>NC_061104.1:37924106-38009106 GCF_015104395.2 Macrobrachium nipponense
TATATATTATATATAATATATGTATGTTATATATATATATATATATATATATATATATAATATATGTATGTTATGTATTAGATATATATATTATATATCACAAAGATGCTGTTTTTTCTTTGGAGAAGGGCTATTACCATTTCTTTTCAGGAGGTCAAGGAATATTAATGCCTTATGATCTATGATATATATATATAGTATATAGATATAATAGATATATATATAATATATATATATAGATATATATATATATATGTATATCTATATATATAAATCTATATATTACATATGGGTATTAATATTATATATATGTATATATATTATTAATATATATATATATATATATTATATATATATAGAGATATTATATATATATATATATATATATATATTTATATGTATGAAAGGTAATGGTATGTGAACAATTAAAATTAGGTCGATAATGAGTGACAGGCAATAAGAATGCAAAAACAGTGCAGCCTAAAGTGTTTTGAAGTTTTGGAAAATTGATAAACAGTGAATTCTGCAAGACGACGGAACTAGACATCATAACATTACCAAAAGGCATTGGCGAGATCACGGAGCGCACAATTGACCTGGATTAGTCGAAGTCATATGATCGTGACGTCAGAAAAATGCAGTTGTGTGCGTACATCAGTTTGTACGCCAATAGGGAGTGTTCATGATACATCGGAAAACTCACGGACATCGGAATCATACGTGCATTCATACGTCCTTTAGCGTACGTAAGTTCGTAAGTCCGTTAGAGCAAATGAATTGAATATATGGGAGCATTAGACAAGAGCTTTAGTGGTGATCACAAGCTACATGAAGGTGCCCAGAAGGTCCATCAATTAAGGTAGGGTGTTGAGATACAGAACATTTAAAACAGTGACAATTATTTTCAGATGCTACGGGAGGCGAAGTGCAGTGCGACACTTAACATTATTGATGAAATCTAATATTACCACTTTTGATAACTGTGATTTCTTTTGCAGATGGATTCGGTTAGTCACTGCCAAAACCAAATTCTCTATTGACATGTATTTGAGAAAGACTTATGGGTTTCTTTGACAGAGAGAATAGTGCATGGCAATTTTAATAATGGTATCTTAATGATTTTTGGGATTTTGAATTAATTTTATCTAATTTTCATGTAAGCTATTTTGGGGAAATAAAAACTATTTTTGTATCTTAAGAGTTTGAACTAGAACCTTGATACAATGACTGATTTCAACTACGCAGAGAGGGCAGGCAATGGGAGCATCGAAGATAGGTCATGTTACTAGTTAGCAATTCTCTCTTTTTAGTTAAACAGGGTCATCTGACCCTGTAACAGTTTGGTGGTAGTCGGGAAAGACAATCAGGCCTATAGCTTACATTTCTGGAGAGACTGGGGGTTACATAGGAGTTAGGGGATCATGTAGATGTTAGAGGAGAGGGAATATAGTTATGTATTTTTGGCAACTGTCCCTCTTTTGTTGACAAAGGCGTTTAAGGTGAAGTCAGTGGAATTTGGGTGGTCGAAGAGTCAGCCTCCTAAGACAATAGTGTTGTACAATGAGTGAACATGGCGTGCTTTATAAGTGCGGTAGGGCTATTTTACAGTGATTATCAATGTAATAAGTACGCAGGGTTGCACGTGTAATTAAAAATATATGTGCACTAATGTAGGGAATAGAGGACTTCGTGGTTAATGTGCCGTTCCTTAATGACGACATAAGTGTTCAATATCACATTTGTTATTTTGATGTACAATTTTCTCACTGGCGTATTCCATTTTTTTTTAATTTTCTGCGGGATTAAAGGAACAGTTGTGGACGCCATTGTAGATAGCTTTGATGAAAGGATTGAACCTACATCAGTTGAGGAACTAATTTATTCCCAAATTCAAAAACACATGCCCAAATGTCCCATGGGGGATATTACATTTTTTTAGCTGGACCGGTCCAAGAAATACAACACAAAGGGATTTAGACTTTCCTTCTCTCTGTTAGTGTGCAAAGGTGAAATATAAGAAAGGATCTATGGATCAAGGGCAACAGTTGCATTGTTACAATTGTAATAAACCAGGCCACACAAAGAAAACATGTAGAGTCAAATATTGTGAAACATGCAAAAGGGCACATCACTTTTGACAGTCTTGTGTGTCTCAGAAACTGAGAACTTCCCAAGCAAGTTACTCAAAGGGGCAAAGAGTTCGGCAAAATTTTTGGAAAGCCAATCATCATAAAGGGTACAGATGATTTGTACATGTCATTGTGGTCTCGTGGGGGACGCCCCAGAGCCTAGGCCGATAGTACATAGATTAGTGGGAAAAATGAAGATCCCAATTTTTATTGATACATGAACCTCGGTAAATTTGATGGACGATAATTTATATCAGTCCATGTTCTTCCAATACCCTTTAAAACCCTCAACGGAGATGGTGTGTGATATGCAAGCTCATAGATTAAATACTTTAGGTTTTAAAAGAGTGCGGTTCGCTCTGGGTGATAGAGTGTTGATGGAACCATTTTTGGTGATAAAAGGGGTTGTGTTGGGCAACAGACTTTTGCTGGGCCATCCTATATGTAGGAGACAGGATATCAGTCCATACAGGTGTTAGTGGCATAACGGTTGGGATACTGGGTGTTTTTATTCTATATGTGGATATATGTGGAACTGAGATAAATGAGGATTATGAGGTTAATATGGGGGACATTGTGGTAATATTTGTGATCACGGTGGTGTTAATGGGAATATTTGTGATCATGGCGTGTTAATAGGGATATTTGTGATCGCTGCAGTAATAATGGTGGTTATAATGGGGATACTGGTGATAATTTTGGTGGCATTAATAATGGTGATATGGGGAATAACATTGATATTGATAACAGTGGTGATACTGATACTAACATTGGGATTATGGTGGATGGAAGGGAGATTTATTATATAAATAAGGGTGATATTAATATGGATATGGAACATGTGTAATTACCACAAATATAAAGGTGTTTTATCAGAGGTTGTTATTTTAAATCCAGGTATAAGGAATACGGTAAGAGTCAAGCTGAAGGAAGTGAAAATGCCCAAAGAAGTATGTATAATTGAGTGTAGCAAGAAATTAAAAGGTGAAATTACAACCGTATCGGTGAACGAGGTATCAAATACAGGGGATTTTTGGATAGAATTGTTGAATTGTAATGATACAGTTAGGAAATATCAGAAGAATACGTATGTGGTAGACCTCCAAGACTGGAGTAGTGATAGTGGTTCAGTGGGTATTGTAGAGGGAAAAACTAAGTTTTCAGAGGCAGAAATGCAAATAAGGGAGAAAATCGTTAAGGAACACTTAGCATACAGAGGCTATAAGCGAAGTTTTGGCTGAATTTGGGGATATTGTGGCTTTAAAAGGGGTTAAATTAGAGCTGACTAAGGTGTTAGAACATACGGTGATCGAGAAGAGGGAACGAACCCATCTTCATTCCCGCATACCGCATGTCCTACAAAATCAGAGAGCAGGTAGAGAAAGAGGCCTCAGTGCCAGTGCCAAGGCAAGACTCGAGTCTTCCTCCCAGAGCTCTAAGTCCCGGTCGCTCTCCCTCCGCTGGCTTGGAAGAGCCAATTCCAATAGGAATCGTCCAGGACACCCATGACCATAGTGGACACTCCACCAATGGTGCGGCCTCGCAGACCGCCCCAGAGTCGGTCCTCCCAATGGGTAAGCCCATCCCGAATACCATTACCTCATCCAATCACCCTCCGTCAGCAGCTAACTGGTCCCGGAGTAATGACTGCCAAATCCCATTTGGCTGAAGAACTCAGGGAACCGAGCCATGCAGCATTAGGCTCCAGTTGTTGCAGCAGCTGGATCAAATGCCCCTGCGGAATCTTCAAAGGGCTTGAACCATTCAAGACCCCCAATGGCATCGTCAAACCGACCTCAGAGAGGTCGAAGGAAGAAGGGAAAAGGGAGTCGGGGTTTTCCAAAGCCTTACGAGAGCCAATAGCCTCTCTGCACTAGTGCCTGACACAGTGCCACCCTCTTATAGAGAATTCTGACCCTCTTCATCCAGAGGAAAGTGCCAGATTCTGCTACTTTTACTTCCCTCTTACCCTTTTGTAACTACATCCTTCTGGCCCTTTTGTAACTTCCCTTTTTTTTTTACTGTCTATATCTTCTCTTCCTTTGTTTCCTTTCCTCTTCTTTACTGCCTTTAGCCATTTATTTTATATTGTATGCCATGCTTAGGGCAGCGCCAAACCTGCCAGCTATTCTAGCCATATATGAATTAGTACTTCATTATGAACTACTGTCATAAAAGTGCCACAATTGGCGTAGTGCCCTATTTTAGGCACTTAGAATTCCATTTGACTTAGGAAAATTTTAGCCAGCAAAAAATTGCTGTAGCCTTTTTGCCGTAGCCTTAGAGATATTTTCAAAGCCTGGCTCATTTATACATTGTTTTGATATGATTTCTGATTTAGTGTTACTCCCTAGTCTTTATAATTTGTGAAATGGCCATTGTCTCTGGTGATATTTACATTTTTGTGTAATCCTATATAGTCTCTATGGAGAATTACTTCATTAATTCTGCCCTTGTTAGTTTGCACTAATGTCTGCTATGATGTAATTAATACTGTTAGGCGTCTTCTTGTTATGAGACAAAGTTACTTAACGAAATCGTAGGCCATTAACACACCTAAACGCGTCATATCGCAACATCAGGGTAAACTGATAGTATGTCTTGCCTTGCACAATTAAGCTAGCAGTATTATATATGATATAATTTACCCTGTAGGTTAATTTTTATATAATCATTATTTGCTATTCATTGTTATTCTCAGTGTGATGTTATATTTTAATTAAGAGTATTCTTTATTGGAATATAGCAAGTTGTTAGTCTTTAGTCACGTCACACTTTATTTTTTTTTATTAATCATTAATCCTCTGCCTGTCGAGTAAGACTTCATGAATATTATCATCGTCAGAGTTTTAATATTGCTTATATTATAAGTCCACTCAAGGGAGAATGGAAGGCTCAGTAATTTATATTTGCCATTGGTCCTTGTTTCTGGCTTGTCTTGTCCATTCCAACCCCTCTAGGGTTGAAATGTCCTCTAGAATGGGGAGGTGTTCAAGATTTTAAGCCAGAACCAAGGAAAGTAAGGTCTCTTATAACAAGATTCAGTCATCCTTGTCTATATGCAAGTTGCCCCTTTGAACTGAAAGCATCCATTCTCTACAAAAACTATCTCTTCTCCCATTGGCTCCTTGGAATTTACCCCCCACAGGGACTGGGCGTGGCCTACCGGGAGAAGTCTTAAAAGGGTAGGAACCCAGCAGTTCGCCCTCAGAAGGACCTTAGAGCTCGGAGCACTCAGAAGCTCCTTACCTCGCCCTGCAAACACCACTTCACCCCTTTCTGCTTCCCCTGCCTCCTCTGGGGCAGTCACAAGTATATTTATACGTCCATAGTGCACAGAAATAGCAGAGAAGAAGACTATTAAGCTCAGGATTTCCAGACAAACACCGTGCCTGATTGTGGTAGTAATTGGAAACCTTTGGAGTGAGCCTTGTATTTTCAATAACCCGTTTGCGCAAAATCCAGAATGCTGTGTCTAGTTGCCCCCAGCCACGTGTTTCCGGTGGATCGATAATCAACCACCTTATTAGTTCCTGGACCTATGTAAGTTAATGTAAATATAGTGCATTTAAAACTAAAGTCCAGCTTTTATGTAAATTCCTCCTTCCTCAGTTATATCGGCCTTCTGCCATAGTTTTTTTTCTCTTTTTTTTGTTGTGATCTCTCATTCCTTCATTCAAGGCCAAATTTTTCCAGTGTTAAACTACATTTTCTAGGAGTTTTGAGGAGGTCAGAACAATATATATATAGTCAAGAGCCAGTACACAAAGATGGTCTTGTAGGCTTCTATATGTGTCATCTGACCTATGTCTATTGATGGCAAAGCTTCTTTCCTAATGAAAATCTCTGGAAAACTTTCTTAACTTACATGTTCCCTAGCGAATTTTCTAATAAATGCACGGAAGATGTACTACTTTGACTGCGATAATGACAATTCTTGAAAAATGGCTCGCAGCCTAGACAAAAGAAGCCAAGAATTTCTTATTACATTTCAGCACAACATTGCTTTGGAAAAGCATTTTTAGTAATAGGGTTGCATTTTACAGAAGACAGTGTAACTGTCGCCAAGTGCCTAGATTCATCGTTAGTGGTAAGTGATATACCATGGAAATTTTTCTTACTTACAATATCAAAGAAATACTACAGAAACAACGAGACTTTTAATATATTGGTTTTGGCTTATTACAGATTCAGCAGCAGATGCGTGGTGCACTGTTCACTAACTCAGATCAGAGGCGGATGGCACTGGCTATGGTAGATTTTAAACCAAAATGGGGATTGGTGTTACATCCATCAAATGCGCAATCAATACAAAATATTACAGTAGTATTACAATTTGAACATGAATCTGCATTAAAACCGTAATAATTGAAATAGCGCAACTGATGTGAAAACTTATATAAGGAAGGACGCGTTTTGTTTTGTGAGAGAGTCAGTTCTCTTGTGATTTCATTCGAATAACTGGTGTTTTTCTCCGTGCTTTGGAATTGTGTCTCTCTCTCACTGGCGCTGCACAGATGCAAACGATTACATTAGCAGGACACTCAAGTAGGAAAGTTATTCGCAAGTTTACATCATAGATTTCAGGGAGTCAGAGGACCACTGGCAACTACCGAGAAGTGAACAGACTGATGAAAAGATTCGGGATCTCCCGTGTAAAGGACCAAGAACAATTTGAAATATGATAAAAATGCAAAGAAATACTTCGATCAAAATTTCACTTATTTGCTAAATATTTAGTTAAAAATTGTTATGTAATTTTATCGCTGCTAATATTTTTCCGATTGGATATTTTTTAACAGAGACACAAGATGTGGTCATTCAAACGTTATTTAAAAGAAACCAAGAGAATTTTTCACTCTAAAGCTGAACAGAAGTAATTTATTAAGAATTGCAGCTGTTTGTCTACAAACGTTTTTTTCATGAAATTCTTAAAATAATATTATAATTTATCAGTTTTGGTGGCATTCTATTATAATGTATATGGGATCAGTTGATTAAAATACGATATGAAAATTAAAACCACATAATTGATAGGATATGAAAATTAAAACCACATAATTGATAGGATATGAAAATTAAAACCACATAATTGATGAATCAAACGCTGCCCGCTCGGAGGTGAGTGAGTACGAGGGACTAGAACAGAAGGTACACAAACCACGGACGAGCAGCGCCAGTGACACGAACGAGGAAAAGCTGACAGAAATGTCTGCAGCTTCTCTCGGCCGCCATGGTGTCGAACCAGTTCCCAGGCGGCAGCGAATTTCTGGTAAGGATTTCCTGGTGATTGTCTTTGCTCACATCACACCCAAACAGACGGGATCACTTCTACGTAGGAAATGAAAGCACTGGTGCAAGTAGGTCTTGCCATTTGCTAAGAAAGTTATGTAAGTCTTTGCTGACTTTTAACCTGATTTCCTGCTTCTGGAACCCCACTGCCCCTTCAGTGGGTCTCTGCATCTTCAGTGGCCTCTTTCTACACAGCGTCAGGAAAGTCCTTTAGGTTAAGTTTCTCCTTTTCTTTTAATGCCAGTCTTTCATATCAACAACCTCTGGGGCGTAGCCCCGAATTCCTCCGAGAGTGAGGGGGTGGAAGGGAGAGATGGGGTCGGGCTGGGGGATCAAAGGGTTTTGCCTAACGGTCATATTCCAATGATCTGAAGACCTAAATCATTTCCAAACTAATGTAATTAATGTAATGGATACAAAAATATAAGAAACAATAAACAATATATATAATGAAACGGCAACATTAATGCCACTGAGTATTACTAAGGTTTCAGAATTCGAATTTACCATGTGAGAAAAAAGGTCATAAATGTTGTGGAATCAGTCACACAGCACGGATGTGGATCAAAGTCCTTCCAGTGCACTCCTACCATGACCTGAAAGGAAGCACAGCAGGAAGGAAGAGCGTGAGTTAAGGGTTCCAAGGTGCATCATCACAGTTCTCTCTCTCTCTCTCTCTCTCTCTCTCTCTCTCTCTCTCTCTCTATACAGGCGTAAGACATCTGCAGAAACTCTCAACTGTCAACTGAATCTAAATCCTGTTTGAATTATCCCTGAGTAGATAGAAATTAGTCTGCGGTTACTGCAGTGGACCTCAAGCGGTGCACTGTACGCATTACTTAGGGTTATTTGCAGTGTGCCTTCGGTCCCTACCTGCAACCACTTTCGTTCCTTTTACTGCACCTCCTTTCATATTCTCTTTCTTCATCTTACTTTCCACCCTCTCCTAACACTTGGTTCATAGTGCAACTGCTAGTTTTATCCCCAGTTACAACCTTCAAACCTTATACTGACAATTTCCATTCCAGCACTGAATGACCTCTTAGGTCCCAGTGCTTGGCCTTTGACCTAAATTCTATATTTGACTGAACGCAACCATGGCTGGTGTTTTGTGCTGAATTTAATGACCTTTCCAGGAACATACCTTTGTAAAATAAAAATCAGCATTCCATTCAGCCTCTTCTTGGAATCTGGATTTGATATAGCTCCTGAAATATCAAATGACTGACATGCTTCAACAGTGAGATCCAAATTGGATCTAGATTTCAGACAGGCGGTATTTCCAGTGGTGGAATTAGGAATATACTGATTGACGGGTTTGCCCATCTCAGTGACGCAGTGATTGGAAGTGCCTACAGACCTTGGATTTAAAAACAGCTGGAACATAAGGAACTCAGGAGCAGACCAGCAATGTTGATCTGTGGAATTAAAATTAAATCTGTCTCTAAGTTTTGCATTACAGTCTCCACAAATAACAGATGCAGCTTTTGAATTCTGTGTCTGAGCCATATTAATCCTTTCCATTGATATTTGGATTGCAGTAAACAGCAAATACATATATATTGTAGAACTTACTGAAAATATTAAAGAATTTCATGGCAACTACACTCTTAAGTTTTTCTGATGATACATAGGTCGTCTGGACTTACTGTATAGGTTTTCTGACTATATATATGCCTAGACTTACTGTATACAGCCATACCTTTCACATGTGGGATGTTACAATGATAAATAAAATCTGGTCCATCAAACAAAGATATTAAAAACTCAATCTGTGACTGTTTACTACTCACAAGTCTCAGATATAAACATCAAATCACATCAACTCTGGAGTTAAAGAAAATTTGACCTCAAACCCCGAATATTTGAGTGAAGTACTCTGCAATTTTTCTTACAGTAATGAGTAGCAGGCCCAGGGTTCAGCTTAATGTCTCCGAAGAGAATTGAATTTAATAACACAAATCTAGTTGCAAAACTAAAAAATAGAATAACAAAAGCAGCAAAATAAGAAAAATCAACACATCAATAAACAGTAATAACACCGTGAACAACACACTATTAACATTATTTACAAAAATTACATTGAAAGTATAAAACTTGTCAGGTTTTCCACAACTGGTGGAGGAAGGTCATGATGGATTTAGAAATAATAAAAAGCTTAGGAGGAAAAGATTCGGTAAAGAAGAGGGTGCTGCCCTGATAATCCATCAAGCAACCTTCGCTTTCTCATCATCCTGTCCTACACACTTTAAAAAAGAAAGGAGAGTGAACATAAAGAGGAACAGTGGCTGATTGTACACTCAAGTAAAGAAACTCAAACCCAAGACCATGAAAGGCCTTGTTACAATGGCTTTGGCACAGTCCAAGGTTGGAGAACTGTACGCATTCAGAGTATTTTTCTCATAGAAGGGTTGCCTACCATGGATTAAGGGTCCCTTCCACCTGCTAGTTTGATTTCGGAGTGTCCCCTTAAAAGAATTGTCTGCCAAGGCTAAACAGGGACGTCGCACACGAAAGTGAATGTTTTATAAAGAAAAGCCACAATGATAACTGTAAAACGTTCATAACATGTCAACAACAAAATAATGTTGTTTTGGTTGCCCTGAAGATGTAGATTTCTATAAAACATTGTATGTTTTAGCAAACTTCGCTAATTTCCACGTTCGTGAAATGTGCAAATATCAACCCAAGAAAATGAAACAGATCAGGATTCAAACTCACTTGGCTTAGAGGATGCCCTTTGACAAGGCTCATGATGGCTCCAGTGATTATTTGATTGTCGAGTCGTCCCAAATAATTGGTCCTGTTTGGAAGCGGTCGAAGAGTCAAGGCATCCATGTCCATGTAAGTGCCACCATATTTTCTCAGGATCTCGGCTCTGGAGGCGTCAGATATAAAGGCACTTTGGTGTTCTGTTGAAGGAAAATCTACTCTTATGACATCATGCAATATCCAAATAACCAAATGAACAAGAGTCCATGATTATAAATGCCAAATTTTAGATGATTAAAGCTGCAACGAAAATAAACCAAGAGTGTTAATTAATTATGATATTGTTTTGTATGCTACTTATAGCAAAAGGCATCCCTTACTCATAATACTTTTCCATGACAGTTTCCTAACTTATTTACACTCACCTTCATTAATTAGCCAGCGTTTCCCCTGGTACCATTGCTGAAGGGGAGAGTCCAAAAACAGTTCATCGAGGTCAAGCAAGGAGAAAAAGACGTTGTGCAGATTGGTGAGGATCTGTTGCAACAGAGATATGATGATTTACTGACTTTTTCATTCTATGTAGAACATGGAAGACAAAATATCAGTGCAGATCTGAAGATGACAAAAATTAAAAGGCTTAATTTGTTCCTGCACATTATACAAACCCTTGGTCCTTTACATTAAGAATTACTTTCAGCATAGTCTGGAATTAGACCATTGCAGTTTTAACAAGGTATTTGGGTAGTAACTACTGTCCACTAGTTGGGAGTCTCGCCAGACTGGATGTAAACATTCCACTTTGCTTTTGGCTGCTGTGGTAACCAGATGTGCTTTTTCGCTTTGCCCTCTGTGCTGTTGAATGTTTTTCACCTTCCTGGTGAGACCTTTCCTGTTTGTTGTTGGGTGTTTTTTGCGTGTGGTTTATTTGTTTTAAAATTTTTACCATTGCAACATGCTTATCCAGGACTTACAAAAGCCTAAATACCCCTCCATCTCCCAGCACATGTGCCATGGAATTGGAGGGAGGAAGAGTGGTAGTTTTAGATCCTCAGTGGAAGTTGATCCTCAGGCTCTCTGTATTTGTTTGTTTGTATGGTGTTTTTAACGTTGCATGGAACAAGTGGTTATTTAGCAATGGGACCAACACCTTTATGTGACTTCCGAACCACGTTGAGAGTGAACTTCTATCACCAGAAATACACATCTCTGTCCCCTCAATGGAATGCCCGAGAATCGAACTTTCGGCCACCGAGGTGGCAGGCAAACACTGTACCAACCACGCCACTGAGGCGCTTCAGGGCTGTGGCGTGAGTGTACAAGGACTCAGGCTTGTAGAGTATGTGATTCCTGGTCATCTGAATGCTGCAGTAGGTATGAAAGGAGGAAGGGATCTCGGGGGAAGGCTTCCAGGGCTTTGTCTGAGGGCTACACACCCACGACAACTCCTGTGGTGGTCGATCCTTCATTGTCATTTCTCCCCCGTCGCAAACTTCCTTGCCTGGCTGTTTCCCCTTTGAAGGAAATCTCTCCTTATACTTCTTTGCTTGGTTTGTCATGCAAAGAAGAGGGGGGGAGGGCAGACGACAAGGACTTGTATTCAGGGGCCTCTGCTCACTCTGAAGGGGATCCCTACCATTCAGAGTGAGTAGAGGCTCCTATCTCTAACCCGACTTTTGCTACTTCAGATATGGTGGCTTCACAAACTGGGAATTTGCAGCAGGTATGGGCAACACTTGGGCTGCCTGGTATCCCATCTCTCCTGGGGCTTGTAGCACAATTTTCGTCTGCCCCTGTGTTGTATGTGGCTGAGGCGGTAAAAATGACAACACTCTCTGTACCTGGTTATGTGGCCCTGCCTCATTTAGTATATACCCAACACATCACCAGCATGACTCCCTCTGCAATGATGGGGACACAACCACATACATCCAAGGTAGATATATCTCTACCTCCTCCTCCAGGTTATGCTGTGTTCTCTCTCCCACCCACATACCATCCCCATTGGACCTTCCTCAAGGGGTGTATTCCCCTGTGTTTTCTGTGCCTGTTCCTAACACTGTCCCAGTTCCTGACTGTACTGTTGATGTCATTGCCACTGCAACAGTATCTGCCGCACCTGTATCTGCCACCTCTGGGTGTGCCACTACGGCAGCTGCCCCAGTGGCCCCTTGGATGGGAGACTTGACCATCATCCTGAAGAATCTGACGAAGAAGATGCCGAAGAAGAAGTGTTCAGGAACAGGAACCATCACGCCATCCCGAAGGGCTAGTGTGTTGGGAGCCGTAGGAGTGCAAACTTTGGTTCACACTTCTGCGGCTAGTCTTAGAGGTTCTGCCTCTAAGACTAGTTCCATGTCAGGCGCTTATTCGTGAGCTTCCCCAAGTGCACGTAAATCTGTGGATTCATGCGCAGTCAGAGTCGATGACACCGAGTCTGCTCATCGTCACGACTCAGGCATAGAAAGGAAGAAAGGAGCGAGTCGCTCAGTTGACACGCCTTACTGGTGATCACTCGGTGCCCAGGGTTGATGTGATGGTTCCGTTCGACTGTGCACACAGTGAGACTGGTAGGAGGTCCCCTGCTCAGTCCTCTCTGGAGGTTTCGGCCTTGTCGAGGACTGGGACGTGTCGTGAGGATAGCACCAGCTCTTGCCAGTCGGGTGCACATTTGTCTCCACCTGGGCCACAGTCACGTTCATGCAACTGATCAATCTCAGTGGTGGCAAGCGTTTCTCCTGCCATGCAAGTGCACCATACCACTCCTCAGGGAAACGTTTCTACAGGGCAAGAATGCTCTCCTAGACCCGCGAAACAATTGCCACCGTGGGTTAGTGATTGCTCATGGCTTACTCCTTCAGTTAGTTCTGCTAGCAGAGCAAGTGGGAGCATCCAATCTTCCTCACTTGATCCTTCAACTTCCTGGGTTTACATCAGGAGGAACTAGGTGACCAGGGGGAACGGTGGGGAGGGATCTCCCCAGGGTTTGGCCACAAGAGCATACATTCCCGGTGCAGCCTTAGGACCCGAGAGGTCATATACTTGAGTGGTTCAGGAAGGTCCTAGCAGGTCTGGCAAGGTTCTTTTAGTTGCAGGAAGAGGGTCTCGGGAGGAACTTACCCTAGAAGGACTTGAGGGTCCTTTGCTTCAGGATGTGGACACCCCCAAAATCCAGAGGACCCATGCAGAGGTCATTGCGCTGATTCGTCAGCACAATACCCTATGGCAGCATTTCTTAACCTGGGGTGCAAGCACCCCCAGGGGGTGCTGAAATCAATTTCAGGGGGTGCTGGGGAAGGTCACATATGTGGCAGTAAAATATCAGTAACACTTAAGTTGTACGAGCGTTCCACACTTTTGTATTGAGTCAGCATCACAAGCTTTGTGATAGACCTAGAGCATACATGTTCGCTACATGTGCTAATGTCTGATGGCAGACGGCGAGACCCTGCGGTCCCTTGCCACTGGCGGCTCTCTAGGCAATAGTTGCGTAGTATTAGGCAGCAGTACAACACAGTCCTCATATTCCTATAATACTGGTAAGATCATTGGAGGATATATTCTCATTTATTCGCTCATAGCTCTCTCTCTCTCTCTCTCTCTCTCTCTCTCTCTCTCTCTCTCTCTCTCTAATGTGTCGCATAATATTTTTATATGAATGGATAGATGACGTTTCAAACCTACACTAATGTATTAGGCCTAGATATATTTTGAGCCTATCATGATTACAACTTTCTGGTGAAATTTTATTGAAGGAACAATTGGCTGTCTATATTTTGCACACATTTTTATAACTTATAACCAACACAAATAAATGTGTTCGTCAGATTGTTCATCTGTTATATTTTTTAAAGGAAACGTTTTATGCAGTCAATACACCAATTGACAGAATTTTGAAGGTCAATTATATTTCATAAAATTTATAATATATATATATATATATATATATATATATATATCATAGATATATATATATAATATTTATACGCATTAAGCCACAAATGTCCTTTAATATCTAATTCGCTTACCTCAGAATTAATATATTTTCATATATGTTAATTGAAGGGGAATTTTTAGTTGATAATAATTTTGTGTTCTCCCGGACGCGAACCTAGGAACCCAGAAATCAGGACATACACTGAAACACCATTAACCACTAAGCTACCACGAGAGGACATAATTATTATTAAACAAAAATTCCCCTTCAGTTAACATATATGAAAATATATTAATTCTGAGGTAGAGCAAATTAGATATTAAAGGGCATTTGTAGCTTAATGCGTATATATGAATCACAGTGATGTGACCAGACTCATAAATTGGCTATGTGCGACAAAAGCACTACTCAGTTCCCAAGGTCGAGGAGGGTTGATGCCGACCCCAAAACAACAAATACCTGTGCGCAACAGGGATTTGTAGGTGAGCAGTCAGAGGACAAAGTATCTGGCCATACTGATCAATACAGTAGCTGGCTATGGCAGATCGTGATCGGTCACCTGTCATCCCTCGAGAAATTAGTTCCTCACTGGCATCTTTACCAGTGGTTTCTTCAGTGGAGACTAAAGGAGTATTGGTCACAGGCTCAAGACCCTCAGTCCTTTCCCATTCCTCTGACGGAGGAAGTGAGAGGTTTTGACTTGGTGGCTGGATGACAAGAACCTCTTAATAGGAATGGAGTTGCGCACTCCCCGTCCGGACATACTGCTGTTCTCAGACACATCATCCGAGGGTTGGGGTGCAACCTGGGAGGAGCTGCTGATGGCAGGAGTGTGGAATCAATGCAAAAAGCACCTTCACATCAACATTCTAGAACTCAAGGCAGCCTTCATGGCCCTCTAGGAGTTTCGGGATCTTGTGACAGAGCACTCCATGGTGCTCATGAGTTACAATACCATGGTGGTTGAATATGTCAACAAGCAAGGGGGCCTCATGTCCCTCTTGCTGCATCAGTTGACAGTACAGGTACACAAGTGGGTGGTAGCCCCCTCTGTAGAGCTGTTGGCCAGGTACATTCCAGGCAATAGGAATGTAGTGCCAGCTCAGTTGCCAGAATCGTGATAAACTTCACGAAGTCAGATCTCATCCCCAGTAGAGGATAAAGTATCTGGCCATGCTGGTCAATACGGTAGTAGGCCGAGGCCAAGTCTTCCCAGCAGACTCAAGGATCAGCAAGTTCACGAAGGCAGCTCAGCTGTTTCTGTCACGACAGGAGCAGCCAGCTCGGCTATGGTAGATCGTGATTGGTCACCCGTCATCCATCGAAAAGTTAGTCCCTCACAGGCATCTTTACAAACGGTCTCTTCAGTGGGGACTGAAGGAGTGTTGGTCACAGAATCAAGACCCTCAATCTTTTCCCATTCCTCTGATGGAAGAAGTGCAAGAGGATTTGGCCAGGTGGCTGGATGACAGGAACCTCTTAACAGGAGTGGAGTTGAGGACTTCCCCTCTGAACATGCTGCTGTTCTCAGATACATCATCCAAGGGTTGGGGCACACCCCTGTAGGAGTTGCTGACTGCAGGAGTGTGGGATCAACGCTCAAGCATGTTCAGATCAACATTCTAGAACTCAAGGCGGCCTTCATGGCAGTAGCCCCCTTGGTAGAGCTGTTGGCCAGGTACATTCCAGGTAAGAGGAATGTAGTGTCAGCTCAGTTGCCAGAATCAGGTGATAGGGACAGAGAGTAGTCCCTTCAAACAGACATTGCAGAAAGGTTGTTCAACCTATGAGGGGATCTAGTCATAGACTTGTTTGCCATCTGGCACAACAAGAAACTTCAGGTCTTCTGTTCCATAGTGCCAGACTCATGAGCTGCTGCAGAGGACGTGTTCCAACACTCGTGGGACAACCCCAAAGTCTACGCCTTTCCCCCGCTCTGCCTGATTCACTAGGTAATCAGCAGGCCGCTGACCACCCAGAATCTTCAGATGATTTTATTGGCACTGCCATTTGGTACCCCAATCTGCTGGCTCTTCTCTCTGAGGCATCGAAAGAGATTCCCTGTGGCACAACCTTCTATGTCACAGCCACACCTTTTGAACGGTACCACTTGGCAGTAAAGTCCTTGTGTCTTCATGGCTGGAAGTTATTCACCATCTCTTGTGAGAGAGAGGCTTTTCTCTCTGAGCAGAACAGAGATAGCAGAATACCTTAGACAGTCCTCTGCAGCAGTATACCAGGGAAAGTAGGCCGTCTTCTTTGGTTGGTGTCGTAGATGGGGTCTCTCTCCAGTCAGAGCCACTCTCCAGCAAATCATGGACTTCCTTGTCTTTCTTCCCTGAGAGAAGCTCCTCTCTGTGTCTGCAGTTAAGGGCTATTAGTCAGGCTTGGCCCTGTTCCTGAAACTGCGAGGCTTAGATATTTCCACTTCCATGGAGATATCTCTGCTTATGAGGAGCTTTGAAAGGTCTTGCCCATCCAGAGAAATCAGGCCACCTGAGAGGGATGTGACTCTCATTTTATGGAGTTTGACTCATGAACTGTATGAGCCCTTACGAGAGTTGTCAGACAGGGATCTGACCCTCAAGACCGTCTTTCTGCTGGCCCTGGCATCAACGAAGAGAGTAGGAGAACTTCATGGTCTCTCTTTCGATGTGAAACACTTGAGGAGTTGGGGATCCATTACCCTCGATTTTGTCCAGGATTTCATAGGGAAGACTCAGAATCAATCGATTCCTGATGCTAGATTCAAATTCTTTATGATCCCCTCCCTAGAGTCTTTAATGGTAATAATCCTGACTAGATGATCCTTTGTCCTGTTAGAGTACTACAGTTCTATCTGAATAGAATTCAAGATCTCCAGCCTGAGCGTCGACTCCTCTTTGTTAGCACCGGGGTGACCAAGAGAGAAGTGTCCAAGAACAATATTTCTTTCTGGCTTCATAAGGCAATGAGGAAAGCGCACTCCTCTGAAAGGAGATACGACACCAGTACCTTTCATCCAAGAGTTCATGAAGTCAGCTGTATTGTTCCTACCCTTGCAATCTGCCAAGAATCTGTTGGTTACACAGGTACTAGAGGTGGGGGCTTGGGCCTACTAGGCCACCTTCACATCCTTCTGCCTTTGGGATATAACTCACAGGTCCTTGGAAACTTCTTCCTTGGGACCCGTGGTGGCTGCTCAACAAGTTGTGTAATTTACCCAGCTCTTTAACAGGACAAGTTTGCATCTTGCCTTTGTGAGCTATGCAAATGTGGGCATGAATGAGAGAGTGACTGGCCTCCCCCTTTTCAATCTTCTCTCTTCCTGTGGGCAGAGAGTTATGCTTACCACAAGCTGAAACTGGCATCTGATGCAGGTAAGTTATATATACAGAGCTCTATTCTATATTCTTTCCTAGCAAGGAAGGAAAAGGAGCCTTGGAATAAGACAAACCCAATGCTTACATATTTGCCTTACATTCACTGACTACAAAAGGTTCTTGAATGCTTTACATAAGAGGCTATGCTCTCCTCCCTCCTATAAAATGGTCCAGAGGTCTGGCCATTGGTCATGCAGTTCCCATACTCTGACCCATTGGCCGGAGGCCAGCTCCCCTCCTTACTCTTACTACCTGGAAGGAGACCTTAGGTTGGGCGAACACCAGTCTGTTCATAGAGGCTCACTCAGATTCCTCCCTCCAATCAGTGTCTTCCTAATGTAAAGGACCGAGGGTTTTTATAACGTCAAGGAACAAATCACATTTTTTAAAAAGTAAATTGTATTTTACCTAACTATAAAAACCTGAGGTCCTTTCCATAAAGGCCCACCTAACGCCACCCATCAATCTGTTCCTGGGCCTAAAGCAAAGTGGAATGTTTACATCCAGTCGTCGGGTGGGACTCCTGACTAGCGGACAGTAGTTACTGCCTAAATACCTTGTTAAAACTTTAACAGCCGAATTCCAGCCTTCACTGAAATTAATTCCTAATGTAAAGGAACTCAGGTTTGTATAGTTAAGAAAAATATAACTTAATTTTAAAAATTGTGATATTATTTGGAAAGACAGCCTTACAATATTGATTCTGCAATTCTGATCTAAAACTATGTGATAATTTGGTGCCTTTTTCAAGATTAATTTTAATATGAAAATAGTTTATAAGTTTGATTTTAAGAAGGGAAAAACAAAACAATACTTTCAAATACTACAATTTCTAACTTTCCTCTTATCTTTAATGAATATAAAATTGCCTGGTCTACTAAAAGTAAACATGTGATATAAACATTGCATGATGATGCTGTGTCAAGTGGAAGGGTTTTGATTTTCACTTGAAAAATCTGGTTTGCTACTCGAGCAGGTGGAGAATCCATAGAGCAAGAATTCTAATCTCTTTTAAGCACCTGAGCAATAGGGTGTCTCAGTAAAAAGGAATTTATGTTAGCTTTAGTACGATGTGAGAAGCTAGGAAAAGACCCCTGTTAGACCTTTTACCCACTGGATGACATAAAATTGGTGCCTTGACCAAGATACATTAGAGTAAAATTTCCAAAAAATTTGTTGAGATTCATTTTCTGTTATCCCATGAGGTGAATAGCCTATACTTCAGCATGGTGACCAAACTAGACACTTAATTGGCTGTGGAGATGTGGTTTGAAGGACAAGAAGATGGAATTCATAGCTAAATAACGAAACCTAGCCATGCAGAGAGAGAGAGAGGAAGAAAGTATCAAAAGAGGCAGCTAAAAGACAGACAGAAGTTTGGAAGACAGCAGGAACCTAAACCTCAAAGAATAAGACTCAACATCTGACTAGTGCAAAGAGCTGGCATACAGATGAGTGTGCTGTTTTTCTAAGTCCACTACTAACAGATATGGATCTAAAAGTTTCTTTATAATATGTATATTGATGAAGCCTTGCTTCATGATAACCTAAAGAGACCACTTTTAAAGAGATATGAGATGACATAGGAGAGATTCAAGAAGAAAATCCATGAGTCTAGATCAGAACAGCGTGACACTGCATATCAGTGTGTAGCTAGGCTGCAGACATATTTCAATAGTGGACTGAAATGGTTTAATGCAGAAAAGAGTTTGATGATTTGGCACATTTTGACCAAGATAGTTCTATTTCTCATGGGAAGCCTACCGAGAGCAAATACCAATATGATGATCTTGAAGAGTGGTTCATGGAGGCTCATGAGATAAGCAAGGTTGAATGCCAGATGCCATAACTTCAAGATGGCATAACAGAAACAGACTGACAAAAGTAAAGGTGAGTACTTTGTGTATCACAAGCTAGGACACTTAGCCAAGAACTGTGTGCTAGTTGGGAATAAAGTCAAGTAGAAGTAATGAATGTGGGTACTTAATGTGTCACAAAGCAGGACACAGCAAACAATATGTGTTTATTAGGTGTAAAGGCCAGTATAAGTTCAAGAAAAAGCCAACAAGTGCTACAGTAGTGGAAGAACCGAGGGAGGCAACCAATATCATATGTGAGGACGTCCATTTGCATTTATCACCATTTAGAAGATTATGCCAAATATGATACAACGAAGCTGTCAGATGGAGCATAACTACTCATTGTATTGAGAGCATGCTTATCAGCGTAGCAGAGGTAGAGGCACCATATTATACCTGTTAGTGAGGATTATAAAGGCAAGGTAAATCTAACTGTCCTACAAGATACAGATGGGTACAAGTGCACTGTACCTAGAAGTTTGGTAACTTGAGGACCAAATGACCAATAGGAGTATCCATAGATATTCTGTTGCTAAGATTTATATAAACACTCCTCATTAAGAAGTAAGGTTACTTGCTATGTGCCTAGATAATCGTATTTATGACACTGTTCTTGGAAACATTCCCAGCATTAATGACCCCTAAGAAATTATTAAAGCTAAGGGTGAAATGGTCAAGAAAGATGCACGCATAATAAGGCCAAAGTCAGAGAAAAATTATGAGGATATAAAATTGGAAAAGGCTAGTACCAAGTCAGCTGCTGTTGTGTACAGACCCAAAGTCCAACAATAAACACTCAGCATCAAGCCATTTGTGTAGACTTTAGTATTCTGCATATAGGAGTGGAAGAAATAAACACAACAGCTGGAACCCATTTTAACCCAGAAGTTAGCGAGAACCAAAAATGACACATAATGCAGGACCAAGGGTGAAGGAAATCAAGCTAAAACACAATAGCACATCATGTTTTCCAAGGTAAAGGGGCTAAAGAGGTACAGCAAACCCTGTTTGGGGATATATTGGGCCCAAGTGATGAAGCTGGTCCACGAGTCTTTTGTTGGTGGTCATCTTAGGGTTATAAGACTGTGAGGTGTATAAAAAGTAGTTTTCATTGGCCAGGAGTGATTGTGGACATCACCAGAGTTCGCTGGTCCTACAAACATTTGCTACAAGAATGCAACAAGGGTGTGTACTAGCAAAATACTGCTAAGGAAGATACTGCTGATTGGAGAGTCATTCAAGAGAGTACCTGTAGACCTGACTGGTGCTGTATCGTCAGCGTTGGGGAAGGGCAATAGATACACCCTGACGGTGGCAAACTCTGTAGAATAGAAAATAAGTTGAGCAGGAAGTACCACTTGATATTTTTAGTAGGGTAGAATTCCCAAAAGAAGTGCTATGCGATCAAGTCTTAGTTTACTTCCAAAACAATGAGGAATGTGAGCCATGTGGTGAGCTCTAAGCAACTGTTTTTGACTCTTTATGACAAAGATGAAATGGATTGTGTGAAAGGACGAGCAGTATGCTGAAATCTATGCTGAAGACATACCAAGAGAGTCTGAAGGAATGGGTCTGATTTCTAGCAGCAGTCATATTTGCGTATGTAGAGGTACCTTGGTGAGCACAGGATTTTCATCCGTTATGCTTCCATATAGAAGGACCAAGAGAGTTCCAGTGTAGATCCACACTGAATTATTGATCAGGGACTGCAAGGATAAAGTGTGAAATGCCTACCAGTACATGTTGACTTGTCCGAGAGAGTTTATTAGTGACAGGAATACCAGAAGAGGGCCAGAGGCTGTTCGTTCAAGGGGGGGCAGAAAGTGTTAGTGCTAATACTGATGGAAGCAAACAAGCCAATGTTGCAGTGGGGAGGGTATACAAGTCAAGGAAGTGGTTAATCGCTACAATGAAAGGGAAGCAAAAGAAGCAGCAGCAGGTGTCGTTAAAGAAGAGAGTGTGACCAAAATCGAGGAGGAAGCTGACAAGAACCAGGTAATCCCAGAAGGGGTCTGGTAGGAACATCAACCATGAAATGAAGAAACCCTATGAGATGTCAACATTATTGGAAACTTAAGCAGATAGCAGGTGAAGATAGTGATTAATAATGGCACGGGCAACAACATAAATTTCATGAAAGTGAAGTTTAATAATAAAAAAAAGGACTCTAACCCTACATCCTTTGGTATACAAAAAGTGACAGGAACTTTACATTTAACACCACAGGGTACCTTTATCAAGGGATGTGACATATCAATTAAGGGAGCAGTGACGTAAACGGTAATGGACCGCTGGCGATGGTGGCGAGCTGCACTCTCAACGGCACATGCCTGCAGAAAGGACACAAGATGTTGGTTGGGGTGTTCGTTAAATATACAGACACGATTCAACGCAAGCATTCACACACTCCCTGTCTCTATTATCTCTCATATCCAAGGTTGCAGGTGTGAAGGAAAAGAAAAAATTCCTGCTGTACTACTTGGACGATTGTCAGCACACTATTAATTCCTTTTTTTTTTTTTACTTGTAATTAAAGTCGTTATTTTAATTTTTTAACCTTCTGCTGTGCATTACAAATTAGCCCAAACAATAATATCTTGCACAGTAAAATTACAGAGTAAACATCGCTTCTCTGTCAACCAACATCAAAATGAGAGAGAGAGAAAGATAGTATCATTAAATTTTTCGTGCTTTTCCTGCACAATTAGCAACAATAGCAGCAACTGGATATTAAACAGGAAATGTATTACACCTTTTTTTTATATAAAAATGTAAAAATATCTACGTTTAGATAATTTCATCTTTCCATTTGGTCTGTGGCTTTCTATCTTCTGTCAATTTTGAAAATTTAGTGCAAATCATTGTTCAGCTGAAAAGTAAAAGCATAATCAGTCTCTCATCATAAACGATAGCTTTACACCGACCATTTTAAAAAAAATTGTTTTTCGAACCTTTCGTCAAAAATTTCACCAGAGCTTTTTTCTTTCTTTTTTTACTTTTTCACCTACGATACGTTCTTCAGTAACTGCACAAATAGTAATAATATTATAAAATTAAAAAGTTTATTCCAGCTTTGGATGGTGTGAAAAGTTTATATATCTGTTAACAGATTTTTGATAGATTCTACGGAAAAACACCTGCCATCAACTCATCATTTCTACGTTTTATGCTTGTCTTCCGTTTCTAAAAACTACTAAGTAAGACCACAATGATTCAGCTTAGAAAAGGTAGCAAAATAAATCTTCTACGCAAGAATACAAAATTATTGATAGGCGCAAATGGCCAACAAAAATTGTGGTACCCGGATGAGTTTTGCAGCAAGGTGAAAATCAAAACAGTTGACAATCATCTCCACAAATACTGAATCTGAGAGTAAATTTTTTCCACTACTGCGTCATTCAGCTCTGCCTCTCTTCTCTCTACATTTGAAAGATCTTCAAAATGCTCCTTCGACCAAAGACTACATGCACACTTCAAACAGCATTTCTCCCTTTGCAGCGGTTATTCTGAGAACCATTTGTACATTGACCTCTCTCCTTGTATTTGCTCTCTCTCGTTAAGCTAGATTACCTACCATCCTCAAATGTTTCGTACTTCTCTTGCACTCCTTCCAAACCTATCTGCGGAAACAATTTTTGAGGCAGATCCTTGTGTACTCTCCTCAGTTCCTTATCAAATCACTTGTCTTAATCACAGTTACAGCCACATTTTCAAAACTCCCTCCTCTTTAGCATACATCCTCTGTTACCTGACTTTCATTTCAACCAAATAGTGATCACAAAGTCCTCCATCTCCTTCTTTTCTCCCCACTGCTATTTATCCACATTTCCACTTACTCTGTATTAACGCATAATCCAGCAGACGATTTTCATCACCAGAATTGTGGGATTTCCTAAGTATTCTTAGGAATATTTATCTTTGAAAATCATGTATTCCAACATTCAAGCTCCTTTCCCAAACACTTTCAGAAACCTGTCAAATCATACTACGTATAGTCTAGAAATTCCACCAATACGTACTACCTTTGTACTCATATCACCTAGCGCAGCCAATCATATAGCATATCATCAAAACCAAGCCAGGTTAGGATTCAGACTTCCAAGAACCTTCTCGTTCACTTTATTCTAGCCTAGAGAAAAGAGAGCTCATCGACTATATTTGGGTATTTCCTCACTCCAATGGGTCCACAACTCTTCAGAAGGCTCTCGTTTCCCTTTGGACATATTATGTCTGTATTTCAAACCATAACTACTTTACAGTGTAACAATGTTCCCTTAATATTAATACTTTACAGATGTATAGGATTGCGACTAGCACCAGGAGGGATGTCGCCTTATTTAGGGCTCATGCCTCATATACTACATGCAAACTTTCAAGCATTTTATCTTTCGGTTAATGTGGAATTTTCAGTCCTCCATCCCTACCTACATTACTTCCTCATTCAACATTAACAGTCAAAGCACTCTATATCAGTACCCTTTAATGTCCCTCTGTTCATATCTACCAGACTCTTCTGGGCATCAGAAGTCATTTCACATTGCAGTTTGTGCAATATACTCGGTTATGGGACACGTAGAAATATTTAATATGTGTATGTTACATATGTGTGTTTTAATATATAGCACTATAGTATGTGTGGTACATAATATGCATTTCACCTTTAAAAACTTTCTCTTTACAAAAGGGGCTTCTTCAAAGAAAATGTCACGGCAGCCATTGTCTACTAAGTTGCCAATAACTGCCGATGAAAGAACTCAGAAAGAAAGGAAGGAAGGAAGGAAGAACAGAAACACCTTCCTGACCTTTGCCCCGAACACATTCCCACCCCCGACACTGAAACCCTTTTCTTCTCTTCTCCTATTATTTCTAATTCCTTCTTCCATCATTTGGATCTCTATCCTTCTCCTACACTTCCCCTACCAGTCAATAACCTTACAACTACTTCTGGTCAGTTTTTCATTTTCTTAATTTGTTTTACGCAACCAAAGGTCACAGAACACTCGGGTTCATCTACACCAACCTTGTTTATGATGCTTTCGACCTTTATGTAATTTTGCATTTTGATAAACATAACGTCTCCTATCCACTTCCTGAAGCAGCACATTGATGCAACTTTTATGGAAACAACAGCAGATATTAGATGTCTTAAGATTTCTTGAGCATCGAATAACATCATATGAACGACCTTTTGGTGATCCTAAGTTTCAAAAGAAGATCAGTGCACTGTTTTCACGGAGAGGATAAACTGTTTGCCCTGATGGTCCGTCCCAAAGCGAAAATAGTCACCTGGCGTCCATTGAAGTTGAGTCCACAGGACGTCTGCGTGAAGATAATAGAGTCCTCATTCGGGGGGCGCCATTTGAGCTGCGAGGGCTTGGCCATCTTCTGGAGACGATATCGGGGACACAGCAGGTCGTACCATTCGCCCTCCCTCGGAATCCTGCCAAGAGGCTCCCTGGATCTAGCGAGAGGACTGGGAACCAACATCCCCCCGAAATGAAAGTATTTGAACATGCTCACCAGACAAACAGAGCAAAATACGAGCCAGGTGTATTTCTTTCTTCGGGTGTTAGTGTAGGTGCGGTTGGTTGCAGATGCCATGACAATGGAGTCCATTTTTTTTTCTCTCTCAGAATAATGAGAATATTTTAGTTACTATTTCTGACGATATGTCATTCTCACTTATCTGGAAGACCAATAAACGTTTAATGTTATATGATCCGGAAGGTTAATCTGCCTTTCTCTTCTGATCATTAGAGCAAAATCCACATTCACTCACTTGACTAATATTACCCGTCCAACAGACCTCCTGTTCTGCGAGTACCAAGAAAAATT
Source organism: Macrobrachium nipponense (assembly GCF_015104395.2). Classification (NCBI taxonomy): domain Eukaryota; kingdom Metazoa; phylum Arthropoda; class Malacostraca; order Decapoda; family Palaemonidae; genus Macrobrachium; species Macrobrachium nipponense. The sequence continues at coordinate 37,949,233 of NC_061104.1, forward strand.
GGAGGTGAATGGTTGGCTCAGTCACAAGCGAGAGTCATGTGCTTCTCGATAAGTTTCCTTGTGGGGGCATAATCTCTGATATTTCCTGACGCCGTCGAGTGGAGCGCCAGAAGAACGCGCAGCAGCTACAGCGGCAATAAAATGCTGACATTACCTGGTCTGTGGAAGTCGGGGGTTGAAGCAATCGAAGGTAATAATACACCAAGAAAACCGAATACAAGAATCATATGCATGACTTATATATCCATGAGATTATTGTTATTAATCCCAAAATATTTCTATGAATCACGAGAGAGAGAGAGAAAGGCGGCCGGGGGGGGGGGGGGGGGGGGGGGGGGCGGTGAAAGTTCACGCCATTTGAAAAGGATGCACAGTGAAGGAAAATCATCATTTACCTAGTTGTATAAGCACTACCACCGATGTTCATTTAATAGTCATTATTACATATAATAACTCTTCAATTACTCACCACTGCAAAGGAACTTTAATATCCTGCAATTACTGCAACTAATACTACCACCACTATTATTATATTATTATTATCATTATTATTATTATAAAAAATATAAAAAAAATCCTCATAGTAGCACGAGTCTTCAAACGACCGCATTGGAAAAGGACTAATTAGACGTTCCAGACGACTGTCGGGGTGGGGGTACAGGGGGGAGGGGGGCTTTCATCAGAAAACGACGACATTGCCTATTTATGCTTGACGACCGGTTCCATTGTTCATAAACAAGTCACTTAATTTGACTCCTGTTATGTTTACTTTGCTGGAGTGCTATATCAACGTGCCAGATTGATACGGGGAAACGAACAGATTCCCGAAAGCTATCCTCGGAGTTTTTAATTTAAATATATGTATGCATTTACATAACTGTGGATTTGTTTCTCCATTATTATCATTATAATTACTATTATTATTATTCAGAAAATGAACCTTATTCATATGGAACTGACCCAGAGGGCCCATGAACTAAAAATTCAAGCCTCCCAGAATATGGTGTTCATTAGTAAGAAGTAAGAAGGTAATATGAAATACAGAAAGAAGTAATCAGTTGCGAGAAAAGTAAAAAATAAATAAATAAATAAATAAATAAATAAATAAATAAATTAATTAAAATACAAGAAAAATTGTTCAGGGTAATTTTGGATTCCATCGTTGCTTGAACTTTGGGGGATCTAGTTGCACAACATCAACAGGGAGACTGTTTCACAGTCCAACGGACAGGAACTGAGAAGTTTGACAGTGAGGCAAATTTACTGTGTATTGGGACTGTTTTCCAGCAAATCTGGTTGCTCTCTGTCGGAAAAATGAATCTGGGAACAATTGTGAATGTGAAAAATCTCTGTTAAAATATGACTTACGAAAAACTGACAAACAAGAGATCATCCATCGATGGTCCAAGTCATAACTACTGATGTTATGACGCAGAAACCTACCACCATTAACCACTCTATCTAAAATAGACAACTCTCTGGCAGAGGCAGATATCCACAGCGGAGAACTGTATTCTAGTTAAGGGAGGACAATGACCTATAATAGGTTGCATTGATTTTATCACTAATAAATACATGTGGCCTTACATACACTAACTACCTTCCATGTGGCATTTGCTGAAACTTTCATTAGATCTTTCTCATAAGTAAGATGTGAGTTAAAAGTTATTCCAAGTATAGTTAAAGCTTCAGACTCATTCATTAGAGTCCTATCCACTTATAAGGAAAGATGTGGTGGAAAACTAATCTGAGATCTACGAAACAAGAGTGTTTTTGTTTTACCAGATTTCAGCCTCATAAACCATTCACTAATCCTTTCCATACCCCGATTGAGACGAAGGGAAGCATAATTTCTCATAAGTAGAGATTTTACTACACCCACAAGTGTTGCATTATCAGCAAAGTGAATAATCTTTTTTCTGCAATCTTGGAGAGCACAGAGAAAATAGAAATTGACCTTTAGGCAATGTATTACTGAGCTTGCACCCATCCGCTAAGATACTGTCATCATAAAAAGCTGTAGAATCAATTAATTTTGTCAGACACACCAGAATCCTTTTTAATAAAAGGAAGAGATCATCTGAGTTATCTCAATCCATAGCAATCAAGATTATCAAGAATTTCCTTAATATCCTAAGAGAGAAATGCAAGTTTTGTAAGAAGTAGTTCAGGATGATAAGTATCAGAGTAAGAGGGACATCCTCAGCTGACTGCTTAGCTTCAAAAGCTCTGTGAAACAGTTCAGCTTTTTCATTAGGACTGTACCAATCTACCATAATCTGTTAGTAGTGGTGGAATGGAAGACGAGCCTGAACTAAAGATAGAATATGCCAGTCATCTCAATGTGTTGAATTTGTTCTGTTTATCATGTTAAGGCCATCTTCATGTATCATCAAATCATGGCTGGTCATCTGTCCTGAGTTTGATGACCTTTCTAGGGACACACCTTACTAAAATAGACATCAGCATTTCTTGGGATCTGGATCTGGTATAGTATCTGAAATATTAAGTTCTTAAAAGCTTCAGTAATGTGATTCCAAATGGCTCTGGATTTCAGCGACCGTTTTTCCAATGGTGACATTAGGAATATACTGAGTGACAGATATGTTCATCTTAATTGTACAATAGTCAGAAGTGCCTATATACTGGCAGACCTTGGACTTGACGATATGAGGTCTAATCCATTACCATATATATGCATGGATTCCTCAATTACTTTGAAAAAATTAGAGGATACACAGAAACAAGAGACAGTCTTATAGTGTATCGTCAATATTTGGATCGTGGTAAACACGAAATCATAACTACCGAGGAACTTAAAGAAAATCTTGAAACAAAGAACTTCATGGCAACTACACTCCCAAGTTTTTCTAAGGATAAATTGGGTGTCCAGACCTAGTGTATACAGCCATACCTTGTGCATGTGGGATGTTATGATGATAAAAGAAATTAGGGCCATCAAACCCTGGTATTAGAAATTCTACCTTTGACTTGTTACTACCTACGGGTGTCTCAGATAAAAATATCAGATCATAGTTATGGCCACAACTCTAGGGATCAAGGAAATTTTACCTTAATCCTTGAATATTTAAGTCAAGTACTCTGCAGTCTTTTTATTATAACGAGTAGCAGGGCCAGGGTTCAGATCAATGTCTCCTCAAAGAATTAAAATAAACAGTATAAAAATAGAATAGCAAATAATAAATGAATTCATAACAACTCCTACATGGTAAATATCAACAGAACAATCAACAGTAAAATACAATAATTTCATTATAAGAACTAATGAAGATGACCATATGTCATTAAAAGCACAGGTACCAACCACCCAGCAAGGAGGAGCCACTGCCAGGTTTGCCACAACAACTGGATTCAAAAATTGTAAAGAGCTGAGAAGGAAAAGAGTAGGTAAAGAAGAAGGTACTTTCCTGATAATCCACCAGGCAACTTTTCTTTTCTCATCAGCCTGTTCTACACACTTTTTGAAAAAACAGGAAAGTGAACAAAAAAAAAAAAAAAAAAAAAAAAAAAGAAGAAAAGTGCCTGATTGTACCCACAAGTAAGGAAACTCAAATCCAAGACAATGGAAGGCCACGGTATAATGACTATGACACAGTCCATGGTTGGTGAACAAGTTTGTATTCGGAGTAAACTCTTTAGAAGAGTTGCTTACCAAGGCTAAAAGATCCCTTCCACCTGATCGTTTATTTTGGAGTGTCCTGCTCCTAGAATAGTTGCTTGCCAAGACTACTGAGCCCCATCCGCCCTAACTTGTGTAGGCAGAGACACCAAACCCTGATTTGAATTTCACTAAGGAAAAGTCGCATCAACCCACTACTTTAAAGAAACTCTGAGAAACAAATTACTATTGAAAGTATATCAAGGTGAACAACTTTGGTAAACTTAGAATATTCGAAGTCAAGAAAAAACTGGCAACAGTGATTATTAAAAGGCCATATTTTGTTAATATACACATCTCAGGCACTTGTGAATTATGGTGGATTATAAATATAACAGTGTTACACTTCGTAGTGAATATATGTCAGCATTGATAGTCTCTGTTCGGTCATTAGGTTAGATGTGGGATTTAACAAATAACTGCCATTAAAGGAGCAATTAGTATAACAAATAAGACCATTCGAATATTTACTTTCTTGGTCTCCTAGTCAAGTTTTTGCGAGAATTAACAACTAATTTGTGCATCCAGCTATGTATGTTTATCAGGGATTTTTTTCCAAGGCGTCCACCAGATTCTTCTATGTAGTAATAGACACTGGGACAGTTTCTCCTCATGGCTTCCTCCATAATGGAATCTCCACCTGACATCACCTCCTCCATCCATGTCAGAGAACTATAGAGATGCAAACTATCTGCCTTTGAAATTCTCAAGAATTTTTCTCCGTAAGCACGACCTCATTTGAATAAGAGGAATCTTTCGCCCGCAAAGTAACGGAAGCCAATGAGATAAAACATTTCCTCAGGAATAATAGTCACATTAGAGCATATCTCGGGGGTTTGAAAGTATGGCGAAGTGTTTTCCAGGTACGCACACTTCGTCGTCATTGGAAGCATTGGAGAGGCGTCGAGAGTAAGTGCTGCCCGTCAGATTCCCTAGGCACAGCTCCCTCAGGGTAGAGCTGACCAAAGAAGGGTCAATATGCCGTTAGCCTGAAAAGGGTCGAATGCTTCTGGAACAGATTCGGCCAGAATCTGTAACGAGAGAATAAAGTCAATTTGTTTCAAAGTATTGAAACACTTTGCAGGTCCTTTTTCCATCACTTACCACACGATGAATCTATGCACTTGGCGACAGTTACACAGTCTCCTTTATTATACAACCCATTATTATTAAAAAGCTTTTCTGAATCAATATTGTGCTGAAATGTGCTAAGAAATCATTAGCTTATTTTGTCTAGACTGCAACCCAATTTTTCCAGAATTTTCATTATCGGAGTCAAAGACTGCGTTAGGGAATAATTGAGGCGTCCAGTGCTAAATTTAACCCACACTCGCCACAAATTTGAGAAATGCATTTTATTGTACATCTGGAATCCCCTTTCTTTTCTCTTTCGAATGGCGTAAGTGAGTGTATATTTTGATGATGAGAATATGGTTCAATTTTGCATTATATGATCTGTACTTTAGTAAATTTCAGCATTAATTTTGCTCATCAATTGTACAATCAATCATACAATCAATCAGTCAATCAAATTGTGCACAATCTAATTTTTGGCTCATATATAACATCATATTTTTGGGGTGCTAAACATTCCAAAACTTCAAACCTGAAGAAAATATCTTGAAAAATAAAATAGTTATGGTCTTTTTAAATTTACACATTTAAAGGCCTTTTTCTCCATTTTTTAAAATGTGGCGAGTGTGTGTTTTAGCGCTGGACGCCTCATATGTAAGTTAAAGTTTTCCAGAGGTTTGTATTAAGAAATTAGCTTTGCTGTCAATAGACACAGTCACACTTAAGGTATAAAAACAAGGAAAACCATCTTTATGTGGCTCTCGACTAGATGGATTTACACACAAAAACAAGCACATGCCTTTTGTGTATATTACATATATATATATATATATATATTCATATATATATATATAATATATATATATATATATATGTATGTATATATATATATATATATATATATATATATAATATTATTTATATATATATGATATATATATATATATATATATATATATATATATATATATATATATATATAAGCAAATACCACGGGAAATGATAGACAGGAAACCAAGCGCTTTCGTCTTTATTCAGACATCGTCAAGGAGCTACTAAACAGTACAATCGGAAAGGAAGGCCTCAGGTACAAACAAGATCAGGAATACCAGATGGTTAATTATCAAAAGGGTAAAAATTAAAAGGGATAATCCAGGATTATCGGATATCACACGGTCACAAACTTAAACAGATTCTGACCCTAACCGAAATTACAAAGTATCTTTACAGTCCAAAACATGTAAAAAACTGAATATATTAATTTTGTTGCTTATATTTATCTACAACTTTTTTCATTATGAAAGCATCAAGTTTAAAATAAACCAAGACTTAAATTTACATTTCTATTATTTGACTTGATAAAACAAGATTCAATGATATTCCTTTTAACTGTGTCATTACATGGGACTAGCAAGAGCCTTAGTCCCATGTAATGACACAGTTAAAAGGAATATCATTGAATCTTGTTTTATCAAGTCAAATAATAGAAATGTTCTAAATTAAGTCTTGGTTTATTTAAACTTGATGCTTACATAATGAAAAAAGTTGTAGATAAATATAAGCAACAAAATTAATATATTCAGTTTTTACATGTTTTGGGACTTAAAATGATACTTTGTAATTTCGGTTAGGGTCAGAATCTGTTTAAGTTTGTGACCGTGTGATATCCGATAATCCTGGATTATCCCTTTTAATTTTTACCCTTTTGATAATTAACCATCTGGTATTCCTGATCTTGTTTGTACCTGAGGCCTTCCTCTCCGATTGTACTTTAGTAGCTCCTTGACGATGTCTGAATAAAGACGAAAGCGCTTGGATTCCTGTCTATCATTTCCCGTGGTATTCGCTTATTTATGAAGTCACGTGCATCTACTGTGATTTTTTAAGCATATATATATATTATATATTATATATCGAGCTGCAAATGTCCTTTAATATCTAATTCGCTCTACCTGGGAATTAAAATATTTTCATATATGTTAACCGAAGGAGAATTTTTTTAGTTGATAATAATTTCGTCCTCTCATGGGTTCGAACCAGCGCCTAGGAGGGTGAGGAGAAATCAGGACTCCAGTGACACTATCGAGTCGATAGTCACTGGAGTTCTGATTTCTCTTCAGCCCACTGGGCACTGGTTCGAACCTACAAGAGGATGAAATTATCAACTAAAAAAATTCCCCTTTGATTAACATATATGAAAATATATTAATTCCGAGGTAGAGTAAATTATGTGTTAAAGAGCATTTGTAACTCGATGTATGGATATAAATCACAGTGATGTGATAAAAATTGATATATATATATATATATATATATATATAATATATATATATATATATATATATATATATATTTACACACACATACATACACAGTTGGGTAAAGAGCCTCAAATTAGCAGTAATGTACTATCGTTCCCTGAGAGAGAGAGGGGGGGGAGGGATGGGTGGCGGGAGCTGAACTAACTATGTATTTGTCTATCTATTTCTCATTCTACCCTTTGACAGAGAGAGAGAAAGAGAGAGAGATAAAGGAAGGATGTAGAAATGATATGAGCAAGAATTGGCAACATCTACATACCCTTATGGTAAAAAATATCAGAAATATGACATCTATGACCGGCCCCCCCCGCCGCCACCCTCGCTTTACAGCTTAAACAAACAATGCGGAGTTGAGTTTTGTTTCTATCATTTTTAAATGACTAACTATAGAACTATATAAATATTGCATTAACAGTGTATTATTATTATCATTATCATTATTTGAAAATTAGTACCGATTTATTAAGTAAATAATTTATTTATCATACAAAACAAATAAACATAAATACACATAAAACTTCTCCCATCTCGGTACGAAATCTGAGATATGAAGGGAGAATGAGAGAGAGAGATTTTATCATAAAAATACATTTAGTCATGAAAATAACAACAAAATACAGTAATTAGTGAATGTTTACCAGCGAAAAAGCCTGTAGAATTTTTGTGGATAATTTATAGATAGGTTCCACAGAAAAATCCTTAAACAGGCGAGTCACTGAATCTTGAGAACTTGAATATGGGGGTTGACTGTGTATATTTTATATATATATATATATATATATATATATATATATAATATACATATATATATATATATATATATATATAATATATATATATATATATATATACTATATATATATATGTATGCCCGAGAATCAAACTTGCGGCCGAGGTGGCAGCTTAAGACCATACCGATCACACCACTGAGCGCTCTGTCTCCAGGATTCTCCCCCTCCTTTGCATTTCCATTGTACCAAATGGAAATGCCAAGTCACCTGTTCATCTATTACAAGATCTGATTCACTATCAATATCTTTGTGTTACGGGGCCCTGATGTCCCACTTAAACCCATAAGGTGTCATCAAATGTTTTACTATAATTTGTGCGTGAATATAATTAATTAAGCTAACCCTTAGAGTTTGCATAATCAGTTCTCACTCTGAAATAGGTCCTCAGCCTTATTTTTATCATTAGGATTGTGTCACCTGATCAAGGCATTTGTATATTTATGTAAGTACCCATGACTGTTGCACACTCAATAGGGACAAACTTCAAATATATATATATATATATATATATATATATATATATATATAATATATATATATATATATATATATATACTTACGATGACAGCTCATGAAAAGGAAAAAATGCTCGTTAACCACTGTCGTTAACTACTCTAAGTAACCCATGCTATTTACGGAATATGCCCATCATCACCAACAACCTTAACAGATTTTCTTACAGCCATTAAACAATTTAATTTCATAACTTAGTAATACCATAAGAATATATATATATATATATATATATATATATATATATATATATATATACATTTATATATTGAATACATACACACAAAACACAAAGATAGATATATATAAGGTATATATATATATATATATATATATATATATATATATATATATATATATATATATATATATATATATAGTATATATATATATATATATATATATATATATATATATATATATGATATATATATATATATGTATATATATATATATATATATATATATATATATATATATATATATATATATATATATATATATATATATATATATATATATATATATATATATATATATATATATATATAATTCAATAAGGAGTAATTGACAATATAATTAAGACACCACTGAGAATGTGATTTGTATCTTTTCTTTCTGAGTGAGAGAACACAATGGGCTGCGGCAGTTTTAGAATGTAGAGATCATCAATTTAGCTTCTCCATGGAAACAGTGGTCCTAAGTGACAAGACAGCTCAGCTTTGAAAGTGCTGGCGTAACTTCCTGGGGTGGCGCGATGTCGAAGTTGCTGCCTAAACAGAACAGACCACGTCCTGTTTCTATGCACGGACGGATGCAGATATGCTTTATGAATCTGATTTAGGCTGTTTCTTGTAACAACACTTATTTGGGAGTGTGTTGGGGTGTTAATTTGTGCTTGCGTTCGTGCGAGCTTTTTCCATACATACAGAGTCGCCGAAGGGCCAAGATGGCTCCTTTGTCAGTATTTTTGGTGAAGTGTGTGACATCTGTGTTGAATGGATAAGCATACTTATTCTTTGGCCAAAGGTGTGGCTTGACTGTATTTTGAATATTTGCTTCAAAGATGTTCTATTTCATTTGACCTCTTTATTTTGCTTTATAATCTTTGCTTATCAATATGTTCTCCTGTCTTCTTATAGGTGGATCTGAGACAAAGGGGAACTGATAAGGTGATTTATTTAGAAATGGGAACTTGACTGATGTTTCGTGGTGTTACTAGACTGCTGTGACTATGCCTAGTTTTATGACTAAACTAATGTTAGTTATTTGGTTAATTCTCCAGGGTTGTCTGAGTTATTTGAATTTGAATTCAACCTTTCGTTTAATCATTTTGTTAAAGAACCTGATTTATTTAGCTAATGCTTTGCTCTTAAATAAATGTATTTTTGTAGATCACGAGTCTGTTTTAATTGCCTTAGGTAATGGTGAGAGAGAGAGAGAGAGAGAGAGAGAGAGAGAGAAAACGGATGTCATTTCAGTGCCTCACTGCTACACGGTCATGGCTACCAACCTTTTAAGATTACTTATGTTGGAACCTTGGTAATATATATATATATATATATATATATATATATATATATATATATATATATATAATATATATAAGTCATATCACATTACCGTGATTCATATACATACATCGAGCTACAAATGTCCTTTAATATCTAATTCACTCTACCTCGGAATTAATATATTTTCATACGTGCTTAACCGAAGGGGAATTTTATTAGGCGATAATAGAATTGTCGGCGCCCAGGTGCGAACCCAGGACACCATACAAATCCAGGAACGTCAGTGAAGCTTTTCCCACTCCACCACCGGTGGTGGAGTGGGTAAAAGCTTCACTGACGTTCCTGGATTTGTATGGTGTCCTGGGTTCACGCCTGGGCGCTGACAATTCTATTATCGCCAATAAAATTCCCCTTCGTTAAGCATATGTGAAATTATATTAATTCCGAGGTAGAGGTAGAGTGAATTAGATATTAAAGGACATTTGTAGCTCGATATATATATATATATATATATATATATATATATATATATATATATATATATATATCTGTGTGTTTGTGTGTATGTATTCAATCTATATATATATATATATATATATATATATATATATATATATATATATATATATATATATATATATATATATATATTGTATATATATATATATATCTGTGTGTTTGTGTGTATGTATTAATAATATATATATATATATATATATATATATATATATATATATATATATATTCTTATGGTATTACCAAGTTATGAGATTAAATTGTTTAATGGCTGTAGGAAAATCTGTTAAGGTTGTTGGTGATGAGCATAATCGTAAATAGCATGGGTTAGTTAGAATAGTTAATGACAGTGGTTAGTGAGCAACTTTCCTTTTCTTGAGCTTTCATCGTAAGTAAGTTACAGATGACAGGCAGTCGAGTCAACATCTGGCCTTCGGTTGGTATTGAGCTCACGGGCAGGGAAGCTGATTCCTGCCTGATTACCGAAGTACACCTCCATTGTGCCTGGGAAATGCTACAGTCACCCTGGGGTTCAGGGGATTGGTAGTCGTTGTTGGGAGCTTTGGCTTAGCGCACTGGATTGAGAGGTGGTGGGTCCTGGTGTTGTTGGCACAGGTCACTGTTGGGAACCGAAGAATCGAAGCTAATCGCCTCATACACCAAAAGGATACTTCAGTCTCACATTGCTTCATCATCATTGTCATCGTCATCATTCTGGATCATCGAGGCTGGGTTTATAGAAGCTCTTTCCAGATTATCATCTTCAGTTATTCGTCTTTTTCATCGTCTTCATCATCCCTGGAAGCACTGTTTCTTCAATCTGAGGCACGAAGAAAGCTTATTTCATGTAAGGAATATTTAATGCTATATTTAACCACTGTCATACTTTCCCATACTAATACGTCAACACTTGAGCAGTTGATCACTGCTATAACTGATTTCACCTTTCAGGGTTTTCTCTGACTGTCCACTCGTCAGCCTGTATATAGTAAAATGTGTATATAGTAAAATGTGTATATAGTAAAATGTGATGAATTTGTCTTGTGTTTTGATACTCCTTGTCTGAAAGTTACACGGGATCATTTGTGCTGTTTCTTTATGTTCAAGTATAAGGTTATTACATAGATAGCCCATTTGGGTTATGAGAGTAAGTGTTCACGTCCTGCTGGACAGAACGAACCTGGTACAGTAAGAATCCAAATTTTTGGTTATAAAGTAAAGGGAATGACATGACTATATATATATGTATATATATATATCTATATATATATATATATATATATATATATATATATATGTATATATATATATATATATATCTATATATATATATATATATATATATATATATATATATACATATATATATATATATATATATATATATATATATATATATATATATATATATATATATATATATATATATATATATATACGATGAAGATCAAAGGGCAGGAACATGCTTTAATCCTACGTTTCGTGACAACATCGCCACATCTTCAGAGATTTTTCGACAAAATAAAGTATAATATGTTAACATAAAATAAAAGCTGATTATAAGCCCAATAGTTGAAAAGTTAAAACAGTTTAATGGTAAAATTTCAACTCTCACGCTTAAATTACCTGCACACTTGATTAAAGCTGACCAGAGGTACCAAACAACTTACAAATGACGAGAAGAACATTTACAAATTACAGCTAAATGACACATACATAAAATAACAACAAATACAATAAAAAGTAAAAATCATATATACATAAAACCACAGCCAAAAATAGTTCAACACTTAACCAACCTCTCAGCATTAAAGATAAAAACACACTAAAAGTAAACGTCAAGAGGCACAAGGAATGACAGAATAATTAGGCTAAAAACAAAGGGATAGCAGAGGAATGGTTGTTTAAGGTTGGAACCCATAGTTTGATGTTCAGAGTTTCCAAAATCAACAGTTTGTTGAGTTCCCTTGTTTGGCCAATAATTTTAAAATCTTCGTATTTGATTGTAGCTTTACATTTAATAGTGTGCTTCCTTATATAAGATGTTTCTGGGTTAGATAGCTTACTCCCAGTTTTATAACTAACTCCCCGATGGGAATCGGCTCTGACCCTGAGAAGATGCCGGGTAGATCCCACATATTTTCCCAGATTACATCTGGGACAAAGACACCCGACGTCATAAAAGGGCGGAGCCGATCTTTGAACTTGAAGAGAGAACCAATGGTCTTGGGATTCTTAGGTATAAGCTTTAGACTTACAGCTCCAAAATATCTGTGTACAATCTTGGTAAACTCTTTTCGAAAATTGTCATGTAAGAGATACCGGAAAATGGCATAAAGAGGGAGCTTGGGGACCTTAAAACATATAGGCTGTTCAGAAACCCTTTTAAGTAGTTATATAACCCACAGGTCCTTGGAAACTTCTTCCTTGGGACCTGTGGTGGCTGCTCAACAAGTTGTGTTGCTTACCCAGCTCCTTTAACAGGACAAGTTTGCATCTCACCTTAGTGAGCCATGCAAAAGTTGGCATGGATGAGAGTGACTGACCTCCCCCTTTTCCTTCTTCTCTTTTCCTGTGGGCAGAGAGCTGCGGTCATCACAAGCTGGAACTGGCGTCTGATGCAGATAAGTTATATATAGAGAGCTCCATTCTATGTTCTTTCTTTAGAGTGTAGAACCATGTATCCATCCCTTTCCCTAACAAGGGGGGAAAGGGAGCCTTGGCATAAGACAAACCCCATGCTTATACGTATATTTGCCTTACAGCCACCGACTACAAAAGATTCTCCTCCCTCTTATGAAATGGTCCAGAGTTCTGGCCATTGGTCACACAGTTCCCATACTCTGACCCATTGGCCAGAGGTCAGGTCCCCCTCCTCACTCTTATGACCAGGAAGGAGACCTTAGGTTGGGCAAATACCAGTCTGCTCATAGAGGCTCACTCAGATGCCTTCCTCCAATCAGTGAGTCTTCCTAAGTAAATTGTATTTTTCCTAAGTATACAAACCTGAGGTCCTTTCCATATAGGCCCACCTAATGCCACCCCTCAATCTGTTCCTGGACCTAAAGCAAAGTGGAGTGTTTACATCCAGTCGGGCGGGAATCCCGGCTAGTGGACAGTAGTTACTGCCTAACTACCTTGTAAAAACTTTAACAGCTGAATTCTAGCCTATGCTGAAATTAATTCCTAATGTAGAGGAACTCAGGTATGTATAGTTAGGAAAAATATAATTTACTTTAAAAATTGTGATATTATTTGGAAATATATCCTTAAAATAATGATTCTATAATTGTAATCTAAAACTATATAATCATTTGGTATCTTTTTCAAGATTAATTTTGATATGAAAATATTTTGTAACTTTGATTTTAAGAAGGAAAAAATAAAACAATGCTTTCAAATATTATAATTTCTATCTTCGCTCTTATCTTCAATGAATATAAAATTGTCTGGTCTACTAAAACTAGACATGTGATATAAACATTATTGCATGATGATGCTGTGTCAAGTGGAAGGGTTTGGATTTTCATTTGAAAAATCTAGTTTGCTACTTGAGCAGGTGGAGAATCCATTGAGCAAGAATTCTTCTCTCTTTTGAGCACCTGAGCAATAAAGGGTCTCAGTTCAAAGGAATTTATGTTAGCTTTAGTATGATGTGAGAAGCCATTCCTAGGAAAAGACCCCTGTCAGACCTTTTACCCACTGGATGACATAAAATTGGTGCTTTGACCAAGATAGAACAGTAAAACTTCCGGAAAATTTGGTGAGATTCATTTTGTGTTGTCCCATGAGGTGAATAGCCTATACTTCAGCATGGCAACCAAACTAGACTCACTTAATTGGCTGTGGAGATGTAGTTCGAAGGACAAGAAGATGGAATTCATAACTAAATAACGATACTTAGCCATGCAGAAAGAAAGCAGCAAAAGAAGTAGCTAAAAGACAGACAGAAGTTTGGAAGACAGCAGGAACCTAAACCTCAAAGAATAAGACTCAACATCTGATTAGTGCAAAGAGCCAAGGCTGGCATACAGATGAGTGTGCTGTTTCTCTAAGTCCACTACTAACAGACATAGATCTACAAGTTTATTTTATAGTATGCATATGGATGAAGCTTTACTTCATGATAGCCTAAAGAGAGCACTTTTAAAGAGATATGAGATGACAGAGGAGAGATTCAGGAAGAAAGTCCATGAATCTAGATCAGAACAGCGTGACACTGCATATCAGTGTGTAGCTAGACTGCAGAAATATTTCAAAAGGGACTGAAATGGCTTAATGCAGAAAAGAGTTTGATGATATGGCACATTTTGACCAAGATAGTTTTATTTCTCATGGGAAGCCTACCGAGAGCCAATACCAATATGGTGATCTTGAGGAGTGGTTCATGGAGGCTTATGAGATAAGCATAGTTGAATGCCAGATATCAACAAAAAAGTCTAGTTGGGGTATAAAGAGACCAAAGAATTTCAAAAGTAAACGTGAGTACTTTGTGTATCACAAGCTTGGACACTTAGCCAAGAACTGTGTGCCAGTTGGGAATAAAGTCAAGTAGAAGTAGTGAATGTGGGTACTTTATGCATCACAAAGCAGGACACAACAAACAAAACGTGTTTTAAGGTGTAAAGGCCATTATGAGTTCAAGCAAAAGTCAACAAGTGCTACAGTAGGGAAGAAACGAGGGAGGCGACCAATATCATATGTGAGGATGTCCATTTGGATTAATTACCATTTAGAAGATTATGCCAAATGTGATACAACAAAGCTGTCAGATGGAGCAGAACTACTCTATTGTATTGAGAGCATGCTTATCAGAGTAGCAGAGGAAGAGGCGCCATACTATACCTGTTAGTGAGGAGTTACGTAAACCTAACTGTCCTACATGATACAGACTGTACGAGTGCACTGTACCTAGAAGTTTGTTAACTTGAGGACCAAATGACCAATATGAAGTGGGTGTGTACTCAATGACAGAAATATCCATAGATATTCCATTGCTAAGATTTATATAAACACTCCACACTAAGAAGTAAGGTTACTTGCTATGTGCCCAGATAATCATATTAATGAAACTGTTCTTGGAAACATTCTAAGCATAAATGACCCATAAGAAATTATTAAAGCTGAGGGTGAAATGGTCAACAAAGATGCAGGCACAAGAAGGCCAAAGTCAGAGAAAAATGATGCAGATATAGAATTGGAAAAGGCTAGTACTAAAGTCAGCATCAAACCATTTGTATAGGCTTTAGCATTCTACATATAGGAGTGGAACAAATAAACACAACAGATGGTGAGAACCAAAAATGACAAAATGCAGGACCAATGGGCTAAACAGGTACAGAAAATCCTGTTTAGGTATATATTGGGCCCAAGTGATGAAGCTGGTCCATGAGTCTTTTGATGGTGGTCATCTTAGTGTTATAAAGACTATGAGGTGTATGAAAAGCAGTTTTCATTGGCCAGGAGTGATTGTGGACATCACCAGAGTTTGCTGGTCCTACAACATTTGCTACAAGACTGCAACAAGGGTGTGTACTAGCAAAATACTGTTAAGGAAGATACTGCTGATTGAAGAGTTGTTCAAAAGTAACAGTAGACCAGACTGGTTCTGTATTGTCAGTGTTGGGGAAGGGCAACATATACACCCTGACTATGGCAAACACCGTAGAATATAAAATAAGTTTAGCAGAAGATGCTACTTGAAGTTTTTTGTAGGGTAAAATTCCCAAAAGAAGTGCTAAGTGATCAAGAGTCTTTGTTTACTTCCAAGATAACGAGGAATGTGAGCTCTAAGCAGCTGTTTTTTATTCCATATGATGAAAAATGCAATGGATTGTGTGAAAAGATGAGCAATGTGCTGAAAATCTATGCTGAAGGTGTACCAAGAGAGACTAAAGGAATGGGTCTAATTTCTAGCAGCAGTTATATTTGCGTATTTAGCGAATAGGATTTTCACCAATTATGTTTCCGTACAGAAGGAAAATGAGAGTTCCAGTAAAGATCCAAAATTAATTATTGATGAAGGACTGCATGGAGAAAGAGTCAAATGCCTACCAATACATTTTGACTTTTCCGTAAGAGTTTACTAGTGACACAGGAATACCAGAAGTGTCCCAATAATAAGAGGGCCAGAGGCTGTTCGTTCAAGAGGGAACAGAAAGTGTTAGTGCTATTACCAATGGAAGCAAACAAGCTAATGTTGCAGTGGGGAGGGTATACAAGTCAAGGAGGTGGTTAATCGCTACAATGAAAGTGAAGCAAAGTAAGCAGCAGCAGGTGTCGTCAAAGAAGAGATAGCCTGAGTGCGACCATCATCGAGGAGGAAGCTGACAAGAACTAGGTAATCCCAGAAGAGGTCTGGTAGGAAACTCATCCATGAAATGAAGAAACCCTCTGAGATGTCAACATTATTGGAAACTTAAGCAGGCAGCAGATAAAGATAGTGATTCCCAGAATAGACTTTACTTCTATCTAATTTTACTAAACACTGATGAAACAGTGAAGTTTAATAATAATAAAAAGGACTCTTACCCTAGATCCTTTGGTATACAAAAAGTGACAGGAACTTTACATTTAACACCACAGGGTACCTTTATCAAGGGATGTGACATATCAAGTAAGGGAGCAGTGACGTAAACAGTAACTGGCTGGTGGCGGTGGTGGCGAGCCGCACTCTCAATGGCACATGCCTGTGGAAAGGACGCAAGATGTTGGGATGTTCGTTAAATATGCAAACACAATTCAACGCAAACATCCACAAACTCCCTGTCTCTATAATCTCTTCAAAGTTGCAGGCTTGAAGGAAAAGAAAATTCCTGCTGTACTACTGGGTCGATTGTCAGCACGTCATTAACTAATTTTTTTTTACTTTTACTGTTTTTTAACATTCTGCTATGCAATACCAATTAGCTTAAACCAATAATATCTTGCACAGTAAAATTACAGAATAAACATCGCTTCTCTGCCAACCAACATCAAAGTGATAGAGAGCGAGTGACAGAATGATTAAATTTTTTGTACTTTTCCTTCACAGCTAGCGACAATAGCAGCAACTGGATATTAAACAGGAAATGTATTACAACTGTGTTTTTTTATAAATATAAAAATGTCTACTTTTAGATCATTTCGTCTTTCCATTTGGTCTGTAACTTTCTTTCTTCTATGAATTTTGGAAATATAGTGGAAATTATTGCTCAGCTGAAAAATGGAAGCATTATCAATCTCTCATCATGAACGATAACTTTACACCAACATTTAAGGAAAATTGCTTTTCGAACCTTGAGTCAAAAATTTCACCAGAGCTTATTTTTTTTTTTTTACTTTTTCCCTTACGATACATTCTTTTGTAATTGACACAAATTGTAATAATATATATAAAATTAAAAAGGAGTTTATTCTAGCTTTGGATGGTTTAAAAAGTTTATATCCCTGTTAACTGATTTTTGAAAGATGTATTCTACGGAAAAACACCTGACATCGACTCATCATTTCTACTAAATAAGATCACAATGATTCAGTTTAGAAAAGGTAGCAAAATAAATCTTCTACACAGAAATAGAAAATTATTGATAGGCGCAAATGGTCAACAAAAATTGTGTGGCCCCAGGATGAGTTTTGCAGCAAGATGAAAATCAAAACAGTTGACAATCATTTCCACAAACACTGAATCTGAGAGTAAACTTTTCCACTACTGCTCAATCAGTTCTGCCTCTCCTCTCTCTACATTTAAAAGATCTTCAAAATGCTCCTTCGACCAAAGACTACATGCATTTCAGACAGCATTTCTCCATTTGCAATGTTTATTCTGAGAACCATTTGTACATTGACTTCTCTCCTTGTATTTGCTCTCTCTTGTTAAGCTAGATTACCTACCATCCTCAAATGTTTCGTACTTCTCTTGCACTCCACCCAAACCTTTCTGCGGAAACAATTTTTGAGGCAGATCCTTGTGTTATCTCCTCAGTTCCCAATCAAATTCACTCGTCTTAATCACAGTTACAGCCACATTTTCAAAACTCCCTCCTCTTTAGCATATATCCTCTGTAACCTGACTTTCATTTCAACCAAATAGTGATCACAAAGTCCTTCATCTCCTTTTCTCCCAGTGATACTCATCCACTTTGCCACTTACTCTGTACTAATGCATAATCGTAAACTATTTGCATCATCAGAACTGTTCGATTTCCTAAGTATTCTAATGAATATTTTTCTTTGAATATCATGCATTCCAACATTCAAGCTTCTTTCCAAAACACTTTCAAAAATCTGTCAAATCATAGTATAGTCAAGAAATTCCATCACTATGTACTACCCTCGTACTCATATCACCTAACGCAGACAATCATATACATCATCAAAACCGAACCAGATTAGGATTCAGACTTCCAAGAACCTTCTCGTTCACTTTATTCTGGCCTCAAGAAAAGAGAGCTCATCGACCATATTTGGGTATTTCCTCACCCAAATGGGTCCACAACTCTTCAGAAGGCACTCGTTTCCCTTTGGGCATATTATGTCTGTATTTCAAGCCATTACTACTTTACAGCACAACAATGTTCCCTTAATATTAATACTTTACAGATGTATAGGATTGCGACTGACCCCGGGAGGGTGGTTGCCTTATTTAAGGCTAATGCCTTATATACTGCATGCAAACTTTCAAGTATTTTATCTTTCGGTAAATGTTGAATTTTGAATCCTCCATCCCTACTGTTACGAACCGAGAGAGGTCCGCTTCAGGTTCGATATTATTATAAACAAAAAGAATCCAACACCAATAGTTGAAACTGGGGATACGAATATAGAAAGAAACACTAACACAACAAAGGTTTATTTACAAGCTTACTAACAGAGATAAATGTAGAGTGGTGTCTCCTATTTACATAAAAAAGGTAGAACTGGGAACAGTGAGGTAATGAAAGTACTTGCCGACCAGTTTTGCAACTCGAAGCGATGGCTTCACAAAAGGAGAACTCTAATTGTAGACACCTTCTTGCCTCCGTATTGCAGAAAATAATGTCTACTCTTGATACTCGAAGGGCAGGAACTTCTCTAAACCTCTTGCAGAACGTTTCTTCACTGAAGTTTTGTTCTGCGTCGAAATGCCTCGGTCGTCCACTCCTGACGACGACTTGACCAGAATTCGACCAACTCTCGAGCGAATTTTCCTGTCTGATCTTTCGTTGGTTCCTTCTTCTCTTATCTCTCTCTGACGATCTCTGCTGCTATTCTCGCACTGTAATCTGGTCTGTGGCTCTTACTGATGATCTCTTACTCTGTGACTAACTGATGATCTGCCTTCTCCTACTTCGTCCATCGTATTTATACGGCATTCTTGGGGCGGGGCCTACGGCGAGCGGCATAGACTCCCGAGATTACCGGAATGATTTAGAAGTTTCTTGATGAAGTATTGCATCAGAAATCGCGGGGTTCCTCACGTCATGTCTGCGCCTGTCAAATTCCCCAACACTCCTGCCAATTCTAGAACAATCATGAGAACAGGCACCTCCAAAACATGCGCGAATGCCACCTTGCTGCAGAACTTCTCGAAGATGCGTTTTCCTTTCCTTTATCTTTCTTTGCTATAAAGCAATTACCATTACACCTACCTACAATACTTCCTCATTCAACATTAAAAGTCAAAGCACACTATATCAGTGCCCTTTAATGTCCCTCTGTTCATATCTACCAGACTGCTCTGGGCATCAGAAGTCCTTACACATTTAACTACTTTATTCCTGAACTGGCTTTTCCTTCCACTTTATTGCATGCGACTCTTCCGATCAATTCTAGTGGCAAAGCTTAGGAAAATACATTAACTTTACCAGTGAATAGCTCTTCTAATCTCACTTCAGATTTATAGTTTTCAGCAGTTTGTGCAATACACTCGTTAAGGGGAAACAGCTCCATGTAGAAATATTTAATAAGTGTGTGTGTTACACATGTGTATGGGTATGTTTTAATGTATATTAATGTATATTATAGTATGTGTGTGGTACATAATATGCACTCCACCTTTAAACTTTCTCTTTACGAAAGGGCCGTCTTCAAAGGAAATGTCACGGCAGCCATTGTCTGCTAAGCTGCCAATAACTGCCGATGAAAGAACTCAGAAAGAAAGGAAGGAAGGAAGAGCAGAAACACCTTCCGGACCTTTGCTGAAGATCCAGCTGCCCCAAACACATTCCCACCTCCAACACAGAAGCCTTTTACTTCTCGTATCATTGCTAATTCCTCCTTTCATCATTTTGTTCTCTATCTTTCTCCTACACTTCCCCTACCTTTCAATAACTTTACACCTACTTCTGGTCAGTTTTTAATGTTCTGAATTTGTTTTACGCAACCAAAGGACACAGAACACTCTGGTTTATCTACACCAACCTTGTTTATGATGTTTTCGACCTTTACGTAATTTTGCTTTTTAACCCTGGATATGTGCGACAGGTCATGCGCGACCCGAGGCATTTAAAAAAACATGTTTTTTCCCATAAATCATCACCAGTGGCAAATCTGGGCGTAATCAACCTGCAAGTGTCACTGTTCTACAAGCCACGGTTGTGTGCAGAGCTGCCTATGTCTGCCTCAAGTGCTTCGCCCTTTTCTGAGAATCACTTGGGTCGAGATCAACCCACACGCTCCATTAACGGGTAGGTGATTGAAAAGCAAAATTATTATGTAACGATTTCTCAATGAACAGTGTGCATAGTCATGTTTCTTTGTTGTGTTGGAAAGTCTGGATGGATGGTGTGTCTACGTCGTGCATGACCTTGGGAGTGGTTGAAATGCCATATATTGCCATATGGTCCATTTTCCTTCGAGTGCCAATTTCTGTTAATTTTGCAAAAAGCAAAGTTATAAGGTAAACCTCGCATATTGAACAGTGTTCATGTTAGTAGAGGTTTGCAATATTGGAATATGTAGAAGGATGGTTTATCTATCATATGAATGCCTTTGGCATTAGCTGACATGCCGTATATGGCCATATCGTCCATTTCCCTTCGAGTGCCAATGTCTGTTTTTTTTTTTTTTTGCAAAAAGCAAAGTTATTACGTAATCAATTCATATAGGACAGTGTGCATAGTAGCTAATTAGTACAGTTTTGTATTACTGGAATATGTGGGAGGATGGTGTGTGTATCACATGTGTGACCTTGGGAGTGGCTGAGATGCCATATGGTCAATTTTCCTTCAAGTGCCAATTTATGGGGTTTTTTTGCAAAAAGCAAAGTTATTAGGTAAATCTCACATATTGAACAGTTTTCATGCTAGTACAGTTTTGTTTTATTGGAATATGTGAAATGATGGTGTGTTTATCACGTGCATGCCCGGGGTATTGGCTGAGATGCCCTAAGTTGCCATATGATCCATTTCCCTTCAAGTGCCAAATTTTGTGTTTTTTGCAAAAAGCAAAGTTATTACTTATTAAATTCATGTAGGACAGAGTACATAATAACTAATTAGTATAGTTTTGTATTTTATAAGAATATGTGAGAGGATGGTGTGTTTATCACGTGCATGCTTGGGGCATTGGCTGAGATGCCCTAAATTGCTGTACAGTCCAATTTCCTTCAAGTGCAAATTTCTGAATTTTTATTTCACAAAATAAAGTTATTAGGTAAACACTGCTTATATAGAACAGTGTGCATATTAGCTTATTAGTATAGTTTTGTAAATATGTGGGTGGATGGTGTATGTAATTGCCATATGTTGGAGTTTCCCTCAAGTGCTCATTTCTGATGTTTTGCTTTTTTTTCAGTTATCAGCAATGGCCTCCAGATGACAGCAATCTCTGAGTGAGGATGCAATCAATGCACTTGTCAATGAATTTGAAAGTGATGTTGAGGACAACATGGAGATTGACGAGTCAGAAGGCGAGGAGGAGGCAACCGCCATCTTTGTGGAAGAGCAGGCTGTTTTGGAGGGAGATGAGGAGAGGGAAGAGAAGGCTGAACCTCTAGACCTCTCCCAGGGGGATGGGGACGACACTGACAGGGGGAAGTCATCGATGGTTAGTGGGAATGTGCCCATTGTTGTAACAACAACAGCACCAATCAGAACGACACCTACACCAGGACCGTCAACCTTTCAAGCTGAGGACATGCTGACCCCGGTCGAAGTTAGAAGCAGGAGGAGGAGGAGGAGGAGGAGGGGTGACCTCCAACCCAACCAAGGGTGCTCCTATCCAGTGTGTAGGACCTGAGGTTGTTGAGGGTCGTGATAGTACCCACTGGCACAGAGACCCTAATCCTTCTCTCCCCCACATGTTTATGCCAAGGATTGAACCTGGGGGGTCCCACCCATGTCACTGCTGGGGCGATAAGAGTGAGCGACATATTCTCGCTCTTTTTGTCTAACCACACGCCCACCGAGATTGTTTTGCGTTCCAATGAGCTCCTTGCCATTTTGAGGAATAATTACCATCATAAGGGCAATGTTGCCCTCAGGGACATGGACCTGAGGGAACTGAAGGCGTTCATTGGAATTCTAATAATGTTGGCAGTGAGGGCAGACAATCATACCACAACAAGTGACATGTGGGACCTCACAGAGGGCAATCCTTTGTGTAGGTGTACGATGAGTGAGCGTTGTTTTACCCTGCTGACGAGAGTTCTTGAGTTCGACAATTCAGCCACAAGAGCGGAGAGGGCGAGGACAGATCACCTTGCCCCAATCTGGAAACTCTTCGACCATGTGGTGGCTAATTGTCAGAAGAATTACACCCCAGGGCCCCATCTCACTGTTCATGAGCAGCTCATTCCCTCTAGGAGCCGCTGTCCCTTCAGGATGTACATCCCCAGTAAACCAGCGAAGTAAGTTCACTGATTTACATTTCGTTTTTTTTATGTAATTGCTCTTTTATTTATTTATAATTGTTTCTTTGATTATATAACATGTTCTTATAGGAATAAGGAAATTGGAATATGATATTTTTGTATGTATAAAATAATAAATACATTATCTCCATCTATCTATCTATCTACCTATGTACAACGTTACTGCTTGCCTTGGCACTCGCTGACGATGGCATGCATTTGTGTGGCACCATTCGACAGAAACCTTATATTCCTAAGGAACTTTCTGAGAAGGTGCTTCCCGTCAAGGACTCAGTGGCCGTGTTAAATTACGAATACAATTTGACTCTTCAATGTCAGAAAGTCAGCAGGACTAAAAAGGTGATGCTGTTGAGTTCCCTGCATCATGCCACAAAAGGGGGTGTAGACACATTTGATCAGATGTGTTCTACATTATATTGCTTTCGTAAGACACGACGCTGGCCACTTTGTCTTTTCTACGGGATATTGTGTATAATTATGGTGAATTCTTATATTCTTTATTTGTCCCTGCCATCGTCAAAGAGTTTGACAAGGTGAAGGTTCCTCAAGGAGGTCGCCCTTGAATTTTGTGCTCGCCTTGTAAGTCATTGGTATTACACATTGACCAACTTGTCGAAGCCCCTGTGTGTGCTGATGGCGGAAACATTCAGGCTGGCTGAGCTTGAACACAGACCACCTCCTGCCGTTGGCCATGTCAAGCTGCCCGAGCGTGTTTGCTGCCAAAGCTGCCCATCTTGGGAAGACCACAAGATAAACACGGCATGCTTGTGGTAAAACAAGCCCCTCTGCCTGCAGCATCAAACTGTCTTGTGTCTAAAGTGCGTCTATACTATATAGTTAAGTTACATCATGAAACTTTTTTTTTACTACTTGTTTGCATAAATACTATAATTCTAATCTTTACAAAATATATATAATCCATTTTTTACCTAAAATATTGCAATAATTTTTCATTTTTGTCGAAACTATTTCCAAATTTTCGAAATTTTCCCTTTCGAAAAATTTCTTTTGGTCAGATTTGTTTTATAGCTGCAAAATAATGTTCAAACATCCAGCAAGCCACAAAAAAAGTTTCATCCAAATCCACGAATAATTAGATAACTAAATAACACCTTAAAATTGACATACCCTTCCTCCATTTCAGGTAGCAAATTTGGCCGTTGCACTTGTCGTGGTCGGGGTCCATTTTGTGGACATATCCGAAAATTAAGTTGCCGTATCGCTATATATGCTTGTTTTCTATAGAATTTGTGATATTCTGGTAGATTTTCATATATAAATATCATATTTTATACTAATTACAACGATTTTGATAAGAAATTTTCCTAGTGAATCTTGGAGGTCAACAAATTACCTTTACATTGGATTAAGTTTTTTGGGCCAGATTTTTTTTAATAGCTGCAAAATAAGGATCAAATATCCAGCAAGCCACCATAATAGTTTTATGCAAATCCACACATAATCAGATAAGTAAATAGCACATTGAAATTTGCATTCAAATTCTCCATTTCAGGTGGTAGGTGTGGCCGTCAGAGTAGAAGTCGACTGCGGCCATTTTGTTGGCATATCCAAAAGGTATTCTTGTTCTCTATAGAATTTGTGGTACTCTGGTAGATTTTCATGCATAAATAATGGGTACAACGATTTTTATAAGAAATTTTCATGGTGAAACTAGGTAAAAAAATGACCTTTAAATTTTGCCCTTGATATAACAGCAAATTACATCTTAGTGCAGATTTTTTACATGATTCTATTCTAGAGTAATATGAGTTTATTTTATAAAAAAAAAAAAAAAATTAGATACTTCCTATTTAATTTAGCTACCAAAAAAAATTCGTGAAATTTTGACAATTTTTTTTTTTTTTTTTTTTTTTTTTGCCAAAAAACCTTACCATTTTTTACTCTACGGGTCCGACACCTTCTATGGCAGTCACATATTGTAAATAGTAGATTTTGGAAGGATTCCCTCAATTTGTGTGTGTATATAGGTTATTTTGCCTTTTTTGTAAATATTTCTGTAAATTATTTTTTGTATATACTTATTTTTTAATATATTTGTAATAAATATTTAATTTGTAGATGGGTATTTTATCTTTTCAGTAGTTTTTGTCAATGCTGAAATTGATTTTAGAAATTAAAATGTACAGCATTTTAATAATAATATAATTTTCACAAATTCTTCTGGGCGCCCGGGTCAAGCTCGACCTGCACACACCTTTAACGGGGTACCAATATAGTGAAACCTATCCAGGGTTAATAAACATAATGTCTCCTATCCATTTCCTTCATCAGCATACTGATACATCTTTTATGGAAACAACAAAAGATATTAGATGTCTTAAGATTTCTGAGCATCAAATAATATCTTACGAACGACCTTTTGGTGATCCTAAGTTCCACAAGAAGATCATTGCACTGTTTTCACCGAGAGGATAAACTGTTTTTCCTGACGGTCCGTCCCAAAGCGAAAATAATCACCTGCCGTTCATTGAAGTTGAGTCTACAAAACATCTGCGTGAAGATAATCGAGTCCTCATTCGGGGGCCCCCATTTGAGCTGCGAGGGCTTGGCCATCTTCTGAGATATCAGAGACACAGCAGGTCGTACCATTCGCTGTCCCTTGGAATCCTGCCAAGAGGCTCCCTGGATCTAGCGAGATGACTGGGAACCAACATGATCCCCAAATGAAAGTATCTGAACATGCTCACCATACAAACAAATCAAAATATGAGCCAGGTGTATTTCTTTCTTCGGTTTGTTTTTTCTCAGGAAAATGATGAGAATATTTCAGTTACTATCTCTGACAATATGTCATTCTCCCTCATCTGGAAGACCAATAAATGATTAATGTTATGTGACCTGAAAGGTTAATCTGCCTTTCTCTTCTGATCCTAATAGCAAAATCCACACTCACTCACTTGACTAATATTATCCGTCCAACAGACCTCCTGTTTTGTGAGTACCAATAAAAATTTGAGGTGAATGGTTCGCTCAGTCACAAGTGATAGTAATGGTACTTCTCGATAAGTTTCCTAAGATGACATATCTGCGGTGCTATTCAGATTTCTCTCATATTTCCTGAAGCCGTCGAGTGGAAGCACCAGAGGAACCTGCAGCAGCTGCAGTGACGATAAAATACCCATTTTACCTGGTCTGCAGAAGTCGGGATTTGGACCGATCGACGGACTACATGAAAACCGAATACAAAAATCACATCCATGACTTGCATCTTCTTAAAATTATTGTTATTGATCCCAAAATATTTCAAATCAAACTAACGAGAGAGAGAGAGAGAGAGAGAGAGAGAGAGAGAGAGAGAGAGAGAGATGATAGCTGGTGGGAGAAATAAAAGTTTATTCCATCTGAAATGACAAAACTCAGCAATAATAGTATTTACATTATTTACAATAATTTCATCATAAGGATGAAGATAACTATATGTCATTGAACAAGCACCGGAAGCATCTAGCCAACAAGAAGGGGCCAGGAAACCTTTCCAGGTTTGCCACAATACCGGGGGAGGGCAGTCAGGGTGGATTAAAAAATTATAAAGAGCTGAGAAGGAAAAGATTAGGTAAAGAAGAAGGCACTTTCCTAATAATCCACCAGGCAACTTTTGCTTCCTCAACAGCCTGCCCTACACACTTTTTGAAAAACAGGAAAGTGAACAAAATAGAGGAAAAGTGCCTGATTGTACCCTCAAGTAACTGAACCCAAAACCAAGACCATGGAAGGTCATGGTATAATGACTATGGCACAGTCCATGGCTGAGAACAAAGTTTGTATTTAGAGTAACCTTTCTCATAGAAGGGTTGCCTACCAAGGCTGAAGGATCCCTTCCACACAGTGGTTTAATTTTCGAGTGCCCTGTTCTTAGAGGAGTTGTCTGCCAAGGCTTAAGAGTCTTCTACCCTAACTCACATAGTCAGAGATGCCACACCCTGAAGTGAATGTCACTGATGAAAAGTCACACCAACCCCCTACTTTAAAGGAGCTCTTAGAAACAAATTATTGAAAGGTGAGCAACTTTGGTAAACTTTGAATATTCGAAGTGAAGAAAAAACTGGCAACAGTGATTATTCACTGCGTTAATATATACATCTCAGGCACTTGTGAATTATGGTGGACTATAAATATAACAGAGGTACAACTTCATTATGAACATACGTCAGTATTGATAGTCATTAGGTTAGATGTGGGATTTAACAAATCACTGCCATTAAAGTATCAGTTAAGTAATGTAACAATTAAAAACAAGTCAAGTTTTTACGAGAATTAACAACTAATTTGTGCATACAGTAATATAAGTAAATTGGGAGACTTTTTCAAAGGCGTCCATCAGTTCCTTTTATGTAATGATATACACTGGGACAGTTTCTCATCATGGCTTCCTCCATAATGGAATCTCCACCTGACATAGCTTCCTCCATCCAGGTCAGAGAACTATAGAGGTGCAAACTATATGCCTTTGAAGTCCTCAAGAATTTTTGTCCATAACCACGACCTCTTTTGAATAAGAGGTATCTTTCTCCCGTGTTGAAATGGAAGCCAATGGGATAAAACATTTTCTCAGGAAAAATGGTC
Source organism: Macrobrachium nipponense (assembly GCF_015104395.2). NCBI lineage: Eukaryota > Metazoa > Arthropoda > Malacostraca > Decapoda > Palaemonidae > Macrobrachium > Macrobrachium nipponense. The sequence goes on from NC_061104.1 coordinate 37,977,057, forward strand.
AGATTAGAGCATATTTCGGAGGTTTGAAAGTATGGCGAAGTGTCTTCCAGGTACGCAGACACTTCGTCGTCATTGGAAGCATTGGAGAGGCGTCGAGAGTAAGTGCTGCTGGTCAGATTTCCTGGGCACAACTCCCTCAGGGCAGAGGTGACCAAGGAAGGGCCAATGCTCTCAGTCTGGAAAGGGTCAAATGCTTCTGGAAGAGATTTGACCAAAATCTGTAATGAGAAAAATAAAACTAATTTGCATTTCAAAACAGCAAAACTTTTTACAGGTCAATATTCCATCTCTAATGCAGCTAAATATACTGTGACAGTAAACTTATCTCCTCACAATATCTGGATTTTTAGTTCGAATTCTTAATTGGTATTTGATGGTAAGGAAATAACCTCATTTTAAAATATACAAAATCCTGTGGATTTTTTTAGAAGATATATATATATATATATATCTATATATATATATATATATATATATATATATATATATATATATATATCTATATATATATATATATATATATATATATATATATATATATACATATATATATATATATATATATATATATATATATATATATATATATATATATATATATATATAAAGGTTTTTTGCCACGAAGGAAAAAATGAAAAGCGAGATAGCCAAGTACTTTCAGTCCTGTTCGGACCCTTTACTGGACAGGACCGAAAGTACCTGGCTATCTCGCTTTTTCATTTTTTCCTTCGTGGCAAAAAACCTTTATTTATACATAGCATCACGTTTTATATACTTCGTGATCAAGTTATTCATATATATATATATATATATATATATGTATATATATATATATATATATATATATATATATATCTATATATATATATATGTATATGTATGTATGTATGTATTTATGTATGTATAACTGAATCACGAAAGTTTGGAACGTGATAAATCCATAAATAAAGGTATAAGCCACGAAGGAAAGATAAACAACAGGTTTTCTGCAAGATCTTTCGACTTGACGTCCTTTACTTAGCAGACAAAACTCCGTTGTTTACCTTTCCTTCATGGCTTATACCTGTATGTATATATATATATATATATATATATATATATATATATATATATATATATCTATATGTGTGTGCGTGTGTGTGTGTGTGTGTGTGTGTGTAATGGGGATGAGCACTAGACATATATGATATATAGGATAAATGAAAACTTGGTCGATAACGAGTGCCAGGCAGTTAGATGCACAAAAAGCACAGCCTTAAGTCTTTTGATGTGTTTGATAATTTACAAACAGTGAATTCCTTAGAATGCTCATATGGGACTATACATATATATATATATATATATATATATAATATATATAATATATATATGTATATATATATTTACATTTGTAGTTCTCCTCGTCTACCCAACAGTCAGTAAATTATTCATTTTCTAGAAGAGCAGCCATTTATTCTCCTATCAGCTGACATAATCATTTCCGGCGCCAGTCAGGTAGCGGGGGAATAAAAACTCATTAAGTCTTAGGGACGTATCCAAAGGGGAGTGTGTAGCTAGTTATGTACTTATTAGGCCTACTCTAAGATCCCTTATCCTGTGAACTTTCACTGGCCGTATGTCTGTTTCCAGGATGACCTGCCCATGGGGGGAAAATGTTGCCCCAACACCCAAGATTCGTGCCCGACGACGCTCTCAGTTCAGCCCAGTCCTTGACCCAGGACAGATGTCCAAGCCAGCCTACCCATAGGCCTAAGAAAAGGCACTTATCTGGCATGCCCTGAGCTCTGACAAAGCCAACGCCATCTTCTCCAAAGTTCCTCTACATACGGCACCCAGGTACGTCTTGAGTTACAGTCATATTGCCAGTTCTTTTCCTCCAAGTCAAATAAACTCTTCCACATTTTCCAATTCATATTCCTACATATCAAACGAACCTCCCTTTGTTCCTATTCTGCCTATCGGCCGAATGCTACCTTGTGATCGTCCCAGATAGACAAAGGCTCCATTGAATATTTCATAAGCACTAGAGTTCCTCCCCCTTTGAGTGTTAGATAGAAGTGACTGACCTTGTAGCTGAAATATCGTGCAATAAGTCTTTATTTTATGTTGTGTGTAATATGGGAACTCATTTCCAGATTTGCTGAGTCCGTGCTCCGTCTCCTCGCACACAAGCACTTCCTTACTGCTAGATACTATCAATTTTGGAAACCAGCATTGCAGTAGTATTTGATTTTGGCCAGCTTTTCCATATTGTGAAAGATAGGAGCGGTCCAGACATTATACAGCGCTCGTCATGGCTAATTTGCCTAGCCTTTATCTCAGGCCAGTCAATGTTTCTTGTAAATAAATGTAAATTAGATTAATCAGCTGCGTTTTCAATGGCAACCTTCTAGAGAAAAAAACTAAACAAATCCCTTTTACAGTTATTGAAGGTAAGTCCTAAGCGCTCCATATTTTCCCTCTTAATTTTTCCCTTACATTTGGGCATCAGGCCAGGCCCATTCGTAATAGTGGCAGACCTTGCTAGGCTCGATCCCCGAAGCTGCTTAAAAGCTTGTAAATCACATTATCCCCTTAAAAACGTAAACTGTAAATAATTTTTACAAGACGTAAATCCAAAAAAAAGCATTCATAAGCGTAAGGAGACAGCACGATTCGCAGTTTGTGAGGTATATCATTCAATTAATATTATTATGCTTATCACCTTTGTTAGCTTTAAGTTACGTTAAGGAGTTATTTTAGAAGTGTTTTAAGTAACTGTGTTTCTCTAATTTAGAGATATTATTGTGTAACGGACAGAGTGCCAAGCGAATTCTCTGTTAGCAAGTATCAGCCTGTTGTTCGTATGACACTAGTGTGTATGTTAGATAGTTGCCAGAAAGTACTAGTTAGAACTAGGAAGAGCTTTGCCAGGGATCCATTGCATGTACAAGACTAGCTTGTTAGGAGTGTTCTACTAATAGTTACGTCAAAAGAAGTGTACAATTCTTTTGTCGGTGAAAGGTTAGGGGAATTCGTTTTAACTTAGCTTTCATATCACGTGTTGGTAACCGCATCGCTTGCTTAGCTTCTCAGCGCGTGTTGACTCTCACAGCCCTGTCAGCCAACTCGCATTCACAAAGGCAAGCATTCATTCACCACCTAAAGCTTTATCTCAACGATTTAAGCCAATTAACGTAAATCTTGATGTTTTAACATAAATAATATCAATCTCAGTACTAGTATCTACCATTTTTATCACATAAGACTTGCGTATACCACAAGCACTAACTGCACATAAAGTGCCAGTGCAACCTCATTTCTTCCATACAAGGAAGCCGCTACCAGTCTAGGACTGGCCACCACCAGTGCTCATCAGGCCCTACCATTTTACAGTGCCACTAATCCGTGATACTGTCCATTGACTGGCTGCTGAAGTACTCCCCCTTTTACTTTCTCTCCTCCACCATTACACTCTGCCACGAACAGAGTGCCATTTCTCTTCTGTATACTTGAGTATACTGCATTTAGTGTTGTACAACGGGACACACCAGCACGCTACCAGTGCAAACAAAAGAACGCCTCCATAAGTGCCACTATACCAGCACTAATAGTGCTGTCCAAGGAAAGCCTCCATAAGTGCTGTGCACCTGTACAGGCCATACAGGTAGCTATTTATTTGTGTATCCACCATTACAGAACGCTTATTCACAAGTGTTTCTGTGCATAAGGATCATTACTCCTTCCGGAGCACTCACCCAAGGAATGCCTCCATAAGTGTCGTGCACCTGTACAGGACCTACAGGTAGCCATTTAACTGTGTATCCGCCATTACGGAATGCCCATTTCATTAGTGTTTCCAGGTACAAGGATCAGCACTCCTTCAGAACACTCAACAAAGGAACGCCTCCATAAGTGCCGCAATACCAGCACTACTAGCGCTGTCCAAGGAACGTCTCCATAAGTGCCGTGCACCTGTATAGGACCTACAGGTTACCCATTCCATTACATATCCCAATTTAGGAATGCCCTTAAGTGTGACTTACACAGCACACTATTATATTCTATCACCTCCTTAGAAGGAGCCTTTCACAAAGTGCCACCAAATTACGTGACACTTCCCCAGTGCCACAGAGCCCCCAGTCTTCCCAGACACATCACCGTTGCTCATCCCGAACATTTCCTTACCTCATTCAATAGGCACTCCCATCCAGTACTATTCCTGGCCATCCTTTCATATCTAAGCCTCTACTGCAAAGCCTAAGGAAAATGTCTTCCCCTGCTTCCCACAGCATCATAGCCATAGAGCTAGAGACGCTCTGAACCCTCATAACTCTGGGCAAGGAGGCCGGTTATACTGGACCAGCACTTGGCCAGTGGCTTAAGGCGCAGCACGATGCCGCGCACCATCAAGAGAGTGAAGAAGAGAGGAAAGAGAAAGAAGCAGAGATAAAAGAGAAAGAAGCAGAGAGGAAGGAAAGAGAAGACAAGAGAAAGAATGAGCTAGCTCTCAAGGAGAAGGAACTCGAAATCAAACAGGAGAAGGCACGTATGTGAGAGCTTCTTAGCTCGAGCCACTCGGCAAGCTCCCAGCCCTACACCCACTGTGCCACACAGTCCTGCCGCATCCTGCCGGCCTCTTACCACTTCACCGCCTGCCTCCTCCATTTCGGAAGAGGTGAGCTCACCAGTCAACCTCGGACTTGTTCCGGAGGGAAATTCAAAGGAGGAACCACTAACATCCATACCTCTAATCACGGCCAGAGAGGACTCTTCACCTGTGCCAGACCACATTGCAAGCCTTGGTGACCCCACAGATTCACAACCTGTGGAGCCATCTTGGCCCTATCCTTCCGTGCCACAGAAGAAGTTCTGGAGAAGGTTCTGCCGAGACTGTGGCCGCAATGGTCACATGTCTGCAAATTACGGAGGGTGCGCCATTTACAATATTCCCGCCATCGCAATGGCAGTTACAAATTCCTCCTCACTAGGACCCCCGGCTAAGGGCCCTATCACCATCATACCCATCCAAAGTCATTATCTGCCAAGCCACGTCAGAGCCTTTGACGACTCTGGCGCTCAAATCTCCGTGATATGGGAAGATCGAATCCCACATGGGGTTACCATTGATAGATGTCGACTAATTACAATTAAAGGTATCAACCATATTAAGTTGATCCCTCCAACCATCCAATTGCAGGTCACCTGACCTCACTTCTCCAAGCTATGTACCCTTGCAGTAGCAAGCTACATTCCAGGAGGTTACCACCTCCTCCTAGGGCAAGACTTCAGGCCCCCTCATTTCCGCAAACCTAATGGTCCTAACCCCACACCAAACTCCTCCAAAGCAAGGAGCCATCCAAGACTTACTTCCTTCCAGAAGTACGGCCACCAACAGCCTCCCCGTCACCAAGGAGGGAGATTGATCACTTGCAGTTCTGCTGCAAAACCTGCAACAAAATAGTGGGCACTCCACAAATTGGCCTAGGTGCCCTAGCAAGCTATGCGCAGAGAACACTGACAATAAGAGACAGGAAACCCTGTCTCCCATCACTCTGGGCACACAGAGGTATTGCACCTCCGGTACCCATCCCAGGTACGCCTGACGTTGACTCTCTGCCAGTGCCACTTGGCAGAACTGAGCAGTGCCATGCTCCGTCCATAGATCCACCACAAACCTTGACCTTTGCGCCTGGCCCCGAGCTAGTGCCGGCGCCGGAAACTAACCTAATCAAGGACCCTCCTACATGAGATCCTCCAACAGGCATGGAGCTTAATACAGCCCATTGCTCCACTCCAGTCCATGATTCTTCTTCACTATAACCCCTGTCGGCCGAGGATGAACCTCCGGCAAACCTCACCATTACACCTTCTCTGGATGACCAGGAACTGCCCGACCAAGAGTCAGCCTGGAGTCTTACCCTTACGATGGCTGTCGCAGCAGCCGAAGTGAGGGCCTCCCCTGCAGTAGGTTCCACATGTACGACGGTTGCTGCAGATGCCGAAGTAGGGTGTTCGCCTGTAGTCCCTAGGGCTACCACTACCTCTGCTCCTGACGGCGTTTCTGGCCTTTCCCAAGAGTCGGTGCCTCCGTCACCTCCTAGGGCTGGAGCAGCCAGGCTCTGGAGGAATAAGAAGAAAAAGAAGAAGGGACGCAAATTCACAAACTAACCAAAGAGCCACCTGCTCTCCTTGGCACCTGTGCCCTAGGTACAGTGTCACATTAATTTGCAGAGTGATCCTAGTACCTACCCAGAGAAGGTAGCCAGCCTGATCTCTGCCAGTAGACTAACCCTCTAACCCCTAGAACTTGTATTACTAACCCTCACTTAAATGTCATAATTACCTAATAAAACTTCCATCCTGGTACACTTCTAATCACTCATCACCCTCACGCATCATTACCTCATCTTATGTATTTTAACAATTCAGGTCGATAACCCTCTGCCGTGTGTACCACATTTTGGTTAGGCTAATAATTTAGTACCAGGGCATTAGGGTAGTAGCAAGTAGAGTTTTCAAAGTAACCTTACATAGGGGTAGAGTAGCCTGTCGTCAGATACGACCAGTAGTTCTCACTTAGGCTAAACTACATTAATTCAGTAAGTTAGTACACTTAGCTTCTCCACCTGTAAGTTAGATACGCCATTGTAGTTAGCCGTATCACTGCTAAAACCTCAGTTAAAGCAGAACTGTTTTGTTGAGGCGATCAACTTATGTAGCCAAGGCCTTCACGCCCAAAAGGGAGTGAATGCCTTCTTAAGAGGGGGAGCTTTTACGTTTGTAGATTGCTTCAGCTACCCAGCAGTCAGTAAAGTATTCATTTCCTAAAAGAGCAGCCATTTTTTCTCCTATCAGCTGACTTTAGGAGGGAAAAACAGGCCAGACATAGTCATTTCCAGTGCCAGTCGGATAGTGGGGGAATAAAAACTCATTAAGCCTTAGGGGACGTATCCCAAAGGGAGTGTGTAGCTAGTTAGGTACTTATTAGACCTACTCTAAGATCCCTTATCCTGTGAACTTTCACTGGCTGTATGTCTGTTTCAAGGATGACCTGCCCATGGGGGGAAAATGCTGCCCCAACACCCAGTTCTTTTCCTCCAAGTCAAATAAACTTTTCCACATTTTCCAATTCAAATTCCTAAATATCAAACAAACCTCCCTTTGTTCCTTTTCTGCCTATCGGCCACATGCTACATTGTGATCGTCCCAGATAGACAAAGGCTCCATTGAATATTTCTTTTAAGCATTAGAGTTCCTCCCCCAGTGAGTGTTAGATAAAAGTGACTGACCTTGTAGCTGAAATATTGTGCAAGAAGTCCTTATTTTATGTTGTGTGTAATTTGGAAACTCATTTCCAGGTTTGCTGAGTCCGTGCTCCGTCTCCTCACACGCAAGCACTTCTTTACCACTAGATACTATCAATTTTGGAAACCAGCATTGCAGTAGTATTTGATTTTGGCCAGCTTTTCCATATTGTGAAAGATAGGAGCGGTCCAGACATTATACAGCACTCGTCATGGCTAATTTGCCTAGCCTTTATCTCAGGCCAGTCAATGTTTCTTGTAAATAAATGTAAATTAGATTAATCAGCTGGGTTTTCAATGGCAACCTTCTAGAGAAAAAACTAAGCAAACCCCTTTTACAGCTATCGAAGGTAAGTCCTAAGCACTCCATATTTTCCCTCTTAATTTTTCCCTTACGTTTGGGCATCAGGCCAGGCCCATACGTAATATAGATATATATATATATATATATATATATATATATGTGTACATGCGCCACACACACACACACACACAATATATATATATATATATATATATATATATATATATATATATATATATATATATATATATATATATATATATGCAAAGGGTGGGTGGGTGTTTGTTTGTGAGTGTAATTATTCTAGTCAAGAGCCAGTACATAAAGTTGGTCTTCCTGGCTTATATACTTGTCAAGTGACCTTTTCTATTATCAGTTAATTTACTTTTTTTTAACTATAAAAATGTCTGGAAAACTTAGTTAACTTAGATATTCCCTAACGCAGTCTAAAATAAATACATGGAAGAAATAATTTATTAGTAAATCTAGCGGTGTGTCTACCAAAGTTTTTTGTCATGAAATTCTTAAATGAACAAGTTATCAGTTTTGGTGGCACTCTATTATAATGTCTATCGGATCAGTTGATTAAAATAAGATGTGAAAATTAAAACTACATAATGATGTTGAAGCTTCGACTCAATCCAAAGGTTAAAAAAAAAAAAAAAAAAAAAAAAAAAAAAGGTTTTCCGTGATTCACAGACTTTTGATGAAGGCTACTGAACCTCGTCGTCGATATGAATTTAACGCAACTACGCCAACTGTATCAGTCAGTCAATCAGCTGATGGATCAAACGTTGCCCGCTCGGAGGTGAGTGAGTGCGAGGGACTAGAATAGATGGTACACAAACCACGGACGAGCAGCTCCAGTGACACGAACAAGGAAAAGCTGACAGAAATGTCTGTAGCTTCTCTCGGCCGCCATGGTGTCGAACCAGTTCCCAGGCGGCAGCGAATTTCTGGTAAGGATTTCCTGGTGATTGTCTTTGCTCACATCACACCCAAACAGACGGGATCACTTCTACGTAGGAGATGAAAGCACTGGTGCCACTAGGTCTTGCCATGGCTAAAAAAGTTATGGAAGTCTTTGCTGACTTTTGACCTGATTTCCTGTATCTGGAACCCCACTGCCCCTTCAGTGGGTCTCTGCATCTTCAGTGGCCTCTTTCTGCACAGCGTCAGCAAGGTCCTTTAAGTTAAGTTTCTCCTTTTCCTTTATGGCTGTTCTTTCTCATGAACGTTCGAGATACGGTTACAACCTCCAGGCCATAGCCACGAATTCCTCTGAGAGTGAGGGGGGTGGAGGGGAGAGGTGGGGCGGTGCTGGGGGATCAAAAATTCTTACCTAAGGGTTATATTCCAATGATCTGAAGAAGTCTACATCATTTTTTAAACTTATCTAATTAATGTAATGAATACAAAAATATGAGAAAAAATAAACAACGTATATAATGAAACGGCGCAATAAATGCCACTGAGTATTACTAAGGTTTTAGAATTCACTGTACTTTGCACCTCGAGTTTTCCAGGAGAAAAACAAAAAAGCCCTAAGCATTGTGGAATCAGTCACAAGAAGGATGTGGATCGAAGTCCTTCAAGTCCACTCCTACCATGACCTAAAAGGAAGCACAGCAGGAAGGAAGAGCGTGAGTTAAGGTTTCCGAGGTTCCATCATCACAACTCTCTCTGTCTCTCTTTATATATATATATATATATATATATATATATATATATATATATATATATATATATGATAAATTCTATTTGCATCACGAGGAGACTCAATAAAATGGTGTAATTTTTATTGGAGCGATTTCCTCTCCATGGCTGCTTTCCGTAGGAGGGTAGTGCCGTCATGGACCTCATATGGTGCACTGTAGGCATTACTTAAGGTTCTTTGGAGCGTGCCTTCGGACACTAGCTGCAACCACTGTCGTTCTTTTTTACTGTGGATCCTTTCATATTCTCTTTCCTTACCTTAATATCCACCCTCTCCTAACACTTAATTCATAGTTCAACTGTTAGTTTTATCTCCTGTTACACCTTTCAAGCCTTTTACTGTCAATTCCCATTTCAGTGCTGAATGGCCTCATAGGTCCCAGTTGCTAGTATTTGGCCTAAATTCTATATTCAACTCAACTCAACCATGGCTGGTGTTTTGTCCTGAATTTAATTGGCTTTCCAAGAACATGCCTTAGTAGATACCCATCAGCATTTCATTCAGTCTCTTCTCGGGGTCTGGATTTGAAAAGCATCTGAAATATTAAATGCCTGGCATGCTTCAATAGTGAGATCCTAATTGGCTCTAGATTTCAGTGGTGGAATTAGGAATATGCTGATCGACAGATTTGTCCATCTCAGTGATGCAGTTATTGGAAGTGCCTTCAGACCTTGGACTTCACAATAGCTGGTACATAAGGAATTCAAGAGCAGACCAGCCTTGTTGATCTGTGGAATTTGAATTAAACTACTCACTGTGCTTTGCATTGCAATCTCCACAAATAACAAATGAACCTTTTGAATCCTGAGCCATACCAATCCTCTCCTAGAGACAGTCATATATATAAGCATCGATATTTGTATTTCAGTAAACAGCAAATACATATATGGTAGAACTTACTGAATATCTTAAAACAGAGAATTTCATGACTACTACACTCTTACGTTTTTCTGACGATATAGGTCGTCTGGACTGTAATACTGTATACAGCAATACTTTGCGCATGCGGGATGATAAATAAAATCTGGGCCATCAAACCATGGGATTAAAAATTCAGTCTTTGACTAGTTAGTAATTACAAGTATCTCTGATATAAACATCGAATCATATGAACTCTGGAGATCATGAAAATTTTACCCTAAGCGCCGAATATTTGGGTGAATAGGCCCAGGGTTCAGCTTAATGTCTCCAGAGATAATTAAAATTAACAAAATAAAACTAGTAGCAAAACTAAGACTCAAAAACATCAACAATATAAGATTCATCAGATCAATAATGCAATGAACAACAACAGTATTTACACTATTTACAAAAATTACATTGAAAGTATAGATAAACCTAACCATATGTCATCCGCAAAACACCAGAAGCAACAGGTTGGTACAGTAGGGCCAGCACACCTTTTAATGTATATAAGAAACCTGTCAGGTTTGCCAAAACAACTGGTGGAGGATGGTCAGGATGGATCTAGAATGATAAAAAGCTTAGGAGGAAAAGATCAGGTAAAGAAGGTGCTTTCCTGATAATCCACCAAGCAACTTTTGCTTTCTCATCATCCTGTCATACACACTTAAAACAAAAATGGGAAAATGTACAAAAATAGGAAAAGTACTTGATTGTACTCTCAAGTAAGGAAACTCAAACCCAGACCATGGGAGGCCACATTGCAATGGCTTTTGGCACAGTCCAAGGTTAGAGAAAAGTGTATATATTCAGAGTAGCCTTCTCTTAGAAGAGTTACCTGCCAAGGCTAAAGGATTTCTTCCAACCGTTGGTTTGATTTTGGAGTGTCCTTTTATAAGAAGGGTTGACTGCCAAGGCTAAAGAGTCTCTTCTACCCTAACTCAAGTAGGCAGGGACATCACACCCTGAAGTGAATGTTGTTTAAAGAAAAGCTACAATGATAACTACAATAAGACAATGAAACAGATAAGGATTCAAACTCACTTGACTTAGAGGATGCCCTTTGACAATGCTTATGATGGCTCCAGTGATTGTTTCATTGTCAATTCGCCCCAAATAATTGGTCCTGTCTGGAAGTGGTCGAAGAGTCAAGGCATCCATATCCATGTAAGTGCCACCATATTTTCTCAGGATCTCGGCTCTAGAGGCATCAGACATAAAGGCACTTTGGTGTTCTGTGGAGGGAAAATCTATTCTTATGACATCATGCAATATCCAAATAACCAAACGAACAAGAGTCCATCATCCTAAATACAAAATATTTCATAAATGAAGATGAAACAGTTTTTTAACATACACTCACCTTCATTAATGAGCCAGAGTCTCCCCTGGTACCAGTGTTGAGAGGAGAGTCCAAAAACAGTTCATCGAGGTCAAGCAAGGAGAATAAGACGTTGTGCAGATTGGTGAGGATCTGTTACAACAGAGAGATGATAATATATAGAACAATTTTTAAAAAGTGTATTGTATTTTTCCTAACTATACGAGCTTGAGGTCCTTTACATTATGAATTATTTTCGGCAAAGCTGGAAAATGGCTGTTAAACTCTCGAAGAAAAAAGCAGTAACTACCACCTGGTAGGCAGGAATACCCACCTGCCCAGATGTAAACATTCCAGTTTGCCTTTCGGCCAAGGTGGCATGAGGTGAGCATAAATGTATTGTTATGGACCTCAGGTTTGTATAGTAAGGTAAAATACAATTTACTACTTTAAGAAACTGTGATTTGTTCCTACACGATACCCAAACCATTGGTCCTTAACATTTGGAAGACTCACTAGCTGCAGGGAGGAATCTGAGTGAGTCTCTTTGAAGTGACTGGAGTTTGCCACACCTGGGCTACTCATGATCGAAAAAGTGGGGAAGAGTACCATGCATCTGACATATTAATCGGAGTATAAGAACTGCAAGATCAAATGTCAGACTTCTGGCTTGTTTCTAATGAGTGAGGAATTGTGACCCATATGATAAAAGGTTGGAAGAATCTTAAGACTTGGAGGCAGTAAGACCTGAAAGGTTTTGTCTTCTGCCAGTCTCTCCTTCCTTCTCTTGCTAGAGGAAGGATCTGGATTGTTTGTAGAAAGACAAATAGAATGGGTGCTCGATGTTAAGACTTACATCAGACGCCATATACAGCAAGTGTAGGTTCAAGTCCTATCCTCTATCCTAAGGAAGGGAAGTAGAGAACAAGGAAGGATGAGGAGGAGAAGCCAGTCATTCTCGCAATCCCTCTTACACCTTAGGTGAGATGCTACCTGTTCTGTTAAAGGCACTGGGAAAGTAGACAATACTTGTTTGAGCAGCTACCATAGCTCCAAGGACTTGTGGGCAAAACCCAAAGGTAGAAAGACATAAATATGATCCAGTGAGACCACATCTCTGTTTCCAGATCGATAAATTCTTTCATGAGCTCTCGAGCAGAGTGTACGGGTGTCATCATCGCCAGCTGCAGGGAACCTCCTCCCAATTGTCTAACAAAACCAGATGAAAGTTGCCAACATCCAGGTTAGGGATGTTGAGACTTTTCCAGAAATTACCACAGCACCCTAACAGGACAAAGTAACAATTGATCTGGATCATTAATTACAAAGTCCAAGGAGTAGGGGATCATGAAGGACTCCAATCTGGCAACAGATGCCGACAGATTCGGATTTTGCTAAGACATGCCCTCTCTTGAAGGCTCACATCAAAGAAGGTCTATAAAAATCATCTATTCTCTTCACCAAGGCCAGAACCAGACAAGAAGTGGCACTGAGAGACAGATCTCTGTCTGATGATTCTCGCAGGGCATGTGCAGAGCATGAGACAGGAACCCTAAACCAGAGTTGCATGCCATCCAGGGACCTGGGGTCCCTGGGATGGCCAGACAGGAAAAAGTTTCTCATCAGTAGCTAAATCTCGACTAAGGAGAAACAAGGCTACTTTCTGGTGAAAGACTAGGCCGAATGTGGACCCATGTCTTGCACAACTGAATCGGAAATTAGGAACTCTTAGCAGAGGAAGATGAAGGAATCCGTGAGTTATCCACCTATTTCTCTTGCCACATGGCAAGAAAGCCTATGCTTGCAAGGAAAGCCGTATAGTCTCTAGTCATGAAGACACAGGGAATATACTGCCTGAGGAACCACTCCTGTTTTGCTGACACCAAAGGTTGGGTCAGAGAGGAAATCTTCTTGGTACCTCAGCAGCAGAGCTAGCAGGTCAGGCAAAAGATGAAGTCTTCCAGCATTCATCCTCAATTCGGGGTGAAAAATGGTTTTTGAACACATTGCGAATTAGACAAACACGGAGAGAAGACGAAAATACACACACACACACATATATATATATATATATATAGATAGATAGATAGATAGATAGCTATACAAAAAGTAAGAAAAGGTCCCAAAGGAAAAAAAAAAAAAAAAAAAAAAGAGACTTAACGACAGTCAGGCAAAGAGCTCACGAAAACAAGTCCACATCTTATGACATCTGAAAGCCAACTGGAATGTTTACAACCGGACAGGCGGGTACTCCCACCTACTGGACGGTGGTTACTGCCTAACCACCTTGTTCAAGAGTTTAACGGCTGTTTTCCAGCGTTGCCGAAAATATTTCCTAATGTGCGTATTGAGAAAGGATTCAGAACTGAAGCCATGTTCAAAAAGCGCGATAAAACATGCCATCAAAAGAGCTGTTTGTTTCGTCCTCACCAGATTTCATTGGGAAAATATTCTTTCAACACCGGCTGAAGAGTAAGGCAATACAAGGCCACACATGAAGTCAGACAATAAACAAAACTTTGGTCATTTCTATCTAATCTATTCCTTAAATTATGCCTAAATTCTGGTACTTCCTGAGAAAGCATGGTATGCACTGTCGCCTTTGCCCAAATAAGGGCTGTCCATTCTTCCTGTAAGTCATCAAGCTGATGCTCAGACACTAAAAAAGGAAAGTTCAGGGCAAGTCTAATGATGGACTTCAGCTGTCTTTCAGTACTTATTACTTCCTTTCCCTCCATGTTGTGCAACATGGCAATGACACTGTCTTCTTCTAAACGAAACCTCTTGCATATCTGACAAGGTTGTGACAAGAATACTAAGCAGCTGTCTGACCGAAACCTGCTTTCATTTTTCCCTAGATTCTCCGTTTCAGGTTTTTCTGTACCTAATTTTCAAGATTTCGGAGATTTTCACATTTCTATTTCAAGCTTTGCGTTAATTTTTCAAGGTCTTGAAAGATTTTTCAAGCGCTAATAACACTGGTAGTGACCAGGGGACAACAGACGGTAAAGTCAGGCTATCACACTTATGATATAAATAGCAGCCGCTCTTTTAATGTAAAAAAAGAAAGAAAAAAATAGCTTTCATGAAAAATGAGATGCGCTTTTAACATGGGGATCTGGCTGTCGTTAAATGATGGGTGGCCTTACAGGGGCCATGGTTTGTATATTGTGTAGGAGCAAATATTAGTGCAAATCTAAAAGTGACACAAATGAAAATTTTAATGTTATTTCGAAAGATAGCCTTCAAATAATAATTGTGCAATTGTGATATAAAATTATGTGATTATTTGGTGCCATTTTTCAAGATTAATTTATATATGAAAATAGTCTATGAGTTTGATTTTAAGGAGGGAAAAACAAAACAAATCCTTCAGGTATCATTTTTAACTACCCCTGTTAACTTTAGTGAATATGAAATCACTTGATCTACCAAAACTAGATATTCAATATAGAAATTATTGCATGCTGGTGCAGCGTCATGTGGAAAGATTTTGATTTTAACTCGAAAAATCTGGTTTGCTACTCGAGCAGGTGGAGAATCCATAGAGCGAGAACTCTTATTTCTTTTAAGCACCTGGGCTCTTGACAAATGCTCAAGGCTGTACATCTCCCCTGGCTCTTGTATCAGTTGAATTCAATTGCAAGTAACCTTTAATTAAAATGCTGGGTTCCCACACATTAGAATTCTATTTCCATAAACAGCAAGAGAACAAATGAAAATAAATAAAAGAAAAAGGAAAATTATTAAATCACGGTGATAGAGAAAAGGTATACAGCATGATTTATTAATGAATCACAAAGCCAAAACTTAAACTTTGAAGTTAACATCAGAAATTTCACACACAGTCAAGGACTGAAATTTAATGTACTTCTCCAGCAGAAATAGATTTGACTTCAAATAACGCGGAAAATAGTTTATATCACAAAAACAAGACAATAACCAAACTACACTTCACTTGAGCAATGCTGTCATGCAGATGTACGGCCATTTTATGTTAAAGATACAAGACAAAGTACAATTTTTTCCAGGTTTGCTTCCATGTAGCACTCTTCTTGGTTGAAGTTCTTAGGCTACATGGATTCTTGAATTTTCTTTTCTTGTTTGAGAATAATGTCATATATGTTCATTTCATACATGAATTAGGCTTGGAAAACACTTATTAGTGCCATATGGTTGATTTTTAATTATGCTTAAAGCGTGTTAATTTCAATTTTCTTAGAGGTTTTACATAATATCTTCATTCAAGGTATTTCCAGACTGCCCAAGTTGACCAGGATTATGTAACATTTATTTCTGGTAATGTATGCGGATGCTAGAATAATTGAGATCTGAGAGAAGCTGTATATGCTGTTTTTTTTGTGTTTGTTTGTTTGTATGGTGTTTTTACATTGCATGGAACCAGTGGTTATTCAGCAACTGGACCAAAGGCTTTACATGATTTCCGAACCACGTCGAGAGTGAACTTCTATCACATCTCTAACACCTCAATGGAATGCCCGAGAATCGAACTCGCGGCCACCGAGGTGGCAGGTCAAGATCATACCGATTACACCACTGAGGCGCTTTGCATATGCTGTTTAATTAAGGAGCAGAAGATGGAGAGATGGCTAACCTCATATATCTTCCTCAGACATCTCACACAGAAAGGAGAATACGGTGTCTCAGTTTAAAGGAATTTATGTTAGCTTTAGTTGGATGCAAGGAGCCATTTTTAGGAAAAGGTCCCTGACAGACAACTTCAACGAGCAGAGGACCACCTGCTTAGTATTGTGAATAAATTTTATAGTTTAGCTTTTACCAAGTGTTTGAACGATACCATTCGCAAAGCCACAGACCACTACTATCATGAGCCTCCTTTAACACACTGGTTGACATAAAATTATTGCCGTGACCACAATATAACAGTTAAACTCATTGAATTGGCTGTGGAGATGTTGTTGCAAGGACAAGAAGATGGAATTCATAACGAAATAATGAAACTCAGCCATGCAGAGAGAAAAAGAGAAGCAGCAAAAGAGGTAGCTAAAAGATGAAGACAGAAAGCTTGAAGACAGCAGGAACCTGGACTTTGAGCATTAAAACTCAACATCTGACTATGGGACAACTAAACAAGGCCAAAACTGCCAAAACGACCTGTAAACTTTCGTTGAAAAATTTGAAAGGCTTGCAAAGAGCAAAGGGTAGCATAGAGATGAATGTGCGGTTTCTTTAACTCCAATATGAAGAAGTATGGGTCTACCAATTTTTTTCATGCTATGTATACTTATAAAACCCTGCTTCATGATAGCTTAAAGCAAGCACTTTTAAAGAGATATGAGATGACAGAGAAGGGATTCGGGAAGAAATTCCGTAAGTCTAGATCAGAACAGCGTGAAACTACATATTACTTGGTAGCTAGGCTGCAGAAAAATTCCAACAGATGGAATGAAATGGCTTAATGCAGAAAAAGGTTGATGATTTGACAGATTTACTCATCAGGAAACATTTTTCCAAAACATGTTTGAGCGACATGGTATTATTTCTCATGGGAAGACTACCTAGAGACATTAGCAAGATGATGAAGCTTGTGGAGGCTGAAATGGTCAAGAAAGATGCAGGGATAATAAGGCTAAAATCAGAGGGAAGTGATACAGAGATAGAATTGGAAAAGGCTAGTACCAAGTCAGCAGTTTTTATGACCAGCTCCAAGTCCAGCAAGAAAGATTCAGCATCAAACTATTGGTAAACCCTTTAGGATTTTACATATAGATGTGGAATAGTTAAAATAAGCACAACAGATGGAACCCATTTTAGCCAAGCAGTTGGAGATTGCCAAAAATTTCACATAGTGCAGGACCAAAGGTGAAAGACCTCAAGTTAAAGCTCGTTTTATAATAACATAGCACTTTGTGTTTTCCAAGGTAAGGCCCAATATTTATCCTGTCTGGAGATATATTGGGCCAAAGTGATGAAGCAGTCCAAGAGTCTTCTGTTGGTGGTCATCTTATGAGGGTTAAAATGACTGTCAGGCGTATAAAAAGCAGTTTTCACTGGCCGGGAGAAATTCGGAACATCACCAGATTTTACTGGTCTTGCAATATTTGCCAAAATACTGCTAAGGAAGATACTGCTGACTGAAGAGTTGTTCAAGATATTAGCTGTAGACCACCAGATCTGTATTGCCAGTGTTGGAAAACAGCAACATATACACTCTGGCAATGGTAAGCTTTGGTTATGAGATACCCAGAGGCAGTAGCACTCCTTAAAATATAAAGTAGCAGGAAGAACTACCTGAAGTTTTCAGCAGGGTAGGATATAAGCTAATGTTGCAATGGAGATTGTATACGTCAAGGAGGTTGTTAATTGCTTCAACTACAAAGACTTCATTACAATGAAAGGGAAGCAAAGGAAGCAGCAGCAGTTGTCGTCAAAGAAGGGGTAGCCTGAGTGGGACCATCATCGAGGAAGAAGCTGACAAGAACTAGGTAATCCCAGAAGAGGTCTGGTAGGAACCTCAACCATGAAATGAAGAAGAAACGTTCTGAGATGTCATCGTTACTGGTAACTTATGCAGGAAGGGGAAGCAGGTGCCTACCGATAATATTTGTTGTAAAGATCCATTTTTTTATGGCGTGAATTTTGTAATACATACAAACAGGGCACACGTCACTTGGATACATTTAGCATTGCAAGACTAAAAGTCAAGGATCAAGAGACAGGCCATAGCACTCCAGAGCTACAAGTTTCCCAGTATTAACGAGTTTCTCAACGCAGACAATTTTATGTTACTTCTTTCAGAGAAAGAAACCAGCTGAAAACTTTTACTTCTTTACTGAATTTGAATTCCTAGTAGTGTTCATCATGTTTACAGAACTAGAAATAATGTTAGTTCAAGCATGCAATCATCACCTCAAGCAGATCCCATAACCTTCATATTACGTGAAATATATCTTTTATTCTAATTGACGAAACATAAAGATCATTCTTAACTTCCGTCACTTTATGGTGTGCTAATATACATAAATACATTTTACCCTAACGAGTAGTTACTTTTAGCATCGCACTAGTACATAAGGAAATGTTCTCTTACAATGTACTGATACAGCAAAATTCAGTAGTTAGAAGATATCAGACAGATGATGATGAGCTGACAAAATACAAATTTCAATGGCTTTAATAAAAATCGCAGTGTCTGCAACTTTTAGAAGTTATGTTTTGCACACAAATACTTCTCTCACAAGGGCTTATCCAAACTCAAGTCAATCTCTCTCAAAAGTATGCTGAACAATTCTGTACATCATTACACTCAGTTATACTAAGAATGACTATTAAATGGAAATACATTTAATGGCTGCAGACTGCTTCAACCCCTAGAAGAATTCCAATAGTGATTCCCAGAACAGACATTACTTCTATCAAATTTTACGGAAATCTGATGAAAAAGTTTTTAATAATAATGGCACGGCATACAATATAAAATTAATCGAAGAGAAGTTTAATAATGACAAGTAAAAAATGCACCCAAGCTTTGTCGATGCAATCGAGTTTTCTGTACAGCTGCTACCGAAAATAGATCTACCTTTCGGTGGTATTGGTATAATGCTGTATGAGCAGCAGCCCCAACAAAGCTTTAACCATGGCTCGGTGGTGGCCTGTCCTATATCATTGCCAAAAGCACGATTATGGGTAACTTTAACCTTAAATGAAATAAAAACTACTGAGGCTAGAGGGTTGCAGTCTGGTATGGTCGATGATTTGAAGGTGGATGATCAATATACCAATGTGCAGCCCTCTAGCCTCAGTAGTTTTAAGATCTGAGGGAGAACAGAGAATGTGCGGATGGACAGATAAAGCGGCACAATAGTTCTCTTTTACACAAAAATAATAGAAAGGACTCTAACCCTGCATCCTTTGGTATACAAAAAGTGACAGAGTACCTTTATCAAGGGATGTGACATATCAATAAAGGGAGCAGTGACGTAAACGATAACTGATCGATGGCGATGGTGACGAGCTGCACTCTCAACGGCACATGCCTGCGGATAGGACACAAAATGTTGGGATGTTCGTTAAATATACAGACAAATCAACATGCGCATCCATAAACATTATACATGCATACATACATAGATACATACATACATATATACTATATATATATATATATATTATTAATATATATACTAAAACATTGTCATATATATATATATATATAATATATATATATAATATATATATATATATACTAAAACATTTAGTATATATATATAACTAAAACATTGGAGCTGCTGCTCTCGAAATCACACCTGTAGGCGTCCAGGGAAAGGCATTCAATATAATTGAAGATTTATTGCTAATGCCGACGTTTCACAACTACATTGTTGCATCTTCAAGGCTGGAATACAGCGAGTTGATTCTTAATAATTAATCATAAAAACACTTATAGTAATGTATAACTAAAATCACTACAGTAATCTCTTATTTAAAATGTTAACTCATTTAGAAATATATAAAAAACACCATTGACACGAAAAGAAGGACCTACCTAGACGGGAGTTAAAAGGAAACTGTTTAAACAAAATTACAATACTAAACACTAAGGCACACACGTACAGTAAGGCAACAACAAGACAAATAGGGCCATTAAGCAATGAACAATTGTGAAGATGATGTTTGGGTGTTTAATGATGGGACAGTTAATTTTATCATTATGGACTCTAACGTTGTTAGGTCATTGTTTTTCTGCGTTTGTCCTATTATCTGAAAATCTTTGTTATCTATGTATATTTTGCATAATTTGGAATGATTCCTTATATTGGATTGTTCTGGGTTGGACAGTGCTTCCGGTTCTAAAACTAACTCCTCTATAGGTGTCTAATCGTACCCTTAGTTAGATAATTATAAGTTAGATAGGTGTATGAAAGAGAGTGGGAGTGTTAGTGTTAGGACTGAAGTAGCTGAGGTTGTACCAGAGTTTAAAAGCTATAGGGAAGCAGTTTTGGAAGGGCCGAGGCAAATAGCAGAGCGAGTGGTTGATAGGAGCGTTAGGGCAAGTAACGTGAGTGTAGTTAGCCCTTAAAGAGATTGGAGTGCGAGTGTTGGAAGAGTAGGGTCAGTTAGTTGTAAGCGAGAGCATCAGTGTTATAGATATGGTAAGCCAGGACACAGGAAGAATGAATGTCGGTGGGCATTAGGAGCGTGCTTTGGGTGTGGGCAAGCAGGGCATTTAGTGAGCGAGTGTAAGAAAGATAGGGATATTAAGTGTTACAGGTGTGGACAGGTAGGACACATAGCTAGTGGATGTCGGGGTACCTGTATGAATGTAGTTTGCGGCAACTGCGGGAAGAACGGGCATTATGCTTGGATGTGTAAGGAGCCATGTGCGAAGTGTGTTCAATGTGTAATGGAAGGTCATATGGTGAGTGTGTAGGCGAAAGAGGACAAGTCAGGTTGGGAATTCGGGAAACTAGATGTTAAGGGGATTTAGTTAGGTGGGTCCTCTAGTATGTGACAGTGTGTTCAGGAGAATGTGATGAGTGAGTGGTTGAAAGTGAATAAATGTGAGCTGAGCATCAGTGAGCAAATGGGTCTGGGAGATCGGCAGTTAGTGTTAGTTGAGTATGGAAGGAAGAGGAAGAAGGTAAGGAAAGGGAATGAAAGGGATAAACGTGAACTGCATGATAGAGGGGTTAGTGTTAGGGTAAAAATGGTGGATAAGGCATGTAATATGGATGACTTTGAGGGGAGGAATGATACATATAGCGTGTGTGGGTTTGAATTGTCAGGGTTTAGTGAAATTTCACCAGGAAGGGAATCAGGTGGTAAGGATGTGGTTGGCAGTATGAAAGAGTCTCTTCGGGAGTTTGGCAGGAGTGTAAATGAGGTAAGTGATTTGGTGGCAGAGTTACAAGAGATATTTGGACAAGAGTCAGAAGGGGTAGATGAGATAGTGAATGGGATTTGGGAGGATGGTAGTGAGGGAGATGGTAATGGGAGTCTGACTGGAAGTGGTCTGGGAGAAGTGGATGGCGGTGTAACTGAGAGTGTGTATAAGGGTCCTCAAACAAGATCCAAGGGGCCTGCGTCCGAGCATCCGTGAGTGTTGCAGAAGGCTATTTAGTGTGGGTGTTGTGAGTGTAAGGAGACGTTGTCAAATGTAACGGGGGAAAGAATATGGAAGAGTTATGGAGTTCCATTTGACAACGTCTGTGAGAGAGAGAAGAGAGAGAGAGAGAGAGAGAGGGCGTAATTGCTGTATGGATAGTTAACGATTGAATTGGCTGTCGGTGAGTTCTGGGTTGTCTGCTGGTGCAGCTGGAGTTAGCTGTTAGAGTTCTGTGTTTTGGAGTCAGTCTTTGATCAGTCTTGGATGAGAGCCTGTGATAGTCAGTAGTGTTGGCAGCAGTCTATTGAAGGCATTGAAGTCAGGTAAGTTTTGTGTTTTATTGATTTGTTAAGTTGATAGTGTTAGCTTTAGAGTTGTTGTGCCTGTGCTGTTGGATTTCTTGTGCTAGTGAGTTTCTGTTGGGTTATTTGTGAGTTGTTATAGTTGAGGGTTGTTTTTCGGGAGCTGTTGTGGTTTCTTGGTGTGGTTGTGAGTTGTTGAGGGTTGTTGTTGGTGAGCTGTTGTGATTCCTTGGTGTTGTGTTGTTGAGTTGTGTGGTTGTGGTCCTTGGGTGTTGTGTTGTTGGGTTGTGGTCCTTAGTTGTTGTGTTGTTGTTGAGTTGTGGGGTTGTGGTTCTTGGTTTTTGTCTTGTAGTTGGTGGTGTCTCAGTGACCTTGACCAGTGGACAGCACAGTATAGCCCGGAGTATCTGGAGTTGGGTAAGTACATATGCTTGTGTTTATTTTGTTCTTTTTATAGGTATAGGTCAATTGTCCTGCATGTATTCTGTAGTGTAAAGAGGAAAGTGTTACTGAGGGTGAGTTTGGCAGGTGGATTAAGTTTATGTGGGGGGGGGGGGGGAGGGGGGGGGAGGGGGGGGGGAGGGGGGCGGGATTTGCCCGCTTGCTTTCAAGCTTGTTATCCTGCCACAATGTCATTTGTCCAACCCAGGTGCATCTAATAAAAGGAATCATCCAACCCAGATGCATCTAAAAGAGAAATCATTCTTGAAAATATAAAATAACCATTGAATACATAGATTTCTCTATAACTGAACAGGTCAACAACTCTAGACTTATTCAGTTTTAAGATGTTGCAAATAAAGACAACTTGTTCCCTTTTTAAACAACCAGTCCTCATCTGTTCAACTTTTTAAAATTTTATTTGTGTTTAGTTTAACTCTAGACTTTGCTCTGGTAGGTTAGCTCCTCTCTCCCTTTGTTTATTCCTTTTTTTTAATGGAAACTTTGTGAATAATCCTGGTTCAATTGTAAATTATTATGCAATTTTAATGTAAGAGTTTTTAATGTCACTTATTGTTTTAATGTGACTCATTGCGTGTTTTAATTATAATTTCCTGTTAAGTTGACTTATATTTATTGTAATTTTATAATTTTAAGGCCACCTCGGAACGGATTTCGTATCTCGAGGTACCACTATAAATAAACCTGACAGTCGGACTATGTATGCATGTATGTATGTATGTATGTGTATGTTTGCTATAGCGGCAAAACTGCTGGACCCAATTGAATCAAAGTCGGACCATATATGTAGATTTTATGGGGGATGGTTTTTAGCTGGGTGCCGATGTGATACGGATATCTGACCATGCTAACTTCTTTATTATTATTCGTAGAGAAAAAAGAAAGCCTATTTCTTATATAACTTTTCGCGATAATTCCAAATGTGATACTCTTTTTCTTCTACGATGAAAAATAACTATGAGTTTCGTTTTGATCAGAATATCCGGTCATGATAACTTCTTTAATATTAGTTGTAAAGAAAAAACAAAAACATTATTCTGGTAGAACTTTTCACAAGGATTCCAAATAGCTCTTACTTTTCTTTTACAATGAAAAATAACGATGATATTATGGTTCAAGCAGTGCCGGCCTATGGTTGCCTGCCACCATGCTAGCTAGCTAGTAGTATATAAAATTAATAAAGAAGTTTATTCTATCTTTGGACGGTGAAAAACGTATATATCTCTGTTAACTGATTTTTGACAAATACTTTCTACACAAAATCAGTTAACATCCACTTATCGTTTCTATATATATAGTTTTCTGTAAAAGAAAACCATTGAGATGGCTATATGTCTGTCCGTCCGCACTTTTTCTGTTCTCCCTCAGATCTTAAAACTACTGAGGCTAGAGGGCTGCAAATTGGTATGTTGATCATCCACCCTCTAATCATGAAACATACCAAATTGCAGCCCTCTAGCCTCAAAAGTTAAAATTAGCCATGATCTTAGGTCTGGCACCACTAAAGGTGCCAACAACACAGGGCCACCAGAGGTCCGTGGTTGAAAGTGTCAGGAGTCATGGCTGAGAGTTTCATCAGTCGTTGCTAAGAGTTTCATACAGCATTATACGCTATATAAAAAACTTGATTATCCCAATGAAGCTTTTGAGCCTTTCATACTTTTTTATTCTTGCTATCCATTCCTAAAAACCACTAAATTATGTCAAAATTATTTGGCTTCGAAAACACAGAAATGGAAAATTAGATCAGCATAAATGGCCAGACAAAAATATGTGTGGTCCCGGATGAGTTTTGCAGCTAGGTGAAAATCAAAAAGGTGACAATCATTTCCATAAACTCTGAATCTGACAATAAACCTTTCCCGCTACTGCGTCATTCACCTCTGCCTCTCTTCTATTCGCCACATTTAAAACATCTTCAAAATACTCCATTGATCAAAGACTACATGCTCTTCAGACAGCATTTCTCCATTTGTATCGTTTATTCCTCGACCTCCTCCTTTTATTTACCACACTTGTTTTTGTATCCTCTCTCTCTTTCAACTTGATTGCCTTATCCATCCACATGCACTCTGATGCACAAACTTCTCTTGTGGCTTGGAATTACATCCAAAATAAACTGTATTGCTCTTCATGCAACCTCTCGTTTATGATTCCATGTATTGTTTTGATTTTGTTTTGGTGTTCTCCTGTATCCACAAATACTCCTTCATGTTCGTATGGCACCACCCTCAAATGTTTCGTACTTCTCTTGCACTCCTCCCAACCCTATCTGCGAAAACAATTTTTGAGGCAGATTCTTGTGTACTCTCCTCAGTTTCTTATCAAATTCACTCGTCTTAATCACAGTTATAACCACATTTTCACAACTCCCTCCTCTTTAGCATACATCCTCTGTTACCTGACTTTCATTTCAACAAAATAGTGATCACAAAGTCCTCCATCTCCTTCCTTTTCTCCCCAGTGATACTCATCCACATTTCCACTTACTCTGTACTACTGCATAATCCAGCAGACGATTTTCATCACCAGAATTGTGCGATTTCCTAAGTATTCTAATGAATATTTTTCTTTGAAAATCATGTATTCCAGCATTCAAGCTCTTTCCAAAACACTTTCAGAAAATCTATCAAATCATATTAGTCTAGAAATTCCACCACTATGTACTACCTTTGTACTCATATCACCTAGCACAACCACTCTTATATATCATCAAAACAAAGCCAGGTGAGGATTCAGACTTCCAAGAACCTTCTCGTTCACTTCATTCTGTTCCATTCCTAGACCATATACACTCCACAATAGAACTTTTTTTTTGCCGCAGCACTCATCCTTAACCAGAATTCTTTAACCTAGCATATTTTTACTTTTCCACTTATCCCCAAGGCCTTCCTGTCAGTACAAGTGCTGCCCATTCCATAGCTCTGTCTTTCACCACCCCGTATGAAATTGCTATTTTCCCTGTCCACTCCATTGCTAACTTCCTATTAACTAAATATATTATTCTTTTACCCATACTTTGGTCCAATATTAATGTGTTTTGTGGCTACAAGACACATATCAACGTCCATTTAACTTCCACACGACACAGAGTGCTGAGAATGGTATTACCTGTATTTGTTTGTCTGGTGTCCTGTGTAAGAAAAGGTTGGGTTACAAATAGCCTAAAGAAAAGAGCGCTCATCGACCATATTTGGGTATTTCCTCACTCCAATGGGTCCACAACTCTTCAGAAGGCTCTCGTTTCCCTTTAGATACATAATGTCTGTATTTCAAACCATTACTGATTTAGAGCGCAACAATGTTCCCTTAATATCAATACTTTACAGATGTATAGGATTGCGACTGGACCCGAGAGGGATGTCGCCTTATTTAGGGCTCATGCCTCATATACTACACGCAAAATTTCAAGCATTTTATCTTTCGGTAAATGTGGAATTTTCAGTCCTCCATTACTTCCTCATTCAACATTAACAGTCATAGCACACTATATCAGTACCCTTTAATGTCCCTCTGTTCATATCTACCAGACTGCTCTGGGCATCAGAAGTCATTACACATTTAACTACTTTATTCCACAACTGGCTTTTCCTTCCACTTCATTGCATGCGAATCTTCTGACCAATTCTAGTGGTAAAGCTTTGGAAAATACATTAACCTTACCAGTGAACTAATCTTCTAATCTTTCTTCTCTTAATTTCTGTTTTTTTTCTTGAAGATCCATGTGACTTCATTTCATTTGAATCTGATATCCGATGTATACACATTGTGTGCAAGTGCAACGTGAACAGATTTATCCAGTTTTCAGCAGTTTGTGCAATATACTCGGTTAGGGGAAACGGGTCCACGTATAAATATTTGATGTGTTACACATGTGTATGTTTTAATATGTAGTACTATAGTATGTGTGGTACATAATATGCATTTCACCTTTAAAAACTTTCTCTTTACAAAAGGAAATGTCACGGCAGCCATTGTCTGCTAAGTTGCCAATAACTGCCAATGAAAGAATTCAGAAGAAAGGAAGGAAGGAAGGAAGAGCATAAACACCTTCCGGACCTTTGCTGAAGATCCAGCTGCCCCAAACACTGAAACTATTTTCTCCTCCTCTCATTGCTAATTCCTCCTTCCATCATTTTGTTCTCTTTCTCCTACACTTCCCCTACCATTCAATAACCTTACAGCTGCTTCTGGTCAGGTTTTAATGTTCGCAATTTGCTTTACGCAACCAAAGGTCACAGAACACTCGGGTTCATTTACCCCAACCTTGTTTATGATGCTTTCGACCTTTATGTAATTTTGCATTTTGATAAACATAACGTTTCCTATCCACTTCCTTAAGCAGCACACTGATGCAACTTTTATGGAAACAACAGAGGATATTAAGAAGTCTTAACATTTTCCTTGAGCATCGAATGCTATCTTATGAACGACCTTTTGGTGACCCTAAGTTCCAAAAGAAGATCAGTGCACTGTTTTCACGGAGAGGATAAACTGTTTGCCCTGACGGTCCGTCCCAAAGCGAAAATAGTCACCTGACGTCCATTGAAGTTGAGTCCACAGGACGTCTGCGTGAAGATAATCGAGTCCTCATTCGGGGGGCGCCATTTGAGCTGCGAGGGCTTGGCCATCTTCTGGAGACGATATCGGGGACACAGCAGGTCGTACCATTCGCCCTCCCTCGCAATCCTGCCAAGAGGCTCCCTGGATCTAGCGAGAGGACTGGGAACCAACATCCCCCCGAAATGAAAGTATTTGAACATGACCACCAGACAAACAGAGCAAAATACGAGCCAGGTGTATTTCTTTCTTCGGGTGTTTCTGTAGACCACCATGGTATCTATTTTTTTTTTTTTTTCCCAGAAAAACAATAAGAATATTTCAGGTACTATCTCTGACGATATGTCATTCTTCCTCATCTAGAAGATCAATAAACGTTTAATGTTATATGATCCGGAAGGTTAATCTGCCTTTCTCTTCTGATCATAAGAGCAAAATCCACATTCACTCACTTGACTAATATTACCTGTCCAACAGACCTCCTGTTCTGCGAGTACCAAGAAAAATTGGAGGTGAATGGTTGGCTCAGTCACAAGCGAGAGTCATGTGCTTCTCGATAAGTTTCCTTATGGGGGCATAATCTCTGATATTTCCTGACGACGTCGAGTGGAGCGCCAGAAGAACGCGCAGCAGCTACAGCGGCGATAAAATGCTGATATTACCTGGTTTGTGGAAGTCGGGGTTTGAAGCAATCGAAGGTAATAATACACCAAGAAAACCGAATACAAGAATCATATGCATGACTTACATATCCATGAGATTATTGCTATTAATCCCAAAATATTTCAAATAATCACGAGAGAGAGAGAGAGAGAGAGAGGCGCCCGGGCGGGGAGGGCGGTTAAAGTTCACGCCATCTGAAAAGGTTGCACAGTGGGTGAAAATCATCATTTACCTAGTTGTATAAGCACTACCACCGATGTTCATTTAATAGTCGTTATTACATATAATAATGGCTATTATTAAATGTAATAATGACTAATCAGCCATTGCAAAGGAACTATGAAGCTTTGCTAGCGAGTGGAAAGAGTAACTCTTTATGCTTGTATTGTTCACTTTGTTTAAAAGGTAAAGTTTTTGTTTACAGGCCATGAGAGATTTACTGCCAATACATTGGTGAGAGGCCCGAAGCATTTGCTATGTCCCTTAGACAAGGATTAAAAAGGCGCAGAAAAGAAAAACTTCCAGGCCAGCGTAGTTGGCAGCTTGAGAGGAAAAGACCAAATCGCCAATACCTAAGGACTGGAAACAGGGGATAGAAGAGAACGTAGGCGGAATGGCGGTGGATCCTCAAGATTTCCTTCCATTTAAACAACCTCCGGACTTACAAAGGATGTTACTCAGGTCACAAACTGACTGTTTGAAATTTATTGCGGATTATTATACATTTTAACAAAGTTGCAAAAGCATGTGATCGTGCACCTCGCTGATCGGAGAAAGACAAGGAAGAATTTGCTTTACGTAATTTATCTGCTACTCAGCAGTTTGTGAAAACTATTGTGCATTTGTTATGACACTGAATTATTAAAGTGTCACTCTAAACTGCATCTTGTTGTCATAATTGATGAGGAGATTTTATAGGTTACAACAAGGGGTGAAAGTAAAAGCAACCTGTCTGGGTGGAGGGCGTTGTTTTCAAAACTTGCAGGTTCATCCGAAGACCCAATTTTGTCTGTTTTCCGGAAAATCGTCGTCGGTTTATGAAACCGGAGACGACAAAGTTGAGTCCGTTGAAATATACAAAAAGGAAGCCGGCTCTAACTTTCACCTGAAGGGAAGCAGAGTTCTTCAGCGCTTCAGGTGAGAGAGTAAAATGGTTCTGGCATGCACTGCCCTCGCCTTTGATCACGTCCTATAAGCATCTTTTCAGAACCAGGTCTATTGTTATAATCTGTACAGTGTATGATGGACGACACTTGAGGGTATTATGATTATTAAGATCAAGAACGGTTTGGTTCGCAGATGTCATCATTGTGGCCTCCAACGTCGCTCATCTCTTCCCTACTTTTTATTTCCATAATTCTCCCTCATCTCCAGGTGAGCGTAGAAGCCAACAACAAGAGTCTAGTGACAGAACTCCCTCAGACGAACTCATTCACAGGAACAGTCGCTGTGCTGCAACAGGCTTGTTCCCTGTCATCATTAATTAGGGTAAGTCCTTTTACACTTTGCAGGAGTTACAGGTATTTCACACAGTGGTTAGTGATGACCTTCTCTTAAACATCAGTCTTGACAGAAACAGTACATATTCATTGAGGAATACCATCTACAGGTGTTAGTTACTTCTAAAAATTTCAAACTAATTTCATGCAGATGTCATCAACAGACAAAGAAAAGATTATTACATCTGAAAATGTGCTTAACTGCGCTAGTATGATCTTAACCTTAATTTGATTAATGGGTGGTCATTATTATTATTATTTTGTCCATCACAGTCCTCCAATTCGATTGGGTGGTATTTATTGTGTGGGGTTCCGGGTTGCATCCTGCCTCCTTAGGAGTCCATCAGTTTTTTTACTATGTGCGCCGTTTCTAGGATCACACTCTTCTGCATGAGTCCTGGAGCTACTTCAGCCTCTAGTTTTTATTATTTTATTATATTATTATTATTATTATTGTTATTATTATTATTATTCTTATTATTATTATTATTATTATTATTATTATAGGGAGTAGACCCTCTTTCAAACAAGTCCTCTTGAAAAGGCTGGTTGTATTAAGCGAATTTATCTTATATATGAACTTTTCTATTTTCCTAATGATTCGCTTTTCTGGCTCATCGATGTCGGTCAGCAGTTGGCCAATATTCATATTGGAAAAAGACACCATGGAGGGCGGAAATATTTTATTGAAAATATTCAATCAAAAATCTGTAGATTCCTTCGTGGTCTCGTTCAGTGGTCTTGACCATCGAGCTGGTCGAAACATGTTGACGGTACCACTGTTGTTATTATTATTATTATTATTCAGAAAATGAACCTTATTCATATGGAACTGACCCAGAGGGGTCAGTTCCATATGAAAGAAGTCAGAAGATAATATAGAATACAGAACGAAGCAATCAGTTGTTAGAAAAGTAAAGATAAATAAATAAATAAATAAATAAATAAATAAATAAATAAATAAATAAATAAATAAATAAATAAATAAATAAATAAATAAATAAATAAATAAGAATTTAATTAAAATACAAGAAAAATTGTTTCAGGGTAATTTTGGATTCCATCTTTGCTTGAACTTTGGGGGATCCAGTTGCACAACATCAACAGGGAGACTGTTTCACAGTCCAACGGACTGGAACTGAGTTTGACAGTAAGGCAAATTTACTGTGTATTGGGACTGTTTTCCGCAAATCTGGTCGCTCTCTGTCGGTAAAAATTGAATCTGGAAACAATTGTGAATGTGAAAAATCTCTTGTTAAAACATGACTTACGAAAAACTGACACACAAGAGATCTTCCATCGATGGTTCAAGTCATAACTGCTGAAGTTATGACGCAGAAACCTACCACCATTAACCACTCTATCTAAAATAGTCAACTCTCTGGCAGAGGCAGATGTCCACAGCGGAGAACTGTATTCTAGTAAAGGGAGGACAATGACCTAAAATAGGTTGCATTGATTTTATCACTTATAAATACATGTGGCCTTACATACACTAACTACCTTCCATGTGGCATTTGCTGAAACTTTCATTAGATCTTTCTCATAAGTAAGATGTGAGTTAAAAGTTATTCCAAGTATAGTTAAAGCTTCAGACTCATTCATTAAAGTCCTATCCACTTATAAGGAAAGATGTGGTGGAAAACTAATCTGAGATCTACGAAACAAGAGTGTTTTTGTTTTACCAGATTTCAGCCTCATAACATTCACTAATCCCTTCCATACCCCGACTGAGACTAAGGGAAGCATCATTTCTCATAAGTAGAGACTTCACTACACCCACAAGTGTTGCATTATCAGCAAAGTGAATAATCTTTTTTCTGCAATCTTGGAGAGCACCGAGAAAATAGAAATTGACCTTTAGTCGCTGCAGTCAGCAGAAATGCTGCTTTTTGGAATAGGCAATGTATTACTGAGCTTGCACTCATCCACTAAGATACTGTCATCATAAAAAGTTGTAGAATCAGTTAATTTTGTCAGACACACCAGAATCCTTTTTAACAAAAGGAAGAAATCATCTGAGTTATCTCAATCCATAGCAATCAAGATTATCAAGAATTTCCTTAATATGCTTAAAGAGAAATGCAATTACTGTATGAAGTAGTTCAGGATGATAAGCATGATAAGTATCAGAGTATGAGGGACATCCTCAGCTGATTGCTTAGCTTCAAAAGCTCGGTGAAACAGTTCAGCTTTTTCATTAGGACTGTAACCAATCTACCATAATCTGTTAGTAGTGGTGGAATGGAAGACGAGCCTGAACTAAAGATAGAATATGCCAGTCATCTCAATGTGTTGAATTTGTTCTGTTTATCATGTTAAGGCCATCTTCATGTATCATCAAATCATGGCTGGTCATCTGTCCTGAGTTTGATGACCTTTCTAGGGACACACCTTACTAAAATAACCATCAGCATTTCATTTAAACTTCTTGTGATCTGGATCTGATATAGTATCTGAAATATTAAGTTCTTATAAGCTTCAGTAATGTGATCCCAAATGGCTCTGGATTTCAGCGACCGTTTTTCCAATGGTGACATTAGGAATATACTGAGTGACAGATATGTTCATCTGAACTGTACAATAGTCAGAAGTGCCTATATACTGGCAGACCTTGGACTTGACAATATGAGGTCTAATCCATTACCATATATATGCATGGATTCCTCAATTACTTTGAAAAAAATTAGAGGATACACAGAAACAAGAAACAGTCTTATAGTGTATTGTCAATATTTGGATTGTGGTAAACACGAAATCATAACTACCGAGGAACTTAAAGAAAATCTCGAAACAAAGAACTTCATGGCAACTACACTCCCAAGTTTTTCTAAGGATAAATTGGGTGTCCAGACCTAGTGTATACAGCCATACCTTGTGCATGTGGGATGTTATGATGATAAAAGAAATTAGGGCCATCAAACCCTGGTATTAAAAATTCCACCT
>NC_061104.1:38014106-38059106 GCF_015104395.2 Macrobrachium nipponense
TGGAGAATGGACAAGCATTAACTTTGGTGATAATTTTTGTACTGATACTGATGATTTTGATGATAGCAATTTTTTTTGATGATTTTGTGATAATGATATTTCTGATACTGATTTTTTATATACTAATACGTGGCGTTTTAATGCTATCAAGGGAGGTGAAATCTTTTGTGATTATGGGAAGAACTAACAACACATTATTTTAGTTTTTTTTTTTCTCTTTGGTTTTTTATGAGTTCAGCAGATAATTGCTTGACATCTGGTGAGTTACGGGAGATAGTTAATGGTGCCGTTGATTTTTCTTTTCTCCTTTTTTGAAAGTTAGCCATCGCTGACAAGTTTTTTTTATTTTTTACATGGGTGAATTTGAATTTATTTTTTCTCTCCAGTTAGTGTGAATATTGTCTCAGTTCATGACTTAGAGTCATTGTTCAGGAACGTGTTTGTGTTTTCAGCTATTAGATGCTGCACAAAGAGATTTATGGGAAATTTTCTTGCATTTTTTTGAATGCATACGTAATGGCACTACATTTTTTTCTCTGGATATTTGTGTTCCAGAAATTGTGAGTTTTCTTGCACAATACATTAGTTGTATTTGTGACAATTTTGTGAGAGATAGGAAACTTGGCTAAGTTTTCTAATGGCTTATGTCTTAGTGCATATGGAGAAGTCTTGGGTAAGACACTGTGATTTTGGAGTTCTGTTATAATGACTTGTGGCACGTTGGTGGTTTTTTCTAGAATTTTCTAGACAGTTTTTATTTGCCGAGATTTTGCCCTTTTTTTAGGAGTTATGCTAAACGGAGAGAGTTTTTATAGTTTTTGACTATAACATTGAGTTATTCTCTGGAGAATTGGAGTTAGAATGAGATATAATTGAGATATATTATTTTGGGGAGATAATGGAGGTATATATTATTATGGAGTTATAATTTGAGATATAATATATGGGGGAGTATATATTTTTTGGCCATTTTTGATATTTGCCAATAGTGGTATGAGCTATGTCTAGTTCAATTATTTTGCAGCCATCTTTGTTGCAAATGGAGACACATATTTGGAGATTATGGGGCAATATTTGTGAGTTGAGTGAGTTAGTTGCCTTGAGTGCACATTTTTTTTGGAGATGCGGTTTCATTTTTTGATATTCCTTTTGGAGATATTTTTTTTGGAGCCTTGTTTTGTTCCACATGGAGTTATTGGGGAAATAGAGGTAAATATTTTTCTTGTATTTGCCGAAATAGAGGTGATTATTCTCTATTCCTGAGTGGTGTTTTTTTTTTCTACTGACATGTAGCTATTGGAGAAAAATAAGAAGATATAAGGGGGTGGTTATTAAAAAACAAATGGAGGAAATATTTTTATAATGGAGGTTTGGAGGAGTTTTTTTTCGAGACAAGAGGAGATTTCTGTGGTTCTCTTTTTTGATTTCGTGACTATTTAGAGAGGATGGCATTACTGTATTAAGAGTCATATGGAGATGTGTGCATTTTTTATGTTCACAAGTGTGTTATTCTTGGAGAAATATAATTTGGGGAAAAGTCATGTTGAGAGAATAAGTCTTCGACAAATTTTTAAATTTTTGACATATTAGTCATATCCTGGAGTTAATTCTGTGAAATGTGTCGGTTAGACCTTTTTTTCTGAGAATCATGAGTTTCCAAACTTATGTGCTGACTAGACAATTTTTTGCGCTGTTGTTTGAGCATGCGTCCGTAGGCGATTTTTCTGCTGACAGGCGATGTGATGAGCGTGTGCTGAGCGGGTTTGCTTTTGTTTTCTTTTTCCTCTGATGGTGACAGATCAGAATTTTTGCAATATCTGGAAATGTTGGCTATAGCATTTCACAAAAGCGCATGTGTGAGAGTTTGCTTTCTGGCAAATTCCGGGGCTTTACATGGAGCATTTCTTGGGGAAAACGCTGGAGTTATGCATATTATACATGTATTATGTATTTTGTGATTGGGGAAATCTGCTTGTGATTATCCTTTTTTTTTTTATTATTTTTCTTCCTTTTCCTATGAGATATGTAATTTGGGGATTGAGCTTAAGTAGCATTTCTTTTTTGGACAGGAGATTTGATTTTACCGGGAGGTGTAATTTTTCGAGGGTTGCTATTTACGAAATGGGAGTTTGACATTAAGTCTCATTGTGATTAGTTATTGAGCAGTAAAGGGGTTTTTGCTGTTAAAGTTGGAGATTTTGCTGATTTTGTGGGTTGTTTAGATGTCAGAACTTGAGAGAATATTTTTTTGGGGTCTGGGTGTTACGTGATTCTTTTCTTTCTTGAGCTCGTTACGAATTTTTTTCTTTTTTTTTCTTGTGAGCACATTTGAGTTTGAAATGTGAGTGCAGATTCGTGGAGTTGCTGTGATTTCTGAGTTTGTGTGTGTGCTGATGTGCGAGTTTGGGGAATTGAGTTGGAGAACTTGATGTTTTTTTCTTAGAGAGTTGTGATAATGACTTATCATTTTAGTAGTCATATTAAGGGAGTTGATTGGGAGACGTTCAGTTAGTATTTCTGACCCTTTTGAGATCATTGTTTGATAGAAGTAGTATGTCTGAGTTAATTTTCATAGATTGACCAGAGACTTGACTGACATACCAACAACACACCCGCAATAGTCGTTCCCCGACACCAGCAAGACGTCCACCAGCCGTGAAGAGAGGTTGCTGCCATGTTGTCCAGGGTGATTACAAGTATTTGTTTCCATGATGGGTGATCGAGAGATTCTACAGCGTGTTTTTTGGGGATCTACAAGAAGCCGTGAGAGTCTTCTACGATGAGGGAGGCATTCCGTCTTCCTACAGTTGCTACAGCCTGCTATAGCCTGTTGCTGTCTGTTCAGCTACTTGCAGACAAACGAAGAGGGATATTCAAGAATCCTAATGCAGAAAATATGAGAGAAAATGCGTCTTGTGTTATTGGGAGATAAAGCGTGATAAGACTTTATTTTATAATGCCAGAGACGTGCAGTTTTTCTTATATTTTATTTTAGCCGGCCAGTGTTTTGTATTAAAGCAATTTTGCTAGGCGGGGGGCTAGCATATAGGTGCGGGAGGCCAAGCAATCTGTAAGACATAGGGTTTTGATTAATAATATATTGTTCGTGCATTCTCTGTACTGTAACCTGTGGAATGTGGAGGACAGGGCAGAGTAACGACCTGAGAATAGCTGATCAATGAGTTTTCTAGGGGATGGCCGTGAGATAAAAGTGCTTAGTTCAGGAAGTCAATATACGACAGTTTATGAACTCTTCTCAAAGTGCATTTGTGAAACTAGATGCAGCTAGACCCGCGAGGTGCTAGCGAACTGTGTGTTCGTATGTGCGTGTGCGCCTCTCTCTGTTAAAAGCGTTCATACCCAAACCTATGGGAGGGATTTTGACAGAGGGCTTCGAGTCATAGGCAAAGATGCCGTGGCATTCGCCGGGGGAGTTTTTTTTTGTGACATAGTGTTTAGTGTCCGGTTGGAAATGGGTAAGTGTTTACCTTTACTTTAGCCATTTAGGGATGCTTGTTGATATCTTGTAAGATGTTCCATTTTATTAACTTTGTCTTTAAACTTGTGTGTGTACTTACCGGGATGTGTTCTGTATCTTTGGCAGACGGTTCTGGAAATACCGGGGAACTAAAGAGTTCCCAGGAGAGGTGTGGACTTTTTGGGTGACTTGACAATGAGTTGTAGTTTTTAAGTTAGTCTGTAAGACTGGATTACTTAGTTAATTGATTTAGGTTATTACTTGTAAATAAACGTTATGTTATGATGCAACTCTCTCATTTTCATTACCCTGTTAGAATGGAGAAAGAGGTGGAGAGAGAGAGAGAGAGAGAGAGAGAGAGAGAGAGAGAGATGGGGTGATTGCCGGGAGAGAGAGAGAGAGGAGAGCCTGTGTATGTAATGGGTGTGGGGGTCTGCCTTCCGTTTTCGTGTCCACGCTTACCTTATGAAATATATATATATATAATATATATATATATATATTATATATATATATATATATATATATAGTATATATATATAGTAGATATATATATAGACTTCAGGAGGGTCCATGATACACATGTTGTTAAAAAGGCCAAGTTTATTAACAGCAAAAAACGTTTCGCACTACTCAGTGCATCATCAGTCTGTGAAAAGTAAAACACACAATAGAATACATTATTAACATAAAAGGAATTCACAATGTAATTAAAATTTACAAGTTAAAACAATAAAAAGTAAAAGCATAAAAAGCACATAAAACAGAAAACAAAAAAGAGACTACCAAAACACCAACCGTCCATAAGCAGGAGAGAAGAGGGAATGACATACAATGGTGGACATACAATGGCGTCCAAGACCAGACGACAACTATGCCAGATACAAGGTTGCTGAGGAAGTATTACTATTGAGAGAGGGAACCAGTCTTTTAATGTATAATGATTCTAAATTTGTTAAGTGGTCTGGGTCCCTTACATAACCAATTATTGAGAAGTGTTGTTTCAGGACTTCAGTTTTACATAATATGGCATGATTTCTAATATTAGAAAATTCTGGCTGCTTGATTCTTTGGCAGTGCGAAAGCTAAAACCCAAATGGCCGCAATATCTGACCTGCAGTAACCTCCACGTAGATCCAACGTAAGACCCCGGACATCCAGGGCATGTGAATTTATAAACCACATTGGACCGCATGAAGGACTGCAGGCAATCTTTGAAATTGAAAAATGATCCTATTGTACATGGGTTGTTGGAGATAAGTTTTACGTTAAGACAGGGGATATCTTGTTCAATTATTCGTGTCAGATTTAAGGAGAATTTAGAGTCAGACATATACGGGATTGAGGCATAGAATAATTTTCTGGGAACATCAAAGTTGACTGTTGGAGGTTGTAAAAATTGTGTTAATAACTTATTGGTGATTTTATGAACTATATCTTGTGGATAGGAGTTTATCTTGAAAAAGTTGAATAAAAAGACTATTTCTTTGTGACATATTTGCCAAGTTGAAGAATATTTTAGAGCTCTATGGACCAAGGTGTAGATGGTATTAAGTTTGAAAGAATATTGACAAGAGCTATAGTAGTTATTGGCTAAGCCCGTATATGTCCGCTTTCTATAAACAGAAGTAGTGAACTCGGAATTATGTCTCGTTACATTAATATCTAAAAATGGAAGACTACCTGTTTGGATGGAGTTGATTAATATATTCTAAAAATAAAGAACATTGCCAAGAGTGCTGGAACAAAACAAAAGTGTCATCAACATATCTGCGATAAAAAGACGGTTTAAAATTATGATTACACTGGTTTAAAAATTTCGTTTCAAGGTCAGACATAAAAAAGTTAGCAAAAATGGGGCCTGTAGGCGACCCCGTAGCAACTCCATCGACCTGCGAATAAAGTTGCTTATTAAAAATGAACATTGAATCTTGCACTACAAGTTCAAGTAGTTGTTTAAAGATTGATCTGTTAAAACCATGAAAGACTATCTTCGCGAATAAAAACCTTATCTAGAATAATAT
The DNA here is from genome assembly GCF_015104395.2 of Macrobrachium nipponense. Taxonomy (NCBI): domain Eukaryota; kingdom Metazoa; phylum Arthropoda; class Malacostraca; order Decapoda; family Palaemonidae; genus Macrobrachium; species Macrobrachium nipponense. The sequence continues at coordinate 38,019,609 of NC_061104.1, forward strand.
TGATAGTTTCATTAAGTGGGACATTAGTGAAAGAGACTCTACATCAAAACTTACCATGTAATAGTCTCCATCTTGGTTGGTAATTTGCTGTTGGAATTCGTACCCATTTTTTAAAGAAAATTCATTGCTACTATATTCAGAAAGTAAACCGGCTAAAAATTTGGAGATAGAGAACGAAGGACTATTATAGGCAGCCATAATGGGTCTAAGAGGTATATTAGGCTGTGAATTTTGGGTTTTGGGTTGGCCATACAAAATACTGAAAGGAGAGCCAGTTACAAATAGTTGTTGATATGTAGTCTCATTGATAATATTTTCACTTTTGATTTTCCTTAACAATCTATTGATTTTATCTTCCCTTTTGTATATGTCGAGAAAAGTGGGTTCACCATGAACTTTAAATTTGGTGGTATCAGACAAAATATTCTCAATTTTTTCCACATAATCGTTCTTATTCAGAGTCACAACACCTTTGCCTTTATCGGGCATTTTTACTATCTTTTGGTTTGGACTTTTGTCTGCCATCTTTTAGACCCAACTATGCCAGATTCTTTTTACCATTTGAGGTCATGTTCCAAAGACTTATAAAACTTGATGTTAATAAAAATATTGGTAATCTCCAACAGAAAATCTCAAATTTAGTTCACAAAACTTATGGTAATTTAAAAACTAACTGGACTCCATTTTTTAGAAAAACCAATCTGAGTATACTCTTAAACTTAAAAAAACGCGAGGACATTGTAATTTGTAAGCCCGATAAAAGCAAAGGTGTTGTGATTCTGAATAAGAACGATTATGTGGAAAAAATGGAGAATATTTTGTCTGATACCACCAAAATTAAAGCTCATTATCCTTTCCCTTCATATGAACTATCTTCTGGTTATAGTCCTGGGTCTTGGGGTTCTGACCAACTCTAAGCCCTTACAGTAATGGTCAACTTAAGTTGTAGTGCTTAGTGTTACGTAATTTTAAATCTTTAAGGTGGTTTAAAGTGTTTTGTGACATCTTGAACTTCATATCAAATTTTAATAAAGTGTGACGTAACAACTTCTGCGTCTTCTCATCCCTGTGGCTTTGAAGAAAACGGCAGCTACATTACTTTTGTAAAGGACCCGAGTTTTCTCTAATTTTGCTAAATTTGCTCCTAAAATACTGTCACCAAATTTAAAAGTTTTCAAGCACATACAAAATCGTTATACATCTTTAAAGGCCTGTCCACACGAGCAGCCCTGATCGGCGTGCTCCGGGGTTGACGGGGCGGGCTTATCCGTGAATGTTGTCCACATAGGTGAGGCGATGGAGAGGTGGGCGTGCCCAACGAGCCAGTTGTGTGTTCAGTGCGGTACGATAAACATGGTGCCTACCGCAAAGATGATGATATTGTGTAGCATGATGATTGCTTTGTGTGTGATGAAAAAGAAAAAGAAAAGAATATGGTGCAAAGAATGGCTCAGTAAAAGAATTGTATATGGTTAACGTACGTCTTCCAGGGTCGAAGCTCAAGCCATCGGGCACCACCATGGTGATTTTGCTACAAGACCCATCGGGCAATTTGACGGTTTGCCCGTCAAGTGTGCCCATTAGAGGGGAGGTCCGCCGATCAGGCCCGGTCGTGTGGACAGGCCTTAAATCAAACCATTTACTTGGCTATAGCCAAACGGTATGACCATAAAGTTAAGTGTTAGGATAGCCACCATTTACCTCATCCCAAAGGGTAATCAGTCAGCTATGCCCGGCATGTAATTATGGGACAAAAACTAGAAACCAGCTAACTCTATACCTACTATGAGATTCAGGGCTTCTGTAACACGGTTTTTTGGCAATAACTTTTTATCTATGCATTTCATAAATAACGCTTATTCAGAATACACATTATATCTACACATAAATTTTGACTGTATTCTGCATTACGTAGGTTGAATAAATTTGGTACTTATAATGTAAAAGTTTTTCTGAAGACGGGCCAACTTACTCAGAGATAAGGTTTCGAACACACTCGTTACGTAACTTATGACAGCATTTCTTCCCTCTTTCTCGATGGATGATTGGCTATACGTAACGAAGGCTATACCTCTGGCAACAATGACAAAATTTTAATTCCAGCAAAGCAGTACACCTTTATGAACTCTGAATCCTCTCCACTGATAATTGTCATAATGAACAAACCAACAAATATTAATAAATACAAAAACACTTCGATTATTAGTCTAGCTCCCAAAATAAGTGCCCTAAGAAATTATAATCTACTTTATAGGTCACAATCAGATTGACAAGATATAGGGAATAGTTGGTAATTTTCAAAGACATAGTAGACAAGCTTGATTTGATAACTGCTGTATACAATGTCAAGCAATTTTTATTTATCGGTTCTCTACCTATTTACTAAAAAAAATAAAAAAAAATAAAAAATAGACGGTACCGTATTTTGGCTTTAAACCTTCACCAATAATTTTCGTCAGAATGACGACTTCATGAGGCTCCATCCACTTTGGCCTCGTTATAATTCTGGATAACAATGAAGGCTATTATGGACATTGTCTGTATTAGAAAATCTAACTTCTGGCTATAAAAACTCATTTCTCGAGTAGTTGTAAGAAGTGCTAAATGATCCCCAGGGATCCCAGCAGTTGGCCTAAACGTTTAATTCATGTATATTGCTGCTATTACTAATTTTGCGGCACTATTGGCTAAGAAGCAAAAAAAAAAAGAGAAAAAGAAAAAAAAAAAAAAAGAAAAAAGAAAAAAAAAAAAAAAAAAAAAAAAACAGTAATATTTCTACGCTAACCCCACCCACATCTATGTATCGTTCCGCCATTCATAAAGTCTTTATATCCAACATGGTCGTACAGACTAAAGAAGAAGAAAAAAAATTATATCGGATGATCCGTTGGTCTGCTTGAAATTTTAGCACATATAAGCTTGTATTTACTTTGGATAAAAATCCTATTTTAACAAAAATAGTTATATAAAGACTGTTTACATACAATCTCTCTCTTTCTCTCTCTCTCTTGGTGGCATAGTGAATAGTTAATGGAAATGTTCAAAATCCTGAATGACATTACAAGTATTATAATCACGTTACGCTAAATACAAATCAGACCATAAACATTGGATTTAAACTAGAAACTGAATAATTAACTATTCAGGCTATAGTAAGTATGGCCACGGGCTTTCTCTTGACTGTATAAAGTTGCAAGTTGTAAGACAAATGCAGTTTTGCAACCACGGGAACAATTCCAAATCCTGTTAGCCATTCTTGACTACTATGGGTTTCAGAGCCGATGGAATAAGGTAAATGGGTTTCTGTCTGGTTTAGCTTTTCGTTTAGCTTGCTTACCTAATGAATGTTTTTCGACTCTTGGCTCGCAATCATTGGCCATGGCGTCGGCTAGATTATTTTTACTCTATAAAAATTAAAAACTATTAGGGTTAGGTTTATTGGATAATGCTGACAAAATTTGTGTGTAGTTGTAAAATATACATATGTCAACTTTCAGCTACATCCGATGCTTTGATAAGGAGCAAAACCCAAAAATCCGTGTTACAGAGGCACTGAATTTCATAGTAGATATTTTCTACACTAGGACTAGACAAACTTTCTGCAAACTGATGTGCTAAAATCTAGCATATATATTATGTTTAAAATTTGTGAATTTTTGAACCTAGCTCCTAAAAGTTATCTCCACTAAATATTTGCTCAATTCAAAAGGTTTAATCAACACTAAAAAGAAATATCTGGAGTAACATGCATAAATTTAGTTTCATTAAAATTATCTATTTCACCGTATGATACTATTTTTATCTTTACTTACAAGTTCTGTATAATCAACTCGAGTGAATAATTATGCTACTCTTGCAATAATGTGTAGACCTAAATTACAATTCAAAGAATGGGAAAGTGTTACTAATAGTCTCAGGAGTAGTAACATAGCTAAACACACAGTTGAAGGCCACTACATCTTCAGAAAAATATTATAGAATAGCTACATAGATTTGTAAAATGTACAAGGTAAAATTTTTGTTAAATTCTAGTAAATTTAAGTCAACTTTGATAAAATTCTGCATGTAATGCTGTTGAACTTGTAAAATATTGTATATTTTCTCTAATAAAAGAAAAAAATTTAATATTCATGTCCAAATAAATTTCCCCACTTGCTAAAATAAGTTAACTTCAGACGGAATCATGGTCTTAGGCGTGCAATAAATAGGCAATACCAAGTGACTAACGAAAAGCGGTATTTAGGACTAATGACTGGTTGCATCTTTAATTCTACTTCTACTTCTTGCCTCAAATTGTGGGCATTTCATATTTCTTCTAAGAGATCTTGATACCAGTAGACATTTTCAACACACTCGTGGTTCCTTTTGGTAACAATCGTCCCGCGGAGGATGCAGGATTACCAACGTTACAAGCTGTGACAATATCTTGTAGGCTGTTCTAGTCCCATTTGAGATTACTGTGGTGGATGCATTTTCCTGTAATATAATATTTGAGTTTTCACCGATAGGACAATTTACTCACAATCACCTAGTCTACCCCTATGTTATGCTAACATTTTAAATCTAGGGTTACTACCAGTTATGCTTTTTCTGGTGGAATTTCAGAATAAGCTTCCAAAGGCTTTTTGTAGTTTTACAACTGAAGATTTGACAAAACTTATTAGACCATGACAGCAGTCAATGTGTATTTACTTTATAACACTACGGGTCGCGACCCAGTACATTAATGCATACATTCATGTACTGGGTCCACCAATTCCTAACAAATATCAAGAGTCTAATGCTAATGATCATAACTTCTATTTTCGTGATAGAGCGAGAGAGAGAGAGAGAGAGAGAGAGGGAGAGAGAGAGAAAGAAAGGGGAGTGAGGGGGGGTGGGGGGGTGCAGGGTCACACAGTGGCAACGTGGGTGGCGAACGTGAAAACAACGTGTAAGCTGTGAGCCTGAGACGCGTATTACTTCCAGATTTGAAACAGAACATCACTACTTTTTTTTTCTCTTTTATTTTATACTACAATATAATCAGATTTTAAACATTTTAGATATATACATTTATATTTAGTCAGATCATCAAACTTACATTCTTAATAGGTTACAAAAGTGAAACTTGAACCATTCGGAAATGAAGTCCCTTTTCTGATACCATATTTTTTGGTATCGGCCTGCCAACTTATTTTATAATATGACACAAACCTACAGCTAAGTTAATTGAAATCATAATTGACATTTTCCATTAAAACAGTTCAGCATTCTTTCAGTTAAACGTTCATTTAACCATCTAGTATACCAACTTACTCTTTAAAAAGTTTATAATTTGTCTAAGATCATATTTCTTTTTCTTGATGCAGCATTGTTACACTTTGTTGTTTTACAATTAAAATCTAACATAAAATTCTTAAACTATTTTTCTCAATACTACAGTCATTGATCAGAATATTTTTGAACCATAGAAAAATATCTTTAATAGAAGTACACAAATAAAATATATGGATTGAATTTTCTTCCTCGCCACATCTGTCACAAGAACCATCCGTCCTTATCTTTAGCATCCTTAATCTTTGGTTAGTTGCTAGAGTCTCATGCAAGTATCTATACATGAATTCTCTCTCTCATAATCCTATATGTCTATTGTTTTCATTCTTCCAAATGCTTTTCCAGTTGAACGACGGGTATTTGTTACCCTCTATTATTGCCTCACAATTTGGACGGATACAATCAAACTCTTTTACTCGTCAACAAAGGGAAATTTTTACAACGAAACCCCTTTCTAATTGCCTCTATCGCTACAGAATAGTATGGACTAGAAATATACAATATCTTTTTTTTATCAATCGTATTTATCATATGACTTAGTCTTGTACTACAAAGATAAACAGCAAGGCATGAATCATTTGTTAGCTCTTAAAACAGTGCAACATAAAATAGATAAAGCCTTGTGATAAACATCAGTAATCCCTAGTCCCCCTTCTTCCTTGGGTAAACAAAGTGTTGTTCTTCTAATAGGCTGGTACTTTCCATGCCAAAGAAATCTGAAAATACAAGAATTTATGGCTAATGCCTCTCGTTTAGACAATGGAAATGTGTGAGCTAAATACCATACTTTTGAGAGTATCAAGGAATTGATAATAATACCCTTTTGATATAGGGTTAATATTCTCTGTTCTGACATGGATGATATTCTGCTGATCTTGTTTATTCTGTTTTCCCAATTTTGTCAGCAAGTTTCTTCATAATTTCCTCTATATTCATTCCCTAAAATATTAGTTTTCTTTTCCCAAAAAATTACGGTAAATTCTTGATAAGCAACCCAAATACTATAGGAAACTATAATTTCCTAAGAAATACCCAAAGAGGAACTATTACCTATAGGTCTAATTAAACCAAACGTATTCTGGCTATTCACGAAAAACGAAAAGTAGCCCCAAACTCACACTATACAACTAAAATTTCATGATGGCTATTGCTTTTAATAACGAAGATTCCATTGGTAAACCCATCTTCCTAAAAGCTCAATTAAACCAAAATGCTTGAAGCGGACAAGCAAAGTCCTGCTTATGGTGTTGTGGTTAAAGGAGGAATGGCACCTTCGTCGTCAGTTCATAATTATACGGCCGTGCTTTTCCAGGTCTGACAAGATCTACGAAAGTCACCGTAAAATTTCCCCAGTTTTCAAGTTTTGTTTATTATTACGTGATAAGAGACGCGGCCTTACATTTGATAAAATTTGAAATGTTCCATTGATTCTACACATATAATTGAAAGTATCTGCATGCCGAAAATATTCCCCATACCACAGTATTTTACGCAGTTCTTGAATTACTTACGATCTCAAAATCTGGCTCCAAGTTCAAAATGCGGCAGAGAATTGAAATTGTAGTGAACCCTTACATATTTTAAAACTTTAGGCCCCTAACACTGGTTATCCTTATAGTCTTGCAGCAACTATTTCCAAGCTTTGATTTAAACTTTTTTTAATGAAACTATCGGAACCCCTAGATTCTTATTTTTTCCTCTAGGTAACCCATGATTAATTTCTCGAAAAACTAGTATACATAGAAGCTTTAACCTATCAGGTAATAAAGTTCCACAAAAAACACACTTGACAGTAACCTTTCTCCAGGCCTCTTGCATTTAGTAACCCATGACTAACTTTTCACCACACTTATTTTAAAGCTTTAACCTTAAAGTCTACAAAAACCATTAAAATTTTTGCGCCACACCTTCCTCCAGGCCTCTCGTTTTGGAGACTTAAATTTCGTATCAAAAACATTTAAGCTAGCAAAGCAGGTAATGACATTACAAAAAAATAAATAAATAAAGTTACAGCTTCCTCTACGCCCCTTGCATTGGAGACCTATGTAGAACTTTTCACCAAAACTAAATTCGAAACTTAAATCAAAGCAGGTAACTGAAGCCTACAGGAACCCCTTCTTCCCAGCTGGTTCCCATTTTTATATGGGGTCGCTGTTTCGGATGAGCCGTTTCCATTTATTTCTGTCCTGTGCTTCTACCTCATCAATTCCCCTCTCATGTAAGTCTCCTCTCACACAGTCCTAACATCTCTTTCTATGTCTCCCTCTTCTTCTTCCTCCTTGAACCTCCATCCCCATAGTATGTCTCTCAGTGCGGTCCTCATCTCTCCTCAACAGGTGTCCATACCATCTCAGCCTTCACCAACTGCACTTTCTTTGATACTTCCACCACCTCAGTCGACCCCCTTATGTAGTCATTTCTGAGCCTATCCTCTCTTGACACCCCAGACATCCACCTAAGCATTCTCATTTCTGCCACATTCATCATCATCTGTTTTTCTCATGCTTGCTGTTTCCGTACAATACAGCATTGCTGTTCTTACCACCGTCTTGTGAAATTTTCCTTTTAACCTAAGCGGTACTCTTTTGTCACAAAAAACTCCAGAGGCTGCTCTCCAGTTGTTCCAGCTTGCCTGTACCCGATGTTTTACTTCTTCCATACTTCCTCCAGCGTTAACAAAAGATCCCAAATACTTAAAACTTATCAACTCTCTATTTGTTCTCCACCAAGCTGAATACTTTATCATCCCCCTCAGTGGTGATACACACATTCTGTCTTAGGTCTACTTATTCTCATTCCTCTGTCCTCCAGTACTTTTCTCCATCTTTCCAATTTAATTCCAGATCTTCCCTGCCCTCTGCGCACAGAATATCATCCGCATACAATATGTTCCATGGTACTGCCTCCCTTACTTCCTCTATTATAACGTCCATCACTGTTAAAAATGAAAGGGCTCAGAGCCGACCCCTGGTGTAATCCTACTCTCACATCAAAACCCTCTGTCTCCCCAACACTGCTCCTCACTCTGGTAGATACATTCCGGTACATCTCTTTTATCAATTGCATGTACTTCTCTGGCACCATCTTTTCCCTCAGGAACCCCTAAGTACACAAATTACACCTTCCTCATTTTTCCCAATTAATGATTTCAAAGCTTAAACACTGAAATACTGAAGGAACCCCTAAATATTTGAATTACACATTCCTTCAGACCTCTTATAGAATAGATTAATATTTTTACTAAAAACACTAATTTCAAATCCTGGACAAAACTGAATATTCAGACTTGTAAAGCACACTTTCCTACAGGTCTCTTTGCCTTGGACACCCACGAGTAACTTTTCACCAAAATCACCAATTTTCGAGGCCATCGTCTTTAACACTTTAAATTAATCCCTAAAAATGCAAATAAAAAAGGGGGGAGGGGCATTACCTTATAACCTCAGACGACTTCACTTCCCAAGGTCACAGACCCCTGCACACACTAGAGAAAGCAAGCAAATGACTTAATCAACTAAAATTGAGTCTTACTTTCTCTTCGGACAACCGGCTTTTACAGATTTTTAGCCAATCACAAGCTTCCGTTCCATTATTCTCTCCTGGCTGGTTATAAGTCAAGCAAGGACTGTTCAGTAGGGCAGCACAACTTACGTCGCCACAGGTGACATCTGTCGGTAAGTCATAAAGTGATGGAAGACTATGCTGTCATGGTAAAATCATATCGTATTGATGATGAAGCGTTGCGCTATATTAATGGATATTTTGATATGCAAAAGACTGAAGAAATATTCAGGAAAACTGGTCGTTTATTAATCACTGACTAAAACTATAACAAAAGTTTATTTCTATTTAGGAAAGGTCATTCATACAGATAGGCGTAGCAGGTACACATGGAACTTGATTGTAGTAAATGTGGTAAAAGGACGCAAAATCACGAACAGATTTTGGTAGAAGTACCGTAATCTCATCTCATGGCAAATGGAAAACAACAGTGATTATGATACTGACAGAATACATCGCCTCTACACAGGCATATGGAGAGGCATATTTTGACATATCCTCTCACTGATATACTCAGGACGTGTCCCCACTCCATCCTCACAAGATGCACCCACAAAATGTATTTGGCATTTCAAAAATCGAGCTGGATATGCTTACGACAGGAATACACGTATGACCTAACAAGGCCTTTCAGCCGCTGTTATGACGAAATCCACAGTGAAACCTGCAGAATCCAGTTGCGTGCATGTGATTTGGCTTTCATTTCTTACGGCGGGTGATGCAGACACCATATTCTTTGGAAGCTTGAATTTCAAGTAAATGGGCTTGTTTCACATGAATAGGGTTCATCTTCTGATTAATAATAATAATAATAATAATAATAATAATAATAATAATAATAATAATAATAATAATAATAATAATAGTAAGTATTTTTATTATCATTATTATTATTATTTTAGTGTATTTAGGAAGCAGACCCTCTCCCAAGCATACTTTATTAAAAGTAATGGCAACTTCAGCAGCGTTACAATTGTAGAGATTCACCTCTATTCTCCGAATAGCCGCTTTTTCCGTGCTACTTAAATAGGCTTGTAGAGCGCCTATAGAGGTCATGATCAAATACAGTGTCAAAATCTGTGTATATATGAAAAAGCCGCTATTCGGAAGATAGAGAAGAATCTCTACAAGTGTAACGTTGCTGAAGTAGCCATTACTTTTAATAATAATAATAATAGCGCACATCTCAAATCACACGCACATTTCTACTGTGAGCCTTTCGAGCAACTGTATAATTTAGACTAACGCAATTAAGAGCTAGCAAAATTCGGAAAAAATGACCAGTTTGGGTTTGACGATTCACGTCTAGAAGTGTAACATCACATACAGATAAATTCTTAACTGACCGTCAAAATTCTACTGAAAGTGACTCTACAATTTGCAGAGAATTCGAGAGAAATTTCAATATTCAGCTGAAAACTAAAACCGTGAAATAATCCATTTTCATATTTGGTAGTTATACGCGAGCTATTTCTCAAGGCCGTGAATATATATATATATATATATATATATATATATATATATATAATATATATATATATATATATACCACACATATATATATATATCTATATATATATATATATATATATATATATATATATATATATATATTATATATATAACATACAGCACTTTTCTCTCAACCACCATTAGCAATTGTGCTTTCGCACATTACAATGCCGATGAAGATAGTAGTATGGATGAGTGTGCAAGTCTTTCATGTTAAAATGATCCATATTATCTATCTCAAAACCATTGATTTCACAAATCAAGACCCGTATCTATATATGGCTAAGCTATATATTTAAGATTATTATATTAAGCAAATCCCATCACGTTTTGTGTTGAAGAAATAGTGAACATCTTTATTCTTCACTTCAGCTCCGCAAAAACTGAGCTTATAAACTAGCAAATCAATGGATTAACAATGGTAGACAATTCATTGTCACGAGAGAAAGCTCTCTACACGACATATTTCCCAACCAAAGGTATGTACGACGGCCGTGCACATAAAACCTGCCGTATGTCACTTGTCCTTTAGTTTTCCATAACGATTGCCTCTTTCAGCATAACTGATGTCTTAAGGTAGGTTTACACCTACGCACTTTTGTGTTACGGGCAGTTACGGCGTGGGTCAGCAAGAAGCCGCCAGAAAATTGACGTGGTGTAAGTAAAAATGACCGTTATTGGGCGGCGTGCCGCGGACCCGTGCGGTGTGTTCTGGCGTGTGGTTGCGGTGACGTTGCGGTGTCTAGCACAGTGTTACGGCGTTGTGTGGTTTTATGGTGCGGGTTGATACTCCATGGCACGCCCTCTTGCGGCTTTGTTACTCTGTGTAGCGGTGTGTTATGGGTGGCTTGCAGTGTTGTTGCGGAGTGCGCACACATGTGCATGAGACACGACATGGAACGGTGCATGATTGTTGCACATGCACCTCCACCCCGGCCCCCAACCTCACATGATACATACACCCACCTCTCAAAAATATTAGCCCCCACAACCTCACATGGTACATACACCCACCTCTCAAAAATAAGGGTCCCCACCTCGCATAATCCATATACCCACCTCTCAGAAATAATAGCCCTCCCAACCTCACATGATGCATATATCGACCTCTCAAAAATAAGAGCAGGATTTAAAAAAAACCACTGCCTCAAAATGTAAAAGGGAATGGTACTGAGTACTCAATGAGGGCATTCCTAATCCTCTCTCTCTCTCTCCCGAACTTGGGAATTCCACATGAGAAGCAAATGATGGACATAACAAAAATACTTACTAAACAAACATGAAAAGCATAGAATGTAAGAAAATGAAGTTGTGACTTGTTTTATATCATAACTTTTTCAACTGCAAATATCATATATTATCAACTGAAGTCAATATGTCTTTAGTCTGTTACTGATTTTTCATTGTTCCCCTGTTAATAACCATGTCCAGTCAATGTTAATTATTGTTTCATTATCATTTGTATATGTTCATGTTTGATCATGTTCTCAATATTATAGTCTATTATTGTTCTTTACCTTGTATGTTATTATATTATTTGATGGCCCTATTTATTTCATGTTACATTTCATTTTATAGTTCAAGTTATTTTTCGAGTTCTATTTATTTCATATTTCAGATATATTTCCCGTTATATTTCTTCATGTTATTATTCTTTATGGCCATGCTATTTCATTATTCAATTTCATTTTACCCAATCATATCATCATATGTATTGTCATGACATATAAATTAAGCATCAATAAGGAAAATGTAAATGCAAGTCAATATTTCAACAGATTTATTACAAAAAGAAACATTATGAATGGCATAAAATATACAAAAACATTTATTATTAGGAAAAAAAATGTGTATTTATTTATACATTGTGTTATTGTATCACTCCGTTGTGTTGGTGACATTGTCCTCGGGAGGACGCAAAAATAACATGCCGCATGCCCCGCAACATGTGCGCGCCATGTATTAATTGTGTATGAAGACGCCGTAAGGGCACCGCACGGGCACCGCATGCCACCATAACATCAAGCCGTAACTCTCCCGCACGGGAGGTATGAATCCGCACCGGGCCGCTCATGGTGCGGTGTAGTGCGGCACCGTGCGGACCTGTACGGGTTCTAACCTCATTTGTTGCAGCGCCGCACCACACCGCTTACGGTTTCGTGCGACTTCATCAGGCCGCCAGACGCTGCGCAAGAATTTGAAAAGTTTTAAAATCCTGGTGGCGCCGTGCGACTTGGAGGCCTGCGCCAGACACCGCCAGCGACGCCCTTACCTTTTGGTGCGCTTTCTGGCGGCTTCTTGCGGACCCACGCCGTAACTGCCCGTAACAAAAAAGTGCGTAGGTGTAAACCTACCTTTACTCAAAATTTATGCAATAAATACAGTAGATTTGCAATTGAAACAATAATAAATTTTCGAAACCTGGTGTCATCTCAATCATCACCACATGCTGGTCAGCTTGTCATTTTATTAATATTTAAAGGCTTTTTTTTCTATAAACTTCCTTTGACAACCTTTAAGCTAAGCTAAACTATGGTCAGAGTACAAACTTCTGGTGTATTAACTTCTTGTGGAAAACTTGTGGAAAATTTGTTTCAAGTGTATTTCCTGATGACTAAAAGTGGGTTAACACAAATCTTTTGTAAAATTGAAGACTTGCCGTGCAGTCCAGGTAGATGCAGAGTATGTTTCTGTAGGAAAATTTGAGTATGGAGAATTTTACTTCAGAAATGTTTAGTAGGTGTCTTAGTAAGTGTTTTTGACTTGGGTGGACATCTGTCATCTGGTAGGTTTTCCGGTTATGACGTCATCAAAGATGGCGGCTGCTCGATTGTGAAACTTGTCATCTCTCTCTCTTAATACTGGCCCGATTTGGATGAAACTTCAACTATTTCCACTAATTAGAACTTTAGAAACTTAAAAGAAGAGGGAAAAGTGATGAAAATGTTTCCAAATACTTAAAAGTGTCTAATTTTAAGGTATTATTTTAAACTCTTTTATGTCCAATTAATATAATTTTTTTTCGCGGGTTGCTGAACTGAAACAAAAGATATGGATGTCTTAAAGTAGTTTAGAGTGTTAAAGGATGGTGCACCAGACTTCATATCAGGTAAAAAGCCATTTATCCTGTGTAATAAAAGTGATGGGAGTGTGCTAAATACTGAAAATGGCAGAAGAAAAATCAGGGCAGCTGCAAAAATACCCAATGACATTGTTACTAACCGTTTAAGCACATCAAATGAGGCTGCAGTGTTTTCCTACCATTTAAGTAAGGCCTGCTATGCTCATGCCATTCTACACAGTTCTGGGATTTCCAATCCAGAAGAAAATCTTGGACAACCTATGGAGCTCATTCAATGCACTTTGCTCCGAAGAAGAGCTACATCAGAAACACGTTGGATTCTTACCCAAATTTACCATTGAGACCAAAGTCTAGCTTCTGCAATGATTCCCTCAGTAGAAGAGCACATTCTGTAACAGGATTGCAACTTCTTAAGACATCTGCTACTTCTTCTGTTCGAAGGCCTGAAGAATAAAAACATGAGTGGTTTGTTAGCCTTTGTCGGCTTGGAAAAACTTGATACCATTTCCAGAGTAATCACTTAACAGTAGTTTTAGCTCCTTGTTTTTGACTTTGATATTCTCATTTTGTATATCAAACTGGTCTCTAATGTAACCGGGGTGTATCCATCACTTTATCTAGACCAGATTTAATATCAGGAGCTATGAAAGAAAACGCTACCACCTTTTCTGATACTAGAGGTGTGTTTTTGCCATCTGATTGAAGTTTCCGTTTGTATTTCAGTAAATACCCGGATATACAACTGACGTGACACAGTAAATCGACACCAAAAACACTTGATACATCTTGCAAGTAACAAGTGCGAGTGAAAACATCATCTTGTAAGTACAAAGTGGCTTTCAAAAACTCTTCAGATCTTGGGCTCTCACTCATTCTATACTTCTGGTAAATTTGCTTATGAGATTTCTGGTTACAGATAATGCATAAATGGTCTAGATAAGAAATAACACTTGCTTGAGGACTGTGGTGTCGTGATCGTTTCCTTGCAGCAGATTTCCTAAGATTTTGCTCATCAGTCTATTGGGATTTGCTTGCTTCATCTTCATATTCTATTTTTTCCTTATCATTTTGAATCTTAAAAAGGACCTCTTTTGACAGTACTGTATATAGCAGGCATTACTTAAACGGTAGAATCACTGCAGCCTCACTTAATGGGCTTTTAAACGGCTAGAAACAATGTCATTGGGTATTTTTGCAGCTTCCCTGATTTTTCTTCTGCCATTTTCAGTACTTAACACACTCCCATCACTTTTATTACACAGGATACATGGCTTTTTACCTGATTTGAAGTCTGGTGCACCATCCTTTAACACTCTAAACTACTTTAGGACATCCATATCTTCGTTTCATTTCAGCAACCCGCGAAAAAAAATTATATTAATTGGACATAAAAGATTTTAAAATAAAACCTTAAAATTAGACACTTTTAAGTATTTGGAAACATTTTCATCACTTTTCCCTCTTCTTTTAAGTTTGTAAAGTTCTAATTAGTGGAAATAGTTGAAGTTTCATCCAAATTGGGCCAGTATTAAGAGATATGACAAGTTTCATAATCGAGCGGCCGCCATCTTTGATGACGTCATAACCGAAAACCCTACCAGATGGCAGATGTCCACCAAAGTCAAAAACACTTACTAAGACACCTACTAAACATTTCTGAAGTAAAATTCTCCATACTAAAATTTTCCGACAAAACCATTACCTAGCGCCAGGACTAGTGCCCCTTTAGTTCGGTAAATACCAGTTTACGTGCAAAATGAGCGGCGTGTTTATTACCAGCCACTAGGGGATGAACATAAAAACACGAATGAAGACTATAAATATCCTAACGTGAATCAAATAAAAATATAGATAAAAACATAAGCAAAAGGCGGTGAATATTACGGTTGCAGACTGCACTGGAGGGAACCAGGCCCCGGTGGTAGCTTTCAGTTAGTCAAATCTTGTCAAAAATTTTCAAATCTTGTCTATAATTTTCTCCGAATGAATGTTTGAAGACAACGCCCTCCACCCAGACAGATTGCTTTTACTTTCACACCTTGTGACCCATAAAATCTTCTCATCATTTATAACAAGATGTTGTTTAGAGTGACACTAATAATTCAGTGTCATAACAGATGCACAATAGTTTTCACAAACTGCTGAGTAGCAGATAAATTACGTAAAGCAAATTCTTACTTGGCTTTCTCCGATCAGCGAGGTGCACGATCACATGCTTTGGCAACTTCGTTAAAATGAATAATAATCTGCAATAAATTTCAAACAGTCAGTTTGTGACCAGCATAACTTCCTTTGTAAGTCCGGAGGCCGTGTAAATGTAAGAAAATTCCTTGAGGATTTACCGCCATTCCGCGTAAGTTCTCTTCTGTCTCCTCTCTCCAGTCCTCGGCGATTTGGTCGTTTCCTCTCAAGCTGCCAATTACGCTAGGCCTAGAACGCTTCCTTTTCTGCGCCTTTTTAATCCTTGTCTGAGACATAGCAAATGCTTCGGGCCTCTCGCCAATGTATTGGCAGTAAATCTCTCATGGCCTGTAAACAAAAACTTTACCTTTTAAACAAAGTGAACAATACAAGCATAAAGAGTAACGCTTTTCACTAGCTAGCAAAGCATTTCATAGTTCCTTTGCAATGGTTGAGAAACAGTACAGTTATTATATGTAATAATCACTATATCAACAGAAAAAAATTAAAAGCACACAGCCGTTCAGATGGAGTAAACTTACTTCTCCCACCCGCTATCGTCTCTCTCTCTCTCTCTCTCTCTCTCTCTTCTCTCTCTCTCTCTTCTCTCTCTCTCGGGAGTTTTATTTGAAGTGTTGGGATTAATAATAAAAATTTCAAGAACGTATAAATAATGCATATGACTCTTGTATTCGGTTTTGATGGCGTAGTCCGTCGATCAGTCCACATCCCGACTTCTGCAGACCAGGTAAAATGGGTATTTTATCAACAGAGCAGCTGCTGCTGGTTCCTCTGGTGCTTCCACTCGACGGCTTCAGGAAATCTGAGAGAAATCTGAATACCGCCGTAGATATGTCGTCTTGAGGAAACTTATCGAGACGATCACTTGTGACTGAACCAACCATTCACCTCCAATTTTTCCTCGGTGCTCGCAAAACAATAGGTCTGTTGGACGGGTAATATAGTCAAGTGAGTGAGAGTGGATTTCGCTCTTAGGATCAGAAGAGAAAACCAGATTAACCTTCCGGATCATATAACATTAAACGTTTATTGGTCTTCCAGATGAGGAAGAATGATATATCGTCAGAAATAGTACCTGAAATATTCTCATTATTTTTCTGAAAAAAAAAAAATCGATGCCATTGTGATGGCGTCTGCAACCAACCGCACGTACACAAACACCCAAAGAAAAAAATACACCTGGCTCGTAGTTTGCTCTGTTTGTCTGGTGGTCATGTTCAAATACTTTCATTTCGGGGGGATGTTGGTTCCCAGTCCTCTAGCTAGATCCAGGGAGCCTCTTGGCAGGATTCCGAGGGAGGGCGAATGGTACGACCTGCTGTGTCCCCGATATCGTCTCCAGAAGATGGCCAAGCCCTCGCAGCTCAAATGGCGCCCCCCGAATGAGGACTCAATTTTCTTCACGCAGACGTCCTGTGGACTCAACTTCAATGGACGCCAGGTGACTATTTTCGCTTTGGGACGGACCCTCACTCCCTCAGGGCAAACAGTTTATCCTCTCCGTGAAAATAGTGCACTGATCTTCTTTTGGAAATTAGGATCACCAAAAGGTCGTTCATATCATTCGATGCTCAAGAAAAATCTTAAAACATCTTGTTGTTTCCATAAAAGCTGTATCAGTGTGCTGATGAAGGAAATGGATAGGAGACGCTATGTTTATTAAAATGCAAAATTACATAAAGGTCGAAAGCATCATAAACAAGATTGGTGTAGATGAACCCGAGTGTTCTGTGACCTTTGGTTGCGCAAAGCAAATTGAGAACATTAAAAACTGACCAGAAGTAGCTGTGAGGTTATTGAATGGTAGGGGAAGTGTAGGAGAAATTTAGAAAACAGACGCCCATTTTGTAAAGAGAAAGTTTTTAAAGGTGAAATGGATATCACGTACCACACACATACTATCATATATATTAAAACATACACGTACACAAGTGTAGCACACACACTTATTAAATATTTCTACATGGAGCTGTTTCCCCTAACCGAATATAATGCACAAACTGCTGAAAACTGGATAAATCTGTTCACGATGCAATTGCACAGAACGTGTGGAACATCGGATTTCAGATTGGAATGAAATGAAGTTTGAAGAAAAAACAGATATAAATAAATGTGAGATTAGAAGAGCAGTTCACTGGTCAAGTTAATGTGTTTTCCTAAGCTTTGCCACTAGAATTGATGGGAGGAATCGCATGGTAAACGGCACTCTTGATCCTTTTCTACAGTAAAAGTGGTATTAGGGTGGCGTGAGTCAGTAAATTCAAGGAAGGACTCAGAGTGGAACCGGGCAAAATTAAAGGAGGGAAGGATAACGGGAGTTGGAGAAGTTTTATAGAAAAAAGGAAACGCAAAGTTCGATCTTGAATTTTTGCAATACTGTCAAAACAGTAACATTGTTCCCAATTTTGTAAGTTCAAGTGTACAGCTCGTCTATATATTATTCTCAAGTAGCAGTAGTCAGATACGAAGATTTCCAAGGTAAGTGAATTAATTTCATAGACATATCACAAAGGTAATTTTCATACTCACAATTCAAGCATCTTCCAAGGTAAAAACAAAAAAAGATTTATGAATATGTATATATGTATATCTATATATATATATATATATATATCTATATATATATATATATATATATATATATGAAATAGGGCACTGGTGATACATGTATAAATGGACACACTAAATTGAATAAAGTAGGGTCGATAACCTGGGTGGCAAGTGGCGACTTGAAAATAGTTCAACCTCAAGTATTTGAAACATGTGCAAAGCAGCGAATTCCTGAGATACACACAGTCCGGTCGCACCAGGAAGATCGAGGGCGCACAAATGACCTGGATAGTGGAAAGATCAGGTGATCATGACGTCAGAAGAAAAGGTTATGCGAGGTCACCAATATGTGCACTAGATAAGACGTCTACATGGGAAATGGAAAATACATGTACATCAGAACCGAGAAGAATCTATAGCGTGCGTGCATTCGTATGTCCATTAGTAGATGTAAGTGCATATGTCCGTGAAGGCAAAAAGGAGATCAGATATAACCCCAGTATGCGACCTTAAAGATTCATTAGACAAGAATCTGTCAGTGGTGACCCAAAAACTGGAAGGGACTAGAAGATCCATCAGAAGGTAAAGTGAAAGAAAGACTTTGAAAAAAACTTGTACAGTGACATTGATTTCAGCTTCTAAAAAGGGGAAAGGCAGAAAGATTTGTAGGACATTTATCCATTTCATTTCTTGGGTTTTTTCAATGTCTGATAATTGTGGTTTCTTTCTTTCAGGATGGATTCGATTGTTGCTACCGAACAATGAATTCTCTAGACTTTTATCTGACATTTATCTATTTGACAGTGAGGATAAGTGGGGATAGTTAAATCCAATATGATTACGTATAAGAGTAATGGTGTTTTAATGCTTTTTTTTGGGATTTTCTTTAATTCATTTTCATGTTAGTCATTTTGGGGAAATAAAGATTATATTTTTGTATAGCAAGAGTTTGAATTTGCCAAAGATTTAATGATTGATTTTCAGCTAGCTACAGGGATGGCAGGCGATGAGAATCAACAATGGTAGGTCACACTGTCGGATAGGAGTTCTCTCTTTTTAATCAAACGGGACCTCTGACCCCCATAACTACTATATATATATATATATATATATATATATATATATATATATATATATATATATATATATATATATATATTATATATATATATATATATATATATATATATATATATGTATATGTATATGTGTGTGCGCATGCACCTGATGAATTGTCTCTATATATTTAATGAACACCCCAACATCTTGTGTCCTATCTGCAGGCGTGTGCCGTTGAGAGTGCAGCTCGCCACCATCGCCACCGGTCAGTTACCGTTTACGTCACTGCTCCCTTACTTGATATATCACATCCCTTCATAAAGGTACTCTCACTTTTTGTATACCAAAGGATGCAGGATTAGTGTCCTTTTTGTTATTTTTCTGTAAAAGAAAACTAATCTTCTGACTTTGTCTGTCCGTCTGCACTTTTTTTGTCTGGCCTCAGTAGTGTTTATTTGATTTAGGATTAAAGTTAGCCATAATCGTGCTTCTGGCAACGATATAGAGCAGGCCATCACCGGGCCGTAGCTCTTACAGCATCATACCAAAACCACTGAAAGATAGATTGAGTTTCAGTGGCCTTGATTATACTCTGTAGCGGCTGTACAGAAAACTCAATTGCACCGAAGAAACTTAGCGCATTGTTTACTTGTTATAATGAAACTTCACTTTAATTAATTTTATATTGTAGCCCGTGCCATTACTATTAAGAACTTTTTCATTAGATTTCTATAAAATCTGATAGAAGTAATGTCTGTTCTGGGAATCACTATTGGAATTCTTCTAGGTGTTGAAGCAGTCTGCTGCCATTAAAAGTATTTCCATTTAACAGTCATTCTTTTTATAACTGAGTGTAATGATGTACACTATTGTTCAGCATACTTTTGAGAGAGATTGACTGGAGTCTCGATAAGCCCTTGTGAGAGAAGTATTTGTGTGCAAAACATAGCTTCTAGAAGTTGCAGACATTGCGAGTTTCTAAACCATTGAAATTTGTCTTTTGTCATCACATTATGATCTGTCTAATATCTTCTAACTACTGAATTTTGTGGTATCAGTACATTGTAAAAGAACATTTCATTTTGTACTAGTACAATGCTAAAAGTAACTACTCGACAGGGTAAAATGTATTTATGTACAGGGTGTTTCGAAATTAGAGCACCCCCTCCTCTACAGCATAAACTAAAATTGATATGGACAAAAACAAAAGTAATTCAGAGCAGGTATTTATTGAAGTTTCTCTCTGAGTATTTAATATTTTGTGTGGCCTCCATCTGCCTGTAATACAGCCTGCATTCTTCAGGGGTATGATTTCAGCAAATCGCAAAAAAGCTGAGACTCAAACTCCATTTCCCTGAGCACTTCGGTCACCTCTCTTCGCTTCAACACAATCCTTTAAGATACTACCAATGTTTTCACACACATTAAGGTCAGGGGAGCTACCTGGGAATTCACTTGACAAGAAGAAATCGATACCACTGTTTCTAAGCAGCTCCTGTGTCTGAAGAGCCTTGAATTCAACATGGTGCCTTATCATGCAAAAATGTGACTTCTTCAACAGATGACGAATTTTCAGGATCTTTGAGGAAAGGAAATACTCCACCAGTAAAGACATTTTCTATGAAGTATTCGCCATTCCATGACTGTCCTTTTTCTTTGATGAATCACATTAATTGTTTGGCTGTTAAAGAGAGAAAAATTCCCAAACATTCAGGAAATTTCACAACTTGGCGATAGCACATGTCATTGCCGATATCCAACTTTGCATCCCAAATGATGTCATTTTTATGATTTGGCTTCCTGACTGTGTAAATGAAGAATTCATCAGATGTGGCAACATGGAGAAAGTCAGCTTCATCCCAATCTTTAAGAAATGAACCACAAAACCATGCACGGTCTTCTCTCTGTTGCTGAGTGATGTTGGGCTTGCTGATAACATGAAATGGCTTGATACCAGATTTTTTCAACTCACGATATGCAACACTATAACTTTTCTTCTTTCCCCTTTTTTGGTTCTAGTTTAAGCACCAATTTATGTAAAGACTTTCTTGGTCTACCCACTGCTTCAGCTATGATGTCTTTTGACTCCTGAGAAAGAACTTCAGGCCTTCCAAGATTTTCACTCTTTCCACGATGACAGTCATATGGATTTTTTTTCCAGTTTCTTTTAACAAAGGATTCATCTCTTTTAATGTATTTAGCTATACAGGGATGTGAAATGAAGGATGCTCCAGCATCCCTGACCTCTCTGAAGGTTATAGCCCGGATTTGGTCCATCCATCTGATTTCCTCCAAGTCGTTAGCCACGGCTGTATCTAACTCCGTCACTCAGTCTGAAAATACGAGAAACATAAAATGGAAAATAGCTTAATAGAAACTTAAGATAATGTACTTTGAGATAGGCTATAGCAGAAAACTTCATAACTTTCCATATGTTCTGTGGAGGGGAGGGGCCTCTAATTTCGAAACACCGGGTATATTAGCACACTGAAAGTGACGGAAGTTAAGAATTCTTTATGTTTTTCAATTAGAATAAAAGATATACTATTTCACGTAATATGTAGGTTAAGGGACCTGCTTGAGATGTTCTGTAAACGTGGTGAACGCTACTAGGAATTCAAATTCAGTAAAGAAGTAAAAGTTTTCAGTTGGTTTCTTTCTCTGAAAGAAATAACATAGAATTGTCTGCGTTGAGAAACTCATTAATACTGGGAAAGTTTTCACCCCACTATTATCATGAGGTAGTCTGCACTAGCAGTGTGCTTCCCTGAGAAGCTCTCCACTTGAAGCTTGTAGCTCTGGAGTGCTATGGCCTATCTCTTGATCCTTGACTTTTAGTCTTGAAATGCTAAATGTATCCAGGTGGTTTATGGCCTGTCTATTACAAAATCCATGACATACCAAAAAAAAAAAGTTACTAAAAATACTGACATCTCAGAAAGTTCCTCATTCCATGGTTGAAGTTCTTACCAGACCTCTTCTGGGATTACCAGGTTCTTAACAGCTTCCTCCTCGATGATGGTCCCACTCAGGCTATCCCTTCTTTGACAACACCTGCTGCTGCTTCCTTTGCTTCCCTTTCATTGAAATATGAAGTCCTCAGTTCTTCACTGACATCAACCTTGTTGTCTAAGTGATTAACAACCTCCTTGACTTTTTATGCAGCCTCCACTGCAACATCAACTTTTTTCCAGATCACACAAGGTACCTGCTCGGACTGCTGCTAGATATCAGACCCAATCCTTCAGTTTCTCCTGGCACATGTTATTCAGCATAGATTTCAGCACACTGTTGATCTTTTCACACAATCCATTGTATCTTTGGTTAAATGGAGTTAAAAACAGCTGCTTAAGACTTGCCAGATGGCTCACACCTCTCACTATCTTGGAAGTAAACTGAGACTCTTGATGGCTGAGCATTTCTTATGGGAATCCTACCCTACTGGAAACTTCAGGTAGTTCTTGCTACTTTACATTTTAAGGAGTACTGCTGCCTCTGAGTATATCATATCAAAAGTTTACCATTGCCAGGGTGTATCTGTTGTCATTCTCCAACACTGGCAATCTAGATCCAGTCAGGTCTACAGCTACTCTCTTGAACAACTCTTCAATCAGCAGTATCTTCCTGTTGGAATTTTTCTGTGGCATAGCTACACACTGATTTGCAGTGCCACGCTGTTCTGATCTAGACTCGTGGAATTTCTTCCCTCATTCATCTTCTGTCGCCTCATATCTCTTTAAAAGTGCTCCATAGTAAATATCTACTTTTAGTAGCCCAAGCAATTTCATATTCATTAAAGATAACAGGCGCAGTTAAAAACTATATCTGGTTTTGTTTTGCTTTTCTCCCCTTAAAATCAAACCAATAAAATATTTTCATATTAAAATTAATCTTATAAATTTGCAAATAATCATGTCACTTTAGGAGATCACAACTGCAGAATCATTAATGTTCTACATAGAATGAAAAAAGGTCAGTAAATCTTCATCTCTCTGTTGTGACAGATCCTCACCAATCTAGACAACGTCTTTTTCTCCTTGCTTGACCTTGATGAAGTGTTTTTGGACTCTCCTCTCCAGCACTGGTACCAGGGGAGACTCTGGCTCATTAATGAAGGTGAGCATAGGTCAGGAAATTGTCATGGAAAAGTATCATGAGTAAGGGATACCTTTTGCTAAAGTTTGCATAAAAATGGATAATATAGTTATTAATTAAAAATCTTGGTTTATTTCAGTTTCAGCCTCATTCATCTAAAATTTGACATTTAAGATCATGTACTCTTCTTCATTTGGATGTTGCATGATGTCTCATGAGATTCACCTTCAACAGAACACCAAAGTGCCTTCATATCCGACGCCTCAAGAGTCGAGATCCTGAGAAAATTTGGTGGCACTTACATAGATATGGACGTTTTGACTCTTCGTCCACTTCCGAACAGGACCAATTATTTGGGGCGAGTCGACACTGACACTATCAATGGAGCCCTCATGAGCCTTGTCAAAGGGCATCCTCTAAGCCAAGTGAGTTTGAATCCTGATCTGTTTCATTGTCTTGGGCTGATATTTGTACTTTTCATGGACTTTGGAATTAGTATAGGTTTCATGGATTGACTGTCCAATGAAATGGATGCTTAATAATGACCACACACGAGTTCTTGATCTATTTATATGCATCTGGGAAAGGGGATTAAAGCCCTTGTTGATCTGATTCCATGTGCTGGCTCTCCTATGGCCTTCAATCTCCATCTCCTGTGTGGCCCTGCCTTTGTGTCCCTGGTCTGTCTCTACCTAGGGCTCCTTTCAGGGGCACACTGGCCACATTCTCTCTCGTTTTTAGTTGTCATCTTATTTGTTGTTTTGTTTATAATTCTCCTGACATTAAATTATTTTAATATGTTAAGAAGGCATTTTCTACAATCAATTTGGCTATTTTATTATTATGCTTGTATATGAAGATCATGTTTTCTGCATGTTCTGTGGGTTTTTCTCAGAATTGCTTGACTGATGGCCGATTGTAGTACATAATGTTTGGCTTATGTTGTTAGATGCCACATTCTTTGCAGGATTTGTAGCTTTCACCAAATATCTCACTTCACAGGCTAGACATGCTACCATATCAACCCCCTCCCCCATTACCTTTCCCCTCTCTACCGTTTTAATATATTTTACTATTTTGTCCATGATTGTGTGCGTATGTAACTACCTATCAGTTTGAAATATGCTGTTGTTCGACTCTTAAGTATTTTCTTCTCTTCCACATATTCATTTTCTTTTCCTTTTCTCTCCCCATAATAGGTTTTCCTTGATTTGGTGTGTGCCCTTTCTCACAAGTATTTAGAGTATCCTAATCTCCAAAAGCTGTCTCTCAAGTATTTTAAGTCCTCATCTAAGAAAATGGGACTTTAAATCATGTAAACCCTGATAGCCAAACCTGTAATTACTTCCATTTTAATTTCTATCCTATGACTTGAGAACGTATGTATATATGAATTGCTATGTGTCTTCTTTCTATGTACTTTAAATTCTAAATTTTCCCCTTCCTGTTTACCAGAAGAGGTGGGTAAAGCGAATGCAGGAAGCTAAGGGAGAAAGAGAAGAATTAAACAAGTTCCTAGACAACATAAGTAGACTAAACAAACAAAGTAAGTTTACACTGGAAGCAGAGAAAAAGGAAAATATTCCATTCTTGCACGTATTGCTAAAATGGGAAGGGTAGTCTTACTGTCAAGTTGCAAGGGTATTGATAGATGCCATCGACAGGTGGTACCAGCAGGAGAGTCGCAACCCTCAGGAGAGTGCAAGGACCATAAAATTGTTGCACAGGAGATAGTATATAAACAGTGAATACGAGGAAGACCTGAAAAACACCATTCAGGCTCATCTGACCTTGAGTGAAGTAGATGCAATTGGTTGACCTAGGTATCTACTGTAAGGATCAGTACCAAGTACCTCACAAAGACTAGCTCACAGCCGGCCGTGATCCCATGACGAGGAGAGTAGTAGTCTACCAAATACTGTGCCCTAAGAGTGAATGCCACCTACAACAGGATGACCATGACTCGCCTCTCCAAGAGGATTGCTATGCATCTGCATGTAGGGATTGTATACAACCACTGCATGAGGGAAGATGGTAGTGGCCCCTAATGCCAACAGACTGCGAGAAACACCACAATCCTCGACAACAACATGGACCACTGTTGCCTCTGCTACAAAGATGCTCTTGCTATTCTTCAGTGGAACCCCAAACTTAACGTTACCGAGGAGGCCCTGCTCTTTCTGACCACCACCAGCAGCCTCCCTCCTCCTTAATCTGTGTACTCCAGGAGTCCTTCTCTGGCGACTCTTCTCCTGACCACCATCAGGAGAAAAAAAAAGGTGCTCCCCTGGGATAAATCAACAGCTGCCAGCTCAGTGGGGGGAACCACCGGAGCACCAGTCAATGGGAAAGGAAACCTCTCTAGGCATAATTAACCAGAGAAAAATCAGCCCCCTTCTTTCTAAACCTGTTTTTTGGTATAAATATAATTGTACCAGTGGTGCAATTCACCTGTTGAAACCAAGAAACTTATACACCAAATTTACAGGCGCAATATAAGCACAGCAGCCTTCAAAGTGCAGTTTAATTCAGGGAAGTGTTATTGCTTGTATAACGTAAGGATTTAAGGTCCTTGCTTTGCCTCCAATGGGTCTTATTTCTCATACATTAAAAGCCTCAATAAACATATACAGAAAATTGATGGGTTTAGATTCAACTCAACTTACGGTTGTAAGTTGAGTTGAATATAGAATTTTGGCCAAAGGCCAAGCACTAGGACCTATGGGGTCATTCAGCGCTGAAATGGAAATTGACAGTAAAAGGTTTGAAAGGTGTAACAAGAGGAGAACCTCGCAGTTGCATTATGGATCAAGTGTTAGGAGAGGGTGGAAAGTAAGATGAAGAAAGAGAATATGAAAGGAGGCACAGTAAAAGGAACAAAAGGGGTTGCAGGTATGGCCCAAAAGCACGCTGCAAAGAACCTTAAGTAATGCTTACAGTGGTGCACTGACGGCACTAACCCCTACCCCCCACCCCCAACGGGGCTTACGGTTGGGGAGAGAGAGAGAGAGAGAGAGAGAGAGAGATTTTTTGCTAGCGGTTTCAAAGTATATTTCTATGACATGTTCTGGGATAATATATGAGCTCCCAGAAATCTAAACTGGAAACTGAAAAGCGTCTACTACAGTTCCTTCATGCTGTGGTTCCCTTCAGGTCATGGCAGAAGTGGATCTGAATTCTTTCATCCACATCCATGTTGTGTGACTGATTCCAAAACACTTACGAGCGTTTTATTCACAATCAGAAAATTCATCTCATTTCTGAAAGCTTGGCATACTCTATTGCATTCATTGTGCCGTTTCATTATACATGTTTCTTATATTTTCTGTATTCATTACATTGCTTATATTAGTTTTGAAAATCATTTAGACTTCTTCAGACTGAAAATGACCATTAGGCAAGACTTTTCAATCCCCCGCCTGCCTCTTCCCACCCCCAGCTCTCAGAGGAATTCGTGGCTATGCCCCAGAGGTTGTAACCATATCTCGGACGTTCATGAGAAAGAACATCATAAAGGAAAAGGAGAAACTTAACTTAAAGGACCTTGCTGACGCTGTGCGGAAAGAGGCTACTGAAGATGCCGACCCACTGAAGGGCAGTGGGGTTCCAGATGCAGGAAATCAGGTCAAAAGTCAGCAAAGATTTCCATAACTTTCTTGGTCATGGAGATACCAATGCTTTCATCCCCTACGTAAAAGGGATCCCGTCTGTTGGACTGTGGTGTGAGCGAAGACAGTCACCAGGAAAACCTTACCAGAAATGGGTTGCCTCCAAGGAACTGGTTCGACACCATGGCTGCTGAGAGAAGCTACGGACATTTCTGTCAGCTTTTCCTGGTGCGTGTCACTGGCGCTGCTCGTCCGTGGTTTGTGTAGATAGTACCATCTTGTTCCCCGTACTCACCCCCTCCATGCGAGTAACGTTTGACTCATCAGCTGATTGATTGACTGAAATAATTAACTGGCGTTGTTGCGTCAAATTCATATCGACGACGTCATTCAGTAGCCTTCACTCAAAAGTCGGTGAATCACAAAAAAAAAAAAAAAAAATTCTTTTTTACTTTTTCAAAGACCTTTGGGTTGAGTCG
Organism: Macrobrachium nipponense; assembly: GCF_015104395.2. Classification (NCBI taxonomy): domain Eukaryota; kingdom Metazoa; phylum Arthropoda; class Malacostraca; order Decapoda; family Palaemonidae; genus Macrobrachium; species Macrobrachium nipponense. Next base: position 38,047,073 of record NC_061104.1, read on the forward strand.
AAGCTTCCACATCAATTATGTGGTTTTAATTTTCACATCCTATTTTAATCAACTGATCCGATACACATTATAATAGAATGCCACCAAAACTCAAAACCGATAACTTATCCATTTGAGAATTTCATGACAAAAAGCTTTAGTAGACACACCGCTTGGTTTCCTAATAAATTATTTCTTCCGTGTATTTTATTAGAGACTGCGTCAGGGAATATCTAAGTTAACTAAGTTTTCCAGACATTTGTATAAAAAAAAAATTAGCCGTCAATAGGAAAAGGTCACTTGACAGATATACAAGCCAGGAAGACCAAGTTTATGTACTGGCTCTTGACTTGAATTACACACACACACAAACAAACATCCACCCTTTGCACAGACATATATATATATACGTATATATATATATATATATATATATATATATATATATATATATTATATATATATATATCTATATATATATATATATATATATATATATATATATATATATATAAATATATATTATATATATATATATAATATAATATAATATATATATATATATTGTCTCGTATGAGCATCCCAAGGAATTCACTGTTTGTAAATTATCCAACACATCAAAATACTTGAGGGCTGTATTTTTTTTGGCATCTAACTGCCTGTCACTCGTTATCGACCCAGTTTTCATTTATCCTATATCAATATATATGTTTAGTGCTCATTCCCATTACACACACACACACACACACACACACACATATATATATATATATATATATATATATATATATATATATATATATATATATATATATATATATATATGTCTTCTGGAAAATCCCACAGGATGTTGTATATTTGAAAATGTGGTTATTTTCTTACCATCAAATACCAATTAAGAGAATTCGAACTCAAAATCCAGATACTGTGACAGTATAGCTGCATTAGAGTTTTGCTGTTTTGAAATGCAAGTTAGTTTTATTTTTCTCATTACAGATTTTGGTCAAATCTCTTCCGGAAGCATTTGACCCCTTCCAGACTAAGAGCATCGGTCCTTCCTTGGTCACCTCTGCCCTGAGGGAGCTGTGCCCAGGGAATCTGACCAGCAGCACTTACTCTCGACGCCTCTCCAATGCTTCCAATGACGATGAAGTGTCTGCGTACCTGGAAGACACTTCGCCATATTTTCAAACCCCCGAAATATGCTCTAATCTGACCATTTTTCCTGAGAAAATGTTTTATCCCATCGGCTTCCATTTCAGCACGGGAGAAAGATATCTCTTATTCATAAGAGGTCGTGGTTATGGAGAAAAATTCTTGAGGACTTCAAAGGCATATAGTTTGCACCTCTATAGTTCTCTGACCTGGATGGAGGAAGTGATGTCAGGTGGAGATTCCATTTTGGAGGAAGCCATGAGGAGAAACTGTCCCAGTGTCTATCATTACATAGAAGAAACTGGTGGACGACTTTGAAAAAGTCTCCCGATGTACTTATATTACTGTATGCACAAATTAGCTGTTAATTCTCGCAAACACTTGACTTGGAGACCTAGAAAGTAAACACACTGTTTTTGTTTGTTATATTACTTAACTGATACTTTAATGGCAGTGATTTGTTAAATCCCACATCTAACCTAATGACTGAACAGAGACTATCAATACTGACGTATATTCATAATGAAGTTGTACCTCTGTTATATTTATAATCCTCCATAATTCACAAGTGCCTGAGATGTATATATTAACACAGTGAATAATCACTGTTGCCAGTTTTTTCTTGACTTCGAATATTCAAAGTTTACCAAAGTTGCTCACCTTTCTATGACAATTTGTTTCTAAGAGCTCCTTTAAAGTAGGGGGTTGGTGTGACTTTTCATCAGTGACATTCACTTCAGGATGTGGCATCTCTGACTTATGTGAATTTGTAGGGTTAGAAGACCTTTCTTCAAACAACCTTGGCAGACAGCTCCTCTAAGAACAGGGCACTCCAAAATTAAACCACTGTGTGGAAGGGATCCTTCAGCCTTGGTAGGCAACCCTTCTATGAGAAAAGTTACTCTAAATACAAACTTTGTTCTCAACCATGGACTGTGCCATAGTCATTATACCATGACCTTCCATGGTCTTGGTTTTGGGTTCAGTTACTTGAGGGTACAATCAGGCACTTTTCCTCTATTTTGTTCACTTTCCTGTTTTTCAAAAAGTGTGTAGGGCAGGCTGTTGAGGAAGCAAAGGTTGCTTGGTGGATTAGGAAAGTGCCTTCTTCTTTACCTAATCTTTTCCTTCTCAGCTCTTTGTAATTTCAGAATCCACCCTGATTGCCCTCCCCCAGTATTATGGCAAACCTGGCAAGGTTTCCTGGCCCCTCCTTGTTGGCTAGTTGCTTCCAGTGCTTATTCATTGACATATGTTATCCTTATGATGAAATTATTGTAAATAATGTAAATACGATCATTGCTGAGTTATGTCGTTGATTGTTCTGTTGATATTTATTATCTTGAAGTTATGAATTTATTTATTAATTTTTCTTTTAATTTCGTTAATATTAATTCTTTTAGGAGACATTGAGCTGAACCCTGAACCTGCTACTCATTACAGTAAAAAAAATTGCAGAGTACTTTACTCAAATATTCGAAGCTTAAGGTCAATTTTTTTTTATCTCCAGAATTACACATTTAACTACGATTTGATATTTTTATCTGAGACACTTGTGTAAGCAGATAAAGGAGGAATTTCCAATCCCAAGGTTTGATGGCACTGACTTGATTCATCTTTGTAACATCCCACATACACAAGGTATGGCTGTATACACTAAGAATGGACAGCCTATATATCTTTAGAAAAACTCGGAGTGTAGTTGCCAACAAACTATTTGTTTAAAGATTTTCCGGAAGCTCTACAATGTTTATGTGTTTGCTGCTTACCACAACCCAAATATTGATGATTCTATATATGACTGTTTCTTGGAGAGGATTAGTGTGGCTCACTCAGTAATATGATGCAAAATCTTCATTGGTTATTTGTGGAAACTGCAATGCAAAGCACAGTAAGTGGCTTAATTCTAATTCTGCAGATCACCATGGACAGTCCACTTTTGAGTTCTATGTAGTATACTCTTGATATTTTCCAAATAACTGAGGAACCCCTGCATATTTATGGTAATAGATTAGACCTCATATTCACGGATGTTCCAGCTATTGTCGAGTCCAAGGTCAATGAGTATATTCCTAATGCCACCATTGGAAAAATGGTCTGGCTGAGTCAGATCAGATCGCATTACTGAAGCTTTTAAAAGACATTTCAGATATTATATCAGATCCAGATCCCTAGAGGTTAAATGAAATGCTGATGTCTATTTTAGTAAGGTGTGTCCCTAGAAAGGTCATCGAACTCAGGACAAATGACCAGCCATGATTTGATGATACATGAAGACGATCTTCCATCTTCCCATGACAAACAACAAATTCAACACATAGAGATGAAATTGTTAACATAAAAATTACACAGTTTTTGTTGTGCCTTGCCGGGCTGTGAACAGAATTAACCATACAGCTGAGGAAAATTACAATAATTCTTCAAAGAGGAAAACAGAAGGACTTAACTTCATCTCTGGTGGACCAAATTGGCATCTTCTATCTTTAAAAGCTTGTCTTCTATTCCACCACAATTACCAGATGATGATAGATTGGATACTGGTCCCAATAAAAAGGCAGAACAGTTTCATCGAGCTTTTGAAGCTAAGCAATCAGCTGAGGATGTCCCTCTCTCCGATGCCTGTCATCCTGAACCTCTCCTTACAAAATTTCCATTTCTCTCCAAGGATATTAAAGAAATTCTTGATAATCTGACTGCTGGGGGTTGAGATGATCCTGACGATTCTTCCCTTTGTTGGAAAAGTTTCTGGTGTATTGTCTGACAAAATTAGCAAATTCTACAGATTTTTATGATGGGTGCAAGCTCAGTAATACATTGCCTGTTCCAAAAAGCAATATATCTGCTGACTGCAACAATTAAAGGTAATTTTCTATTCTCTCTGTGCCCTCCAATGTTGCAGAACAACTTATTTTTAAGCCACTATACAAGTACGTGGAATTCAGAGGATTATCAGCTGATAGTCAATATGAGTTAGGTACCTGCAATGCTCTTTCAGATTTGACACACCATTTACCAGAGAACCTTGATAAGGGTTTTAGTGTATTGTAAATCGAATAGAGTTTGGTGCTGCTTTTGATTTAGAGAAACATAAGGCACTTGTCTATAACCTTCAGAATCTTGGAGTGGGTGGATATGTTCTCAGGATTATTTCAATCTCTCCTTACAGGTAACCACCAACAAGTTGCTGTTGATGGGATCTTTAGCGAACCATGACCTACATGTCTGGAGTTCCATACAGTAGAGTTCTTGATCCACTTGTTTTTAGTGTACACAAGTGATAAGGTTGTTGTCCTGGAAAACAAGATTGTTTAGTATGCTGATAATGCAACACTTGTGAGTGTAGTAAAGTCCCAATTTATGAGAAATGATGCTGCCCCGAGTTTCAATTGTGACATGGTGGGGATTAGAAAATGGTGTAGTTATTGGGGTATAAGGCTGAAATCCAGTAAAACGAAAACACTATTGATTAGTAGATCCTGTATTGATTTTCCACCAAACTTCCCTTTCAAGTGGATGGGACTCGGACGAATGAGTCTAAAGCTTTAAATATACTTGGAGCAACTTTTGACTCGCATCTTACTTTTGAAAAAGTTTCCGCAAATGCCACATTGAAGGTAGGTTTTGTATGTAAGGCCTCATATATTCATAACTGATAAAATCAGTGCAACCTATCTTAAGTCATTGTCCTTCCTTTCTCCGGTCTGGATATCTGCTATTGCCAGAGTTTTATATATCTTAGGTCAACTGGTTCGTGGTGGTACGTCTCTGTGTCCTCACATCAGCATTTATGACTTGGACCATCGATGGAAGGTCTCTTGTTTGTCAATTTTTCATAAGTTGTATTCTAACAGAGACCGTTCGCATTCACAATTGATTCCTGATCCTCGTTTTCCAATAGAGAGTGACCAGATTTGTTGAACAGCACCCCTAATATGCAGTCAAGATGCCTCGCTGTCGGACTTCTCAGTTCCAGTAGTTGGTTATTCCAGACACCGTTGGACTGTCAACGTCTCGATGATGATGTACAATTGGAACCTCAAAAGTTCAACCGAAGATGCAATGCATTACCACCCTAAAATAAATATTTTTATATTTTAACAATTTACTTAAATTTTTGTTTATTTATTTATAAACTTATTTTTCCTTTCTAGCAACTGATTGAATGTTTCTGAATTTCCTATTACCTTCCATGACTTCTTTCTAGTGAATACAATATTCTGGGAAGCTTGAATTTCAAGTCTATGGCCCTTGTGGGGTAGTTCCACATGAATAGGGTTCATCTTCTGGAAAATAATAATAAAATAATAAATAAATAAGAATAATAAAATAATAATAATAATAATAATAATAATTAATAATAACTAATAATAATAATAATAATAAAATAATAATAATAATGAATGATGATGATGCTGATGATGATGATGATGATGATGAGATGATGATGATGGATGATGATGATGATGACCGCACATCAACAAAATTAAGTTTAGGATAATACAAGCACATTCAAATACATTTTGAAATGTAATCATCTTTCCATTCGTCTGTTTATGACCTCTGCATAAAATTAATTTGACATTTCTACAAGTAACTAAAACCTGTTGACGGCATTCCTCAATGACAATATACTGTTTCTGTCACGACTAATGTTTCAGAGGTCATCAATAACCACTTTTGAGTCCCCTGTAACTCCTGCAAAGTGTATAAGGACTTGCCCTAATTAATGATAACAGGTAACAAGCCTGTTGCAGCACAGCGATTGGCCCTGTGAATGAGATCCGTCTGAGGGAATCCTGTCACTAGACTTTGGTTGTTGGCTTTCTGACCTTATTGCTACGCTCACCTGGAGATGAGGGAGAATTATGGAAATAAAAAGCAGGGAAGAGATGAGCGACGTTGGAGGCCATAATGATGACATCGGCGAACCAAACCGTTCCTGATCTTAATAGTCATAATACCCTCAAGTGTCGTCCGTCATACACAGTACAGACTATAACAATAGACTTGGTTCTGAAAAGATGCAGTGTCTGAAGAGCAGAAGTATTTGCCAAAAGGACGCGAACAAAGGTGAGGGCATTACATACCACCTGAAGCACTGAAGATCCCTGCTTCCCTTCAGGTGAAAGTTAGAGCCAGCTGCCATTTTATATATTTCAACGGACTCAACACTTAGAGGAATAATCTCCGAGACTCAAACTGCCGTCTCTGGTTCCATAAACCGACGACGACTTTCGTGAAAACAGACAAAATTGGGTCTTCGAATGATTCTGCAAGTTTGAAGACAACGCCCTCCACCCAGACAGATTGCTGTTGCCTCCACCCCTTGTCAAAACACATAAAATCTCCTCATCAATTATGACAAAAAGATGTAGTTGAAAGTGACACTTTAATAATTCAGTGTCATAACAAATGCGCAATAGTTTTCACAAACTGCTGAGTAGCAGATAAATTACGTAAAACAAAATCTCACTTGTCTTTCTCCGATCAGCGAAGTGCACGATCACATGCTTTCGCAAAATTGTTAAAATGATAATCTGCAATAAATATCAAGCAGTCAGTCTGTGACCAGCATAACTTCCTTTGTAAGTCCGGAAGGAAATCTGGAGGATTTACCGCCATTCCGCCTACGTTCTCTTCTGTCTCATCTCTCCAGTCCTTAGGTATTGCCGATTTGGTCTTTTCCTCTCAAGCTGCCAAATGCTCTGGCCTGGAACGTTTTCTTTTCTGCGCCTTTTTAATCCATATCTAAGGGACATTGCAAATGTTTCGGGCCCTCTCGCCAATGTATGACGGTAAATCTCTCATGGCGTGTAAACAAAAACTTTACCTTTTTAACAAAATGAACGTGAAAAGAAAGGAAGTGTCGCTTTTTACTCGCTAGCAAAGCCAAAGAATTTCATAGTTCCTTTGCAATGGTTGAGTAACAGAACAATAATATGTAATAATGACTATATCAACATAAAAACAATTGAATGCACTTCGGTGCTAGAGCTTACCCAACTAGGTAAATGATCATGTTCACTTACTGTACAACCGTTTCAGATGGCATAAACTTTAACACTTTTGGTTCTCTTCCCCCCCCCCCCCCCTCCCGCCCCCCCCCCCCCCAGCAATCCCCGCCGCGCTCTCTCTCTCTCTCTCTCTCTCTCTCTCTCTCTCTCTCCTCTCTCTCTCTCGTGATTATTTGAAATATTTTGGGATTAATATAAAAATTTCAAGGTTCCTCTGGCGCTTCCACTCGACGGCTTCAGGAAATCTGAGAGAAATCTGAACAGCGCCGCAGTTACGTAGGTATTAAGGAAACTTCCCGGGAAGTATCATAACGACCACTTGTCACTGAGCCAACCGTTCACCTCAAATTTTCCCTCGGTATTCGCACGACTGTCGGTCTTTTGTATGGGTCATGGGAAGTGAGTGAGTGAGTGAGTGAGTGTGGATTTTGCTATTAGAGTCAGAAGAGAAAGGCAGATTAACCTTCCGGGTCATATTAGATTAAACATGAATTGGCATTGCATAGAGGTTGCAGATAAGGGACATTGACCCTCCTCACAAGATAACACCTGAAACTGGTTCTATTTTTCTTTGAAAAAAATATTGACGTGACGGTGATGGAATCTGCGAATGCAACTCACTTCACCTACACGAAACCCCAAGGACGAAATGCTTCTGGATCATATTATGTTCTGGTTGTCTGGTGAGCATGTTCAAATACTTTCATTTCGGGAACATGTTGATTCCCAATCCTCTCGCTGGCAGGATTCCGAGGGAGGGCGAATGGTACGACCTGCTGTGTCCCCGATATCGTCTCCAGAAGATGGCCAAGCCCTCGCAGCTCAAATGGCGCCCCCCGAATGAGGACTCGATTATCTTCACGCAGACGTCCTGTGGGCTCAACTTCAATGGACGCCAGGTGACTATTTTCGCTCTGAAGGACCGTCAGCCCAGAATAGTTTAATATCAGCATGCAAATAAGTCGTAACCTTATCTTCCGACAAAGGATCACCATGAGGTCATCTGGTATATCTGACAGTGACAAAAAAGAAAAAAAAAAACTCGGATTTTTCTTAACTTCTTTTGGTTCCATAAAGGCTTGTATCAGTGAGCCGATATGAGAGGGAAATGGATGCAAAACAAAGTGACAGGGCGAACAACTGGCAATGACTGTGGGAAAAAAGGGATTTTGTACTCAGGTTATCAATGTGCTCTCGATACTGGACATTACAAATATACATACATAGATACATGCACTTAATCTCACACGCGTGCGTGCACAGACACACATCAATATACATATATATATATATATATATATATATATATATATATATATATATATATATAGATATACATACATACATACATATATATATATATATATATATATAGTATATATATAGATATACATACATACATCATACATACATACTACATACATACATACATAATAACATACATACATACATATAGTATATATATGTGTATATATATATATATATATATATATATATATATATATATGAATAATTATCACATCACCGTGATTCATATAAATTATTCGAGCTACAAAATGTCCCTTTAATATCTAATTCGCCCTACCTCGGAACTGATATTTTCTTAAATGTAAAACGAAGGGGAATTTTTTAGTTGATAATAATTTCGTCCCCTCACGGGATCGAACCACCACCCAGCGGACAGGAACGAAATCAGGACGACATTGACGTTAACGATTCGGCTAACAAGTGAGGCTATAAGTTTATACCGATTCTGACCTTACAAATAACCGTCGAACTCGGTTATTCGTAATTAGAATCGATATCCAACCACCTCTACCATGTTAGCCAATTCGAACGTTTGACGAACGTAGCCATATTATGAATAATCATCACATCACCGTGATTCATATAAATTATTCGAGCTACAAATGTCCTTAAATATCTAATTCGCTCTACCTCGGAAATTATATATTTTCATATCTGTAATCCGAAGGGGAATTTTTTAGTTGATAATAATTGCCTGATCCCCAAAAGGATTTGAACCATTGCCAGGTTTAGAAACAATAATAGACAATGAATTTTACAGCCCGCTACCAAAAGAGGATATAAGTCCCCATGTGTGTGGTAGTATGTTACTGCGAACGTATGGTGACTTGGATATTAAATGATATTAGTGGCTTTATATTTATGAACATAAAAGAGTCACTTATGTATAAGCGACCAAAAATCAAAATTACTCATGTCTTACAAACTTATCAATCAGCCATTATAGTGGAAATAGATTGATTTCGAATTCTATGAATGGACCTGAATTTGATGGGCATATGTTCGACAGAGTCGATATCAACTTATATATCTCTTGATAGCTGGGTGGTCAAAGTCACTGTCTGTCTCTCTTTCTAATCCATGCATGGTTCGATCATACAGAGTTGAAACACTTGAAAGGGAGGCAATTGTCTTTTTCTAATTCTAGAGTAAACTTAATCGATGGTACCTGGTTATTTAATTTAGAGAGTACCATCGATTAAGTTTACTCTAGAATTAGACGTTTTGATACACAGAGAACCATTTCAATGTAAATTCAGTATTTATAGGAAACCGACTAACAACTTAACTTATGTTCATTTCTTCTCAGGCCACCATCTTAATATAAAAAATATCAATTTTTTTTTTTGTTTTTTTTTCCTCTATGTTTTTTACGAGCATTGCGAATTGTCAGTCCACAATATTTGGATTAAGAAATTGAATACATAAGAAAAATAGGGAAAGATTTATGCTATCCTTCACATATATTAGACATTTGTTATAATAAACAGCCCACAAAAAGTGTATACTGAAAACACACAGAAAGAAAATTCTAAGAACATTCTCAGTTTGCCTTATTTTAACGGATTTGAAACCATTAAACCATTGTTAAAAGCTTTTAATGTCAACCTTGTTTCTTCCTATAATAACACACTAAAAAGAATGTTAATAAAAAATGGCCGCAGAGAAAGCAACAACATAATATATAAAATTCCATGTATGGATTGTCCCTCATTCTATCTCGGACAGTCCAGCAAGGGCTTAGAAGTAAGGCTAAGCCAGCATAAATACTCTGTAAAAACTGGGCAAAAATCTAATGCATTATTTATTCATTTAAGTGAAAACAACCACCGAATTAATTGGATTGACAGTTCAGTAATTGCACGGTCAAGAGATGTCTTATCACGAAATCTTTAGAATCTGCCTTAATACAACTTACTTTTCATTGTAATTTCAATGTTAGTCGTGCCTTTTTCATTTAGACCCTTGTATCTGTAAACATGTTTAAGAATGACCTCAAATATATAATTACTGACTTAAATAAAAATCAGTTGCCTTAGAGTTATTAAATTTTTTTTATTGTAATGTATGTCTGTCATTTTTATGAATATGGTTTTATTTACCAGGTTCCGTATAGCTGTCACCTATAATCCTTTAACCCTTAAACGCCGAAGCGGTAAAAAAAAAAAATGTCTCCCGTGTGCGGAGACGTTTCGGAGTGAGCGCGGGAGCGGAAAAATATTTTTTTCAAAAAATCATAGTGCGCTTAGTTTTTAAGATTAAGAGTTCATTTTTGGCTCCTTTTTTTGTCATTGCTTGAAGTTTAGTATGCAACCATCAGAAATGAAACAAATTATCATTATCATATATAAATAATGCGATATATGATAGTACAAAAACGAAATTTTCATATATAATTGTATTCAAATCGCGCTCTGCGCAAAACGGTTGAAGGTAACAAGTTACATTTTTTTTCGTTGTAATGTACACTAATTGCGATCATTTTGGTATATAAACAAATTGTAAAAACGATAAAAGCAACACAGAGAAAATATTATCACAAAATAATGCATGAATTCGTAACGCGCAGACATACACATATTTTTTTTCAAAAATTCCCCATAAATCTAAATACTGTCCTAGAGACTTCCAATTTCTTTCAAAATAAAAACAATATGATTGAATACTATACTGTAAGAATATTAGCTTACAAATGCAGTTTTCGACCATATCTGACGAGTTAAAGTTGACCGAATGTCGAATTTTTTTATATATATTTTTTTATATGCAATTATTTCGGAAATAAGAAAAGCTATAACCTTCAAATATTTTTCGTTTTATTCTACATGAAATTTCGCACATTTTCATATATAAAACTCTATGAAATGCCCATATGAAACGGAGCAAATATTCCGAGAATGGGACTTACGCATTTCGGAGATTTGTGGCGGAGAATCCGCGCGCGGAGGGAAGGAAAGTTTTTTTTAAAAATTCACCATAAATTTAAATATTGTGCTAGAGACTTCGAATTTGTTTCACGATGAAGATAAATGACTGAATATTACTAGACTGTAAAGTTTTGTTTTATCTACAATTGCGTTTTTTTCGACCATTTCGGTAGAGTCAAATTTGACCGAACGTGGTTTTTTTCTATTTATCGTGATTTATATGCAAATATTTCGAAAATGAAAAAAGCTACAACCTTCAACTATTTTTATTTGTATTATACATGAAATTGCGCACATTTTCATATATAAAACGTTATGTAACGGCTAATTTAAAATGGTGCAAACATTACCACAATCGCACGTATGATTTTTTCGAAAGAGTTACGCGCGGACGTAAAGAAAATGTTATTTTTTTCATAAATTCACCATAAATCGAAATATTTTGCTAGAGACTTCAATTGTTGCAAAATGAAGGTAAATGCTTGAATATTACTAGAATATCAGCGTTTTAGCTTACAATTGCGTTTTTCGACCATTTCGGTCGAGTCAAAATTGACCGAAGGTTGAAAATTTGTCACTTATCATTTTTTATATGAAAATATTTACAAAATTGATAAAAGCTACAACCATGGGTTGTTTTTAGTTGTATTG
>NC_061104.1:38066606-38081201 GCF_015104395.2 Macrobrachium nipponense
AGAACCACAACACAAAACAGACAAACACCAAAACCGCCCACAACAGCTCAAAAAACAGCACCCCAATCACCACCACCACCACCAATCATGCCAACTCCAACCCAGCACAACAAACCGGCAACGCAAAACACTGACCCCTACTGCCAACTCACAAGACACCAAATCGCACAACCAACCTCTTCAACAATCACCAGACAGACACACACACAACAACCACAGAATATCAATACCAACCAAGAAACACCAAATAACACTGGCTACTTTTGAATCAGACTGTCTTTTCGACTTACTGACTTCCTATCACTCGTAACACACTACTGCCACTGATATACTCGGTGATCGCCACAACAGACACACACTTACGACCGCTATCAAACCAGTCCCATTTATTCCTCCACCAATTTTGCTCTCTGTCTGTCTGTCTGTCTGTCTGTCTCTCTCTCTCTCTCTTTCATGCAACCCTCGAAGATGTTGTCAAATATAAACTGCCATCATTACTCCTCCATACTGAGAGAGAGTTTTGATTTTATTTTACTTAACATGAAGTATGTTAGTTACATTTGTATACCCATTTTATATTTTACTGCGCAAAAACAAAATAAAAAAATCTAAAAATTTCTAATAAGTAATTTCTGTCGCATTTTTCCTGCATGCAAACTTTGATGGGTCTTTACCATAGGATTTTGCTTGCAGCACGAGCTGGCCCGGCCATTTACTTTCAAACAAGGTAGTTAACTACTGATGGTAGGGGTAGAAGCCCTGTCCACTAGTCGATACACACTCCACTTTGCCTTTTGGACCAGTTATCAGAATGCAGGGTGGCTGGGGTAGGTTATAAATATAAAGACCTTCAGGTTTGTACATTAGGAATAATACAAATTACTTTAAAAATTTGTAGTTTGTTCCTGCACAAATACAAACATTTGGTCTTTACATAGGAGACTTATCTTTAGTGAGTGGATTCTGGGTAAATATCTGAACCGAATAGTATCTCTACTCACCTGGCCTCTCTTCCAGGCCTGGAAGAGCAGAGGAAGGGTTCCCATGCCACTGATCTATTGAACATATGGGATGTTCTACAAAAACGCAATTTTAAGCTAAAAATCTTATATTTTAGTAATATTCAATCATTTAACCCCTTCATTTTGTAACAAATTGGAAGTCTCTAGCACAATATTTCGATTTATGGTGAATTTATGAAAAAAATAACATTTTCCTTACGTCCGCGCGGTAACTCTTCCGAAAAAACATACGTGCGATTGTGGTAGTGTTTGCACCATTTAAATTAGCCTTTACATAAAGTTTTATTTCATTATGAAAATGTTGCGCATATATATGAAAAGTGCGCATTAAATACAACGAAAAATAATTGAAGGTTTGAGCTTTTCTCATTTTCGAAATATTTGCATATAAATCACGATAAATAGAAAAAAAACCACGTTCGGTCAACTTTGACTCTACCGAAATGGTCGAAAAAACGCAATTGTAAGCTAAAATTCTTATATTTTAGTAATATTCAATCATCTACCTTAATTTTGCAACAAATTGGAAGTCTCTAGCACAATATTTCGATTTATGGTGAATTTATGAAAAAAACTTTCCTTCCCTCTGCGCGCGGATTCTCCGCCGTAATCTCCGAATTGCGTACATCGAATTCTCGGAAAATTTGATTCGTTTCATATTAGTCATTTCATAGAGTTTTATATATGAAAATGTGCGCAATTTCATGTAAAATAAAAGGAAAAATATTTGAAGGTTATAGCTTTTCTCATTTTCGAAATATTTGCATATAAATCACGATAAATAGAAAAAAAAACTACGTTCAGTCAACTTTGACTCTACCGAAATGGTCGAAAAACGCAATTGTAAGCTAAAACTCTACAGTATCGGAATAATATTCAATCATTTGTATTCATTTTGAAATTAACTGGAAGTCTCTAGAACAATATTTAGAATTACGGTGAATTTTTGAAAAAAAAACATTTTTTAACGTCCGCGCGTTACGAATTCGTACATCATTTTGTGATAATATTTTTCCGGTGTTGCTTTTATGGTTTTATCAATGTTATTATATATAGAAATGATTGCAATTTAGTGTACAATACAACGAAAAGAAAAGAAAATCGTTAGCTTTTACCGTTTTTTTGCACAGCGTGATTTAATACAATTATGTATGAATTTTTTTTTTTTTTTTTTTTTTCGCTACCACATATCGCATTATTTACATATGATAAGATATTTTTTTTTTTCTTTCTGATGATTGGCATACTAACCTTCAGGCAATGAAAAAAGGAGCCAAAAAATGAACTCTTCAATCTTCAAAACTAAGCGCGCTGTGATTTTTTGAAAAAATTATTTTTTCCGCTTCTGCGCTCACTCAAAACCGGCTCCGGCAATTCGGGGGAGGTTTTTGATTTTTACCGCTTCGGCATTTAAGGGTTAATTGCAGACTGTCTGAGCGAATACATGAGTCAATTTAATCAGTCGGATTGGGTTAATGGTAATCATATTACTTCCAAGAACTTTGTTAGGATAATTTACATAACCTTCATATCAGCGATGTTACCAAAAGCTTTAATTCAGTGTTTTTATGATAAGCTAACTCCCAACAGTACGGAACTGGACATCTACAAACAAGTTAGGAAACATCTGTCAAAATGCGTGGATTTAGACCCATCTCTTGTCCAGGCCTTTTCAAAACAAGAGAATAAACCACAACAAGTGAATGTAGTTAGTAATAATTCGAGTGGGACAACTTGTTTCAATTGTAAGCGAATGGGCCATATGATGAATGACTGCTGCACACATTTTTGCTCCATTCATAATAGCACAAACCATTCATATGCTCAGTGTAATGCTCGTAACCATTCCCAAAGTAATGGTAAAAATGCACAGAATGTCGGTAGTGATAATAAGAAGAAACACCCCAACCATAATAAGAAAAAACTGCCTCATGGTAATGCTGCGCAGAAACAAACACAGGTAAATCAACCTTCTGGGAATTCGGTTCCCAATCCTTATGCTCAAAACAACCAAAGTATGGCAAATTTTCCGAGTGTCCAAGGCAAAACATGCACCATGTAAATAACTCCATCGGGGAGGAGAATGATGTTGGGTCATCCATATCATGATTTTTTAAACTAAATAATAAATTTAATTACCTTGAAGACATGTGCATAACCCAGAATTTTCCTGTGAATGACACGACCATACCCAAGAAGTCAGGGCAAGATCCCGTAGATTTTCACAGAATCCATGCTATCATTAGTTTGGATGAGCTACGTCCTACCTTGCATGCAGTCAACCTAGAACATCAACCCTTTACGTTATTTTTCGACTCCGGTAGTCCATGAAACATAATGGACCTACGTACTCACCACTTGCTGTTTTTTAAATTCCCTATTGAGAAATCCGAAGTTCGCTTATCGGGCATCGGAAATAATGAATTAAGCATAGAGGGTAAGACTCGTGTACAGTATCATGTGGGAAAGCGTACGCTCACAGATACTTTTGTTGTAGTCCAACACATTAATATGTATCCAGTTGTATTGTAGGATATCCATCCATGTCCATTCAAAACGCCGTTCTAACTCCTGCAAAGCATGGCGTGTTTATCAACGGAAAATTCTACAGGTCTTCGCACACATTAAAATCCGTTTTGGACCAAAGGGAGACAGATACTCAAAAAGTAACGTACATTGAAGAACCTAGCACCTGTCTCATGAACGAAGATATCATTCAAGCCACCCAACACAATTCTTGGAAACCCGCTCTGGCAACCTACACGCAGTCACTCGAACCCAATACACCATCGTATCTCTCGATACGCGTTAGAAAAATTTTGCCAAGGTCAGAAATTTTAATCCTTCCGGACTCTCTGAAAATTAATGGACTTTCCTTATCACAAGCTCTGTACACTGTTGACTTCCATCACCAGGTCAATATTGAAGTCTGTAACCACCTGAATACCGATTCAGTAATCAAAGAGAACCAACATGTCGTAGACGTTGAAGTATATAAATATAGAATTCTTACCATCGCTGAAATTAATCCAGTGCAACCCACTGAAGACGAGTCTCTTTTTGCAATCAATCAGAAATAAAATAAATGCAGATATCCAGGATAAAGGGATTAGACAAAAATTTTTTTAGCTTCTGTCCAAATATCACAATGTCTTTTCCACTAGTGAGGGATCTCTAGGAAAAACAGATGTAATTGAACATCACATCAGGTTAAGGGATGAAAATAAGGTTATCTATGTACCCTTGTATCGCCTTCCTATGAAATTTCAGAACGAAATCAATGAAGAAGTAGATAAAATGTTAGCCGAAGGAGTTATCAAAAAGTCCAACAGCCCTTATAACTTTCCTTTACTTGTTGTGCCAAAAAAGGATCGGACTTGGCGAATATGTGTAGACTTCCGTCGTCTAAACGAGGAAACGATTCCCGATCAATTCCCAGTGCCATGTACTGATGACATCTTATCCCTGTTAGGTCAGAATAAATATTTCACTTCATTGGACTTACTAAAAGGCTTTCACCAGATACCCTTAGATAAAGAAAGCACACCTTACACCACTTTTAGCACGACAAGGGGACATTATGAATTTTTACGTATACCTTTTCGTTTATGCTGTGCCCTTATCACCTTCGTGAGAATGATTAATATAGTGTTTGGTGATCTGCTAGGTGTAATCCTCCACGCCTATATGGAAGATCTTGTAATTTTTTCCAATACCACAAAAGAGCACTTGTATAAACTCGAGATAGTTCTTCAGAGATTAAGACAGCATAATTTAAGAGTAAAACTTTCCAAATGTGAATTCTTCAAAAGTGAACTAGTCTATTTGGGCTTTACAGTATCCCGTCAAGGTATTAAAGTAGTCCATGATAAAGTTTCAGCCATCAGCAACTTTCCTGTACCCGCCAACGTTAAGGTCGTGCAACAGGTTCTTGGCATGTCTGGATATTATCACCGGTTTGTGCATAACTACTCACTAATCGCCACTCCTTTAACTGACATCACTAAGAAAGGTGCAGATTTCATATGGGAAGAAAGGCATCAATTGGCGTTCGATCCATTAAAAGAGAAATTGAGCGCCTCCCCATCTTAAAATTTCCCGGTTTCAGTAAGGAAGTCTTTATTGCAACTGATGCAGACCAGGGGACAGGAGGAGTACTACTTCAACAATATGACGACAAGCTTTTCCCACTTGCCTTTTATTCACGTATACTGAAGCCATCTGAAAGTAAATATGCAATCACAGACTTCTTCAAAGGCTTTAACCACAGCCCTAAAAGAACGAGATAGCATATGATCATTCAGGACTTCAGTGGGAAAATAAGATACTTACCTGGGAAAGCAAATATCATCGCTGACGCGTTATCACGCAACCCAGTACCCTGTCCAAAACTATTGGCTGAATTAGAAGATATTGCCACACCCATACAAACCATTAAATTGGAGTTCGAAAATGAGAAGTCATTGACCCAAGCAATCGAGAACATCGAAGACATGGGGTGGAGCACAGAACTGGTACAGACTGAACAACAGAAAGACCCTCAGTTAAGTAGAATAATAAACGCTTTGAACGGAAATCCTAAAGAAAAGGAATACATAAAATATTCGCAACAAAATTTCGTAGTTAAGGTTAACGACTAACGACCAGGTAGTAGTGCCAATCTCTCTTATACCAACCGTCCTAAACTGGTTGCATTCCAGTCCCTTACACGGTCATCCTGGGTTTTCTATCTTGTCATAAAAAGCCAAGTCACTATTCTACTGGTCTACGATGACTACAGATATTAGGAAACATGTAAACAATTGCAATATTTGTCCATAACAAACACCCAAAGGTCCGCACTAAGACACCCAATAAAGTCTCGGAACCTACCCCGTGTGCTAAACAAACCTTTTGAATGAGTTACACCTAGATTTGTTATCAGGTTTTCATGAGTCTGACAGGGGAAACAAACATCTCTTAGTGTTAATCGGCGCCTTAACCAGGTACAGAGAGTTAATATCTTTAAAGAATAAAACAGCAATTGAATGCGCAAGAAGGTTCTATGAATGTTACGTTTGTAGACATGGAATTCCTCACATCATCGTCTTCGACTCCGGCGGAGAATTCAACAATCTCTTCCTTAATTCCTTGTGTGTATTCTTAGGCATAAAGAAAATCAATACTATGATCTATCATCCTGAATCCAATGGGTTGGTAGAACATGTGAATAGAAAGGTGTTAGACATTCTTAGAGTTACGATAGGTAGTATGGATCTAAATTGGAATGTGGCCATTCCTGCTGTGTCAAGCACACTCAATCACAGTTTTCACCATTCTATCAAAATGTTGCCTCACGAAGCAATCTGCAGCACGCCCGCTAGGACGCCTTTTCACATCCTAACACCTACAACCAATTTGTCAGCTCCTCTTAAAGACATAGTGGATACTAGTACTAGTGTACAGGTTTCACACACTTCGTAAGAATCTTGAAGCAGCCAAATTCAAATTAATGAATGAATACACATGACAAAAATGCAAAACAAATAAAACCATGCGTAGTTTACTTATGGAAAGGACTGAACCACAAACTAACACCGAAATTTGAAGGACCTTTCGTGATTCTTTAAATTTTGGTAGCGAATAGGCTGAAAGTTCAGAACCTAGCCAAACCTACTGACAGTCGTACCGTATCCATGGTGCTTAAACCGTTATTGGTTTGTGTGAAAAAATTTCTTTTCTGTGTTATAAATTTTTTTTTCTCTTTGTACCATGTTTAATTTCATGTGTTGGTTATTAAAAAAAATTAATTACATATATTTTCGTTATTGCAGGCTCCAATATGAAGCTTGTCTTGTTATATTTAGTGCTGATCGTTCAAGTATTTTTCTCGTGTGGGATTAATCCTAAGAGTTCCTTATTATGCTTTAATCATGGCTCAATCATTGAGAAAAATGAAGACCTTTTCGTTACGTACAGCAACATCATATTAGAAAGATATGAAAGCCCTGTTGTGAGGTGGACCTTTCCTATCCTCAGAAGCTCTGGGCCTTTCTACGCGCGCTGCAAATCAACCCACGTTCCCAAACGCGTGTTCATTGCTCCAAGCAATCGTTTCCAGTAAAGACGGCTTTGGAGGGTCATTAGCGCTCCTACTGGTGACCTGAATTAGTATATTAACGTTAAGTGTAAATATATCCCCTGTAAATTTAACCCTTGGAGTTTCCTTACGATTTTCCCTTGATTTTAATCTCGCCCTCAGCCGATATCTGTTTCTATCGTGATTAAGCACTCGATTGGCCTTCTCCTTTTGTCACAGTCAGTACTAGAAAATCTGTTGTTTCAGTCCATCGAGTCTTAATGCACAAAAATATATATCAATTGAATTTTGTCAATATACACCAACAGAAGAACACAGCAAATTTTTCTTTCTCTTCGCAGGCATGTGCCGTTGAGAGTGCAGCTCGTCACCATCACCTGCGGTCAGTTATTGTTTACGTGACTGCTCCCTTTATTGATATGTCACATCCTTTGATCAAGGTAAATTGTAGTATTACCTGTATATTCTTTGTCATTGTCTTGTATGTGCAAAACAATACCAGGTGAGAGTTGTTAATTCATTGTTATCAGACTCCACTTTTCTATACATTATTTTGTTTTCTATGTCATTATTATTATTATTATCATTATTATATCGTTATTGTTATTGACCAAGTTTAAATAAAAATTTTCATAAAATTTGATGGGAGGGACCGCTGGTTATTTGACCCTAATGATCACAATATTGATCTAGTTTGAAGGTCACGAGGTAATTACTAGCAGTTTATGTAATTTCTGAAAGTCTGAATTTCCAAATTTGCAGAGAAGTTGTGGACCTGTGAGAAATGATGTTTGTGCCATTCAGAGGCATTCGCCTTTGCTTTGAGTCGATAAGAATATAAAAACTTACCTAAAATGTTTTAGAAAAATTCACAAAACTGAAAAGTGAGGTTCGCTGCAGATGATGAAAGCGATTTTCTACGGGATTTCTAACTGATACATCAATAGTAACAACAGTCACATAATTAACAGCTCAATTATATTTTCCTTCAATGTTGCAATTTAATTATCCTTTTAATTCCTATAAACAAATTTTTTTCTAGTTGACCAGGCAATTAAATAAGAGGGTGGATAGGAATGAAGGTATTTCAATGTCTTTTGTTTTTCTCTTTCTAAAACCAAATAAATATTTCATTTTCACATCAACATTGTTCAAAACGTCGCCAAATAATCATACAATTTTGGTAGAACGCACTTGCAGTCATTTGTAGGATATCTTTCAATGATAATTTTGACAGGAATTTTTCAGTTTTTTTTTCTGTCTGTAGATCTGCACTAATATTTTATTATCCATGACTAGATTATCTGAAAAACACCACAAATCCTCTCTCTGCTGCAACAGATCCTCATCAAACTAGACAACGTCCTTTTCTCCTTCCTCGACCTCGATGAACTGTTTTTGGACTCTCCCCTCCGGCACTGGTACCAGGAGAGACTCTGGCTCATTAACGAAGGTGAGCTACAAAGGTTCTGTAGTTCTGTAACTGTGTGGAAAAGGCATGATGAGTAAGGGATCTCTCTTGCTACAATTTGGGTTAAAATATATCATTAATAACTACCAATCCTGGTTTATTTTTGTTTTTTAAACTTGGCGTATTATGATCGCGGTTTTTGTTCATCTTTGTGTTATTTTCATGATGATTGACATCACGTGAGTAAGACTCCTTCGACAGGGCACCAATGCATCTTTATTTCCGACGCCTCCAGAGCTGAGATCCTGAGAAAGTACGGCGGTACTTATCTGGATATGGATGCCTTGACACTTCGACCGCTTCCGAACAGGACCAATTATTTGGGTCGACTGGACAGCAAAGCAATCAATGGAGCCGTCATCAGCCTTGTTAAAGGGCATCCTTTAAGCCAAGTGAGAGCTCCTTTCATTGTCTTTAGTGTAATCATGTATACTTTTTTCAGACACACAATGCTTCTGTCCAAGTCTTCAGCAAATTCAGTGACAGATTATGAATACGCTGAAGTAGCTGTTCCTGCAGGTAATTTTTTTATTTTCACTTTTGATTTTGGGGCAGGACTCCTTACTGTTAAAATGCAGTGGCAGTTAAAATAATACCATTTCTGAATGCTGTAAAACAAGCCAGCCAGTAATTAAGCCCTGCTGTTTGTTTTCCTGATACTAAAATCCAATTAAAATGTATTTACTCTGCAAATCTTGATATTGTGAGATGATTAACAAGGACAGCATTGGTAATAAAAATAATCCTATTATAGGCAGCACAGTACTACTTTTGAGCAACCTGTCTTCTGTCCCATGACACTTATGTCCTTTTTGAGTCCTGTCTACAAAGCAGTTATATAAATTAACTAAAGTATAATAAAAGTTTGAACAGCAGACCACAATGACCATGGACATACTTTATTAGAATTTCATGTTTTTGCCATTGACTACACTTTATAAGGATGTGCAGTATACTACCCTACAGTATGTTGTTCCAGCAGAGGTAAAAATTAATATTAATTTCTTATAGATCTTTATTCATACAGTATCAAAACCTACGAAATAACCCTCATTGCATTGTTGTGATAATTGACAAATCAAAACTTCTATGTATATTTTGTATATCTAATATAAGTTTTATATTTCATCTCATCATCCAATATTTCTAAGTTAAAAATAAGTGTCATAATCATTTTAAAAATGTCCCTCTTTTTGGAAAAATGGATACGGTCACCCTAACATAACCATGACTTGGAAACTTTATCATATTGAAGAATTATATCATTTTATTGTCTCATTGCAGACTTTGGCTGAATCTATTCCAGAAGCATTCGACCCTTTCCAGGCTGCCAGTATCGGTCCTTCCTTGGTATACTCCGCCCTGAAGGAAATGTGTCCAGGAAATCTGACTGACAACAGATACTCAAGGAGCCTGTCCGATGCTTTCAATGAAGACGAGGTGTCCGCATACCTGGCAGACATTTCACCCTACTTTCAAACCCCCGAAATATGCTCCGATTTAACCATTTTTCCCGAGAAAATGTTTTATCCTATTACCCTCAATTACAAGACAGGAGAAAGAGACCTCTTATTTCTAAACGGTCATGGTTATGGAGAAAAATTCTTGAGTTCTTCAAAAGCTTATATTTTGCATCTTTATAATTCACTGACTGAGGAGAATAAGGCGCAAACAGGTGGAGACTCTATTCTGGAGGAAGTCATGAGGAAAAACTGTCCAGATGTTCACCACTATGTGAGTAAAAATGTTGGTCTCCTGAGATAAAATCTCTTAGCATACTCACATTTCTTATAAACACAAAACAATTATGTATTGGTAATGGTACAAAAAATTTATGAATGATGCTTAAACACGTTACAGGTGATCTGGACCTAGAAAGTTTTTGTATGTGCTTGTGCTAGCTTCCACTTTTCTTTATATGAATGGAGATACTTTCTCTCTCTCTTTCTTCCGAAAAACGAGGAAAGGGAAAGCACCACGTTCACGCTGTGTGGAAGCTTCTATGAAAGTTAAGAAATAAACCCTTTTTTTGTACGTACTTAGATTTTCTTATGCTTTGAGGTTTTACATTAATCTGATATGCCTATTTTCATCACAAGAATGTGAGCAAATAACTTACTTTCTCTGATCATTCCATCATTAAAAAGCAGAGTTTAACTATGTTGTTTGCTATTTCTCTTTGCCCTTTCCTTCCTTTCCTGGATGGACATTACTACACACCATTGAAAGGTTCTCAAAGAACTGTCAGCAGTCTCAGTATGATTCTGGTTGAAAGCCCAACTAACCTCCTCTTCCTGCTATCAATTAGTCTGCAACTATACTCTGTTTTTTTCTATCTGTCCACATGTCTGGGGTGTTTGCGTATGGTAACACTGTGTCCCAGGCTTTAGGTAGTTTACATTCAGCTTACATTCACAGTAATAACAATATCCTATTTTGAATATTACGGTGTAATTCGCACACAGTAAATTATTAAAACACTTTCAGTTGCACCTTTAATTTACCTAAAACTTACACATAGCGTAACTATCTAAAGCCCGGGACGCAGTGTTACCATGTGGAAACACCACAGGCGGGTGGACAGATGGAAAAAAACAGAGTATAGTGGTACGCTCTCATGAACAACATCCTTGATAATAAGTATGTAGAAAACAGATTTTGACCTCAAAGTAATTTTTTCTTACAATGTTGAAACTGTGATCATGAAAGAAGTGAATCATATTAAAATATTAATGGCAATGAAGAAATGATTTACTTTGTCATTCCTTAAAGAGAGAGAGAGAGAGAGACGAGAGCCGAGAGATAGAGAGAGAGAGAGGAGAGAGATGTAGCGGAGAAATTGTAAAAAATCATTAAAACCATTGACAGATTAGGCAGCAACACTACCGCTCCTGTCTCATTACTTGACATATTTGACAGCTCTGGACTTTGTGAGCTTCTCTCGAGTTCAAATGAAAGATGACAGAAGGAATTTTTTCTTGTAATTACAGTTATTTATTATTATCATTATTATTATTTGAAAATATTAATAAACATATACATGTACCATAAAAATTCCTTATCTCAGTGAGAGAGAGAGGTTATCATAACTTACAAGTGCAATGGAAAGGTAATTTATTTCTTGAGAGAGAGAGAGAGAGAGAGAGAGGATGAGAGAGAGAGAGAATATCCTTTGACAGCCAAGATGACAACAATTATTAGAGACCCACAAAGACTGCAACAGCCCCCTACCTTGCTGTCAGGTCTCTTGACATTTTGACAGCTCCACCCTCACCCCTCTCTCCATTCTCTGAGCTAAAGGACTGGGATTTCTTTCATTCTTCTATTATTTTTAAATTTATAAACTAATATTTTACTAATTCATTATATAGTATTTTCTTTAGTAAATTGATATTGTTACTGTTTACATTAATACTGTTTGAAATACTAAATCATTTATTTATCATACAAAATCATACATCTAAGAGAGAGAGAGAGAATTTTATTAATTATTTGAAATAATTTAATCTTATCAAACTTAATATTTGAAAATTAGCCAATCATTTTTGTAACGTAAAAATATATTAGTCAGGAGATAAACATCAAAATACACTAGTGAATATTTATCAATGGAAAAACCAGTCAGGTTTCATACAGCGATAGACCAGGACCAAGGTGAACAGGTCCAGGTCAACCTGTTTGGTTGACAGTGGCCGTTTCTACCTCTTGGCGAGGTAGAGGAGGGAGAAGCAGCTTGTCTGAACGGTTAGATCTGAACAAATTCTCTTGTCAGGAGACAAGATTATTCACCTGGGCCAATACACCATCAGGTAGGGCCGACCACAGCAGCCCCGTCGAAACTCTGGGTTCCTCCTGAGAACCCCAGAAGGATTCGAGACGAGAGGGGCAGTCACCTGAGGAGGAGGCCGTGGTTGCTTCCCTGAGATCATTGTGCTGACAAATCAGAGTTACAACCTCAGCGAAGGTCCTCTGTATTTTGGGGTTGTCTGAGTCTCTCAGCAAAGGGCCCTCCAGCCCTTCGAAAGACTAGTCCTCTCGGTCTACACACCAGACCCCTGGATCCTTCCTCAACAATGCGGGCGTACGTCCAGTGGGGTCCTAGAAACCCACCAGGAAAGTAGGCTCCCGATGCTGAATCCAGTGGAGAGCACTCTGCAGGATTACTTCTATCTGCCTCACTCCTCCCGGTGTAGCCTGACAAAGTACAGGGAATAAGAGAGGAGGATTGGATGCTCTCATTCTTTCTCACATCAGTGCTGTCAGAAGAAATGAGCTGCCTCTGTCACCAACCCATGGTGATGGCGGAGGTGTGGTTCTAGGAAAGATTGTCGCCTCGGTGAGACACTTTCCTAAGGAGAATGCAGAGGTTCTCGGTGAGCTGTAGCAGCGTAGCAGCAGTGTGGCTACCAAACTGGCAAGAACATGCATTTTCCTCACAATGCATCCCAGACCTCTTCTAAGTCGAAAATTCATGCGAAGAAGACTGTACAGGGGACCTCCTCCTACCTTCTCCAGATGCCTTATGATAGGGAGAGGACTCCCCATCACTGACTGTGGATGTCTGACCTCCTTTGAGGGGTTGTACACTTGGAGAAACTTGCAAGAGAGTCTCCAACATGGCCCGTTCCATGAACAGCGCCCTTGGAACTAGGGACAGGAGTACGAACCTTGGTTCGAATTCCTGGGGCTCCCGAGACACTAGACCCTGCAGACAGCATCGCAGTTCCCACTCCTGAGGGAGCAGGTGAGCCAGCAAGAGAGCCAACTGCTTCCTCCCCTCGGGAAGGAAGCAGACATAACTATGAGTCGGTAACATGTGCTAGCTTCCACTTTTCTTCATATGATTGGACATATTTTCTCTCTCTCTTTCTGAAAAACGAGGGAAGGGAAAGACTCAAATGCCGTCTAGAGGCCTGATGTTCCTGGGATGGCAAGACTAAGAAAAAGTTTCTCATCAGTAGTAGATTTTCAACTGAGGAGAACCTGTACAACTTCCATGAAAGACTAGAGTGAATGTGTACCCATGTCTTTCACAGTTGAATTGGAAATAAGTTAACTTTTGCGATTCTGACTGAGAAGTCCCGTCCATGAAGCCAAACAAAAAGGACGGTTCTAATCCCTGAAGTTTTATCAGAGGACTGAAGGAAAATTTCAGCTATTTCATTGCAGTCTGGCAAAAAGGCCTGTGGTTGTAATGAAGGCCAGAAGTCTTTAGCTGTGTAAAACACAGGGATGTACTGCCTGCGAGAACTGCTTCTTGACACTATGAAGGTTGGTTCAGGGAGGAACTCTTCTCTTTATCCTGACAGTGGCGCTGTCAAGGAAGATGAAGCCTTCCAACATTTACTCCAATTTGGGATGAATAACTAGTAGTTGAACACTTACAAATTACAAAACGTATATAGAAGACAAAAAACCCACTGGCTTTGTCTGAAAAATCATTCTGAATCATCATAGTGGCCTATGGGTAAATTGTGACGAAGCAGAAGACTTACAGACTTCTGTTATACCCTAAGGTAAACAAAGAGATGATAATGAGTCTAACTGAGACATATCTCTGTTTGGTAATTCTCCCAAAGGCAAATGTGGAGCGTGAGACATGAACCATATGCGAGAATTCCGAGCCAACCTGAGACCTAAGTCTGTGATGGTTGGCCTGAGAGATTCGAATTAGTATTTAGTAGTTAACCCTCGACAAAGAAGAAACAATACAAAGACAAATGATGTCTTAGTGAGAAGGCAGTACAGTGGAACCTCAGTTTTCGTACGCCTTGGTTTTCATACTATTTGGTTTTTGTAGACTTTTTCTGACGAAATTTTGTCTCAGGTTTTGTACGTTTCCTCGGATTTTGTGCACTCAGAAACGCTCCTTCCGGGGCCCACCACGTGACTAGACCCTGTACCAAGCGCCCAAACAAAGCATCCCATGTTCTCTCTAACCCAATCTGCTTTTGTGTTGTCGTGGTTTTTTTGTGCTTTTCTGTACTTTTTATTCGAGTGCAACAGTTAAATAAGCCATCTTA
>NC_061104.1:38081701-38116473 GCF_015104395.2 Macrobrachium nipponense
GATCGCGGTTTGTGTTCATTTTTGTGTTATTTTGATGATGATTGACATCACGTGAGTAAGACTCCTTCGACAGGGCACCAATGCATCTTTATTTCCGACGCCTCCAGAGCTGAGATCCTGAGAAAGTACGGCGGTACTTATCTGGATATGGATGCCTTGACACTTCGACCGCTTCCGAACAGGACCAATTATTTGGGTCGACTGGACAGCAAAGCAATCAATGGAGCCGTCATCAGCCTTGTAAAGGGCATCCTTTAAGCCAAGTGAGAGCTCCTTTCATTGTCTTTAGTGTAATCATGTATACTTTTTCAAGACCACACAATGCTTCTGTCCAAGTCTTCAGCAAATTCAGTGACAGATTATGAATACGCTAGAGTAGCTGTTCCTACAGGTGATTTTTTATTTCACTTTTGATTTTGGGGCAGGACTCCTTACTGTTAAAAATGCAGTGGCAGTTAAAATAATACCATTTCTGAATGTTGTAAGCAAGCAAGCTAGTAATTAAACTCTGCTGTTTGTTTTCCTGATAGTAAAATCCAATTAAAACGTATTTACTCTGCAAATCTTGATATTGTGAGATGATTAACAAGGACAGCAGGTTGGTAATAAAAAATAATCCTATTATAGCAGCACAGTCCTAACTTTTGAGCTACCTGTTCCTCTGTCCCATGACACTTATGTCCTTTTTGAGTCCTGTCTACAAAGTTGTTATATAAATTACCTAAAGTATAATAAAAGTTTGAACAGCAGACCACAATGACATACTTTTATTAGAATTTTATGTGGTTGCCATTGACTACACTTTATAAGGATCTGCAATATACTACCCTACAGTACATTGCATATTAATTTCTTATAGATCTTTATTCAATCAGTATCAAAACCTAAGAAATAACCCTCATTGCATTGTAGTGATAATTGACAAATCAAAACTTCTATGATATGATTTGTATATCTAATAATAGTTTATATAAAGTTAAATTAAGTTAGTGTCGCAATCATTTTTTAAAAATGTCCTCTTTTTGGAAAAATGGATACGGCCACCCTAACATAACCATGACTTGGAACTTTATTTTCATATTGAGAGTTATAATCATTTTATTGTCTCATTGTTTTTTCACAGACTTTGGCTGAATCTATTCCAGAAGCATTCGACCCTTTCCAGGCTGCCAGTATCGGTCCTTCCTTGGTTTACTCCGCCCTGAAGGAAATGTGTCCAGGAAATCTGACTGACAACAGATACTCAAGGAGCCTGTCCGATGCTTTTAATGAAGACGAGGTGTCCGCATACCTGGCAGACATTTCACCCTACCTTTCAACCCCCGAAATATGCTCTGGTTTAACCATTTTTCCAGAGAAAATGTTTTATCCTATTACCCTAAATTACAAGACAGGAGAAAGAGACCTCTTATTTCTAAACGGTCATGGTTATGGAGAAAAATTCTTGAGTTCTTCAAAAGCTTATATTTTGCATCTTTATAATTCACTGACTGAAGAGAATAAAGCGCAAACAGGGGGAGACTCCATTCTGGAGGAAGTCATGAGGAAAAACTGTCCAGATGTTCACCACTATGTGAGAAAAAATGTTGGTCTCCTGAGATAAAATCTCTTAGCATACTCACATTTCTCACAAACACATAAGAATTATGTATTGCTAATGGTACCAAAAGTTTATGAATGATGCTTAAACAATGTTACAGGTGATCTGGAACTAGTAAGTTTTTGTATGTGCTTGCGTCTAGCTTTCAACTTTTTTTCTTCATATGACTGGACCTATTTTCTCTCTTTCTCTTTCTTCTGAAAAACGAGGAAAGGGAAAGCACCATGTTCACACTGTGTGAAAGCTTCTATGAAATTTAAGAACTAAGCCCTTTTTTGTACATACTTAGATTTTCTTATGCTCAGAATGACACTGATGGTTTTTTGTAACTAAACTTATTGTTTGAGGTTTTACATTAATCTGATCCGCCATATCATTTCATCACAAGAATGTGAGCAAATAACTTACTTTCTCTGATCATTCCATCATTAAAAAGCAGAGTTTAACTATGCTGTTTGCTATTTCTCTTTGTCCTTTCTTTCCTTTCCTGGATGGACATTACCACACACCATTGAAAGGTTCTCGAAGAACTGTCAGCAGTCTCAGTATGATTCTGGTTGAAAGCCCAACTGACCTCCTCTTCCTGCTATCAATTAGTCTGCAACTAGTGGTACAGCTCTCATGAACAACCATCCTTGAAAATAACAGTGGTAGAAAACAGATTTTGACCTTAAAGTAATATTTCTTACAACGTTGAAACTGTGATCAGTGAAAGAAGTGAATCATATGAAAACATTAATGGCAATGAAGAATTATGTACATTTGTCAATTCCTCGAGAGAGAGAGAGAGAGAGAGAGAGAGAAATTGTAAAAATCATTAAAACCATTGACAGATTAGGCAACAACACTACCCCTCTTTTCTCATTACTTGACATATTTGACAGCTCTGGACTTTGCTAGCTTCTCTGGAGTTCAAAAAAAAGATGACAGAAGGAATTTTTTTCGTGTAATTACAGTTATACTATTATTATTATTATTTGAAAATATTAATAAACATATACATGTACCATAAAAATTCCTTATCTCTGTACGAGAGAGAAGTTATCATTATTTACAAGTGAAATGGAAAGGTTAATTTATTTATTTTTACTAGTGACTGACAAAAAAAAAAAAATTATGTTTGTTTTTTGTCTTCCAAAGATGTTTTGCCTTTACTAGCATTTTTAAAACACTATGAACGCACAAACAATGTGCATATGTGTTAATACCAATTGGTTAGAGAGAGAGAGAGAGAGAGAGAGAGAGAGAGAGAGAGAAATATCATTTGACAGCCCTTTGACAGCCAAGATGACAACAATTATTAGAGACCCACAAAGATTGCAACAGTCCCATACCTTACTGTCAGGTCTCTTGACATTTGGACAGCTCCACCATCACCCCTCTCTTCAATTTTCTGAGCTAAAGGACTGGGATTTCCTTAATTCTTTCATTATTTTTAAATTTATAAACTAAAATTTTACTAATTCATTATAGTGTTTTCTTTAATGAATTTATATTATTACTGTTTACATTAATACTGTTTGAAAATTTGTAAATCATTTATTTATCATACACATACATTTAAGAGAGAGAGGAGAGAGAGACAGAGAGAGAGAGAGAGAGAGAGAGAGAGAGAGAGAGAGAGAGAGAGAGAGAGAGAGAGAGAGAGAAGTATAATTATTAATTTAAAATCATTGAATCTTATTAAACTTAATATAGTATCAAACCATTTTAATATCTGAAAATTAGTAATTTTTGTAAAGTAAAAATGTATTTAGTCAGGAAAATAACATCAAAATACACTAATTAGTGAAGATTTATCGACGGAAAAACCAGTCAGGTTCTACAGTGACAGACCAGGACCAAGGCGAACCAGGTCCAGGTCAACCTGTTTGGTCGACAGAGGCCTTTCTGATGCCGTATGGAAATGTCTCTCGCGAGGTAGAGGAGGGGGAAGCAGCTTGTCTGAGCGGTTAGATCTAAACAAAATAAGTTAACTTTTGCGATTCTGACTGAGAAGTCCCGTCCATGAAGCCAAACAAAAAGGACGGTTCTAATCCCTGAAGTTTACAGAGGACTGAAAGAAAATTTCAGCTATTTCATTGCTGTTTGGCAAAAAGGCCTGTGGTTGAAATGAAGGCCAGAAGTCTTTAGCTGTGTAAAACACAGGGTTGTACTGCCTGCAAGAACTGCGTCTTCACACTGTGAAGGTTGGTTCAGGGAGGAACTCTTCTCTTTATCCCGACAGTGGCGCTGTCAAGGAAGATGAAGCCTTCCAACATTTACTCCAATTTGGGATGAATAACTAGTAGTTGAACACTTACAAATTACAAAATGTATATAGAAGACAAAAAACCCACTGGCTTTGTCTGAAAAATCATTCTGAATCATCATAGTGGCCTATGGGTAAATTGTGACGAAGCAGAAGACTTACAGACTTCTGTTATACCCTAAGGTAAACAAAGAGATGATAATGAGTCTAACTGAGACATATCTCTGTTTGGTAATTCTCGCAATGGCAAATGTGGAGCGTGAGACATGAACCATATGCGAGAATTCCAAGCCAACCTGAGACCTAAGTCTGTGATGGTTGGGCTGAGAGATTCAAATTAGTATTTAGTAGTTAACCCTCGACAAAGAAGAAACAATACAAAGACAAACGATATCTCAGTGAGAAGGCAGTACAGTGGAACCTCAGTTTTCGTACGCCCTGGTTTTCATACTA
This sequence comes from Macrobrachium nipponense, assembly GCF_015104395.2. NCBI lineage: Eukaryota > Metazoa > Arthropoda > Malacostraca > Decapoda > Palaemonidae > Macrobrachium > Macrobrachium nipponense. The sequence continues at coordinate 38,086,006 of NC_061104.1, forward strand.
TTCAGTTTTCGTAGACTTTTTCTGACGAAATTTTGTCTCAGGTTTTGTACGTTTCCTCGGAATAATTTGTACACTCAGAAACGCTTCTTCCGGGGCCCACCACATGACTATACCTGGTTCACTTAAGGTAGATTCTTGGGTGATCCCTATGCCTACGAGACGTTAGTTTGGCGGCCGCTGATTGGCTGGGGAGCTGGCCTACCTCCCAGTACCAGCCAATCAGCGGCCACCAAACAAACGTCTCGTAAGAATAAGGCTCATCCGCGAATCTACCTTAAGTGAATCAGTTATAGACCCTGTACCAAGCGCCCAAACAAAGCATCCCATGTTCTCTCGTAACCCAATCTGCTTTTGTGTTCGTGGTTTTTTGTGCTTTTCTGTACTTTTTTATTCGAGTGCAACTGTTAAATAAGCCATCTTAGGGTCAAAGAAATTCTAAGTGCCAGCCCTTCTGTAAAAAATGGCGAGAAACACTATAGTATTTAAGAAAGAACTCGTAGTCAAGGTGTTGGAGGGTGAAGTGTGCCAATCATACTAAGAAAATGCCTACAAGTGCTGCTGTTAGTGAATTTAAGGCCAGCAGAGGCTGGTTTGAAAAATTCAGAAAGCAAACTGGCATACATAATGTGCCTACTTCAGTGATTAAGGACATGTTTGCAAAGTGGATTGATTTAAAAGATTTTGTGGAGAATTATCGACCCAACAAAGATGATGTAATCTGTGTCACCAACATCTTTAATGACAATGCTACCTTTCACTTTAGGGAAATTTTAAAGAGGTGCCAGAAACAAATGTCTCTGGACAGTTTTGTTGTGTGACAGGGGTCCAGAGACTCTCAAGGTGATCCTAGTGCCAGTATAAATCGAAAAGGGGAGGTAACCCCAGATAGTGCCAGTAAAAAACGTAGAGGAAAAGTAACCCCAGATAAGTCCCTGATACCTGAAATCCTTCTGAAGTGGGATTCCCACTTCAAACAATAACCTCTTCTCCCTTTCTCTCCGTCTTATATAAGTTAACAAGAGTCTTCCATTATTTCTCATTTTTTTCTGTATGTAAAACTGTGTTTATTCCCTATAAAATGTATTTTTTATAAATATTTTTGGGGGCCTGGAATGCATTAATTGTGTTTACATTATTCCTTATAGAATTATTGTTTCAGTTTTCGTACATTTCAGACTTCGTGGGAGCTTCCAGAACAGATTAGAGTGGACCCCCATATTTGCAGGGAATGCGTACTAGAGCCCCATGAATAGTTAAAACACGTGAATACTTAGAACCACCTCTAAAAATGCTTATAACTGCGTATCTTGGAAGTTCAAATACCAAATGTATACCTTAAATAACATCCTACTTCAAATATACCTTAAATTACTATCGTATTGCTGTATTAATCATATTACTAATACCATTCCAAAATCATCTTAAACATTTTACCATTAAAAATACATACTACATACAGCCAATAACAAAGAGAGAGAGAGAGAGAGAGAGAGAGAGAGAGAGAGAGAGAGAGCATTGAATTAGCAACATCATATATCTGACCATCAAGAGTGAAATTATGAATTATTTCCGAGACATAGTGAATAATAATGGAGAGAGAGAGAGAGAGAGAGAGAGAGAGAAGAGAGAGAGAATAACTCCTTACGATATCAAAAAATTGAAATGAACTTCTATGGGCAACAGCCCTTACCCTCTGCCAATACAAACATAGTAAGTAAGAGAGAGAGAGAGAGAGAGAGAGAGAGAGAGAGAGAGAGAGAGAGAGAGAGAGAGAGAGAGAGAAATTTTATTGTTCTTAACATTATTTGAAAATTAGTATTGAAAATTATTTTAACAAGATATATTATGTACACCTCTAACACTTCCAGCCACAACAGAGGGAGAGTTACCACTATGACATACATATCTAGTGGGGGCAATGAAATAGAAGAAGAGAGAGAGAGAGAGAGAGAGAGAGAGAGAGAGAGAGAGAGAGAGAGAGAGATCCTTATTTAAAATAGTGAAATAGAAAGATTCTTATATTCCTTTAAAATACTATCACATATGAATTTTGTAATTACAGTTATATTATTTGAAAATATTAATAAATATATTATACATACATATACCATAAAAATTTTCTTGTCCCAGAGAGAGAGAGAGAGAGAGAGATTTTACATGAACATTAGTTGGAAACATGCTCCCCTTCTGTCACATTATTTGACATATTTGGCAGCTCTGGAACTGCTTAGTACCTGGATCTAAAAATAAAGATGCAGGGTACAATGAATTTTCCTTCATTCTTAAATAATTTTTTAATCTATAAGCTAAAATCTTACTGACTCACTTTAGTACCTATTTTCTTCAATGAATTGATATTGTTGTTGTTTACATTAATATTAATATTTGAAAATTACTAAATCATTTATTTATCATGAAAAAAACATTAATCTCTGTAAGAGAGAGAGAGAGAGAGGAAGAATTATCTTTATTGTTATTTGATATCATTTAATCTTATTAAACTTATACTAATAGAGCATTAATCAATATTAATATTTGAAACTTAGCAAATAATTTTTGTACCATAAAACTGGTCATGAAAATAACATCAAAATACACTAATCAGTGAATATTTATTGTTAGAAAACTTTGCGAATAGGCAAATTTCCCATAAATAATGGGTAGATATGTTCGAAAGAAAAATCCGTGAATAGGTGACCCCAGGAATCTCGAGACTGCATGTACAAAACCCAAGGTTCCACTGTACTCTGGCCCTTAATGGACTTTGTAGTCCGAGTTGCCTGGTAGTACATTCTCTGTTGGAATGCGTTCAGCTTACAAAGCTGTCGCGTACACTAGATACAATCTAGCGCCTGAATTTTAACTAAGACAAGGAAAGAAACCCTCTTGTTCGGTGATAATGCCAACAAAACTGGAAACTCTTGGGAGTCCTGAAAGGCTGTACTAAGTTTCAGGTTAATTAGGAGAAGGTATTATTCGTCACAGTCACATACAAGAAGAATTAACTTACAGGTATGCACCTATTACTTGGACAGTGTAACTGATAAGATGCACGCTACAAGGAGAATATAAAAGTATATTCGTAGGCTTCTGATAATCGAGCATCAGTCTAATTCCTCTTCACTTCAAAGAGAAAAAGAATAAGGACTGGAACCAGAGCTCCTTCATTTTCTAATGAAGGGAGCAAAGGTGAAGCTGTCCGGAGGGGAGGCTCCTACAGTGATAACAGGACATTGAAGAAGACTAGTTAATGCTGAACTAGTAGTTCCCAAAAATGGGAACACTGGAGAGGTGGAGTTGAAACTTCTCAGTGATATCAATCTGAACAGATTGAATGCAGGTTTGGCAAGATCTTAAGATTGAACCAGGAACATAGTCTTTTGAATTCAAACTCTGGGGAATAGACTCCGTAGAGTGCCTCTTATTCCCTCACTCCTCCCAATGTAACCCAGGAAGTAGAGGGAAAAAAGAGAGGAGGATTGACTGCTCTTGACCTCTCTTCTCTGAACTTGCGGTGATGATAGCAATACACAGAGTAGGAAAACTTATTTGCCTCAGTGAAAAGCGCTTCCTGAAGGGAGAGCAGAGGTTCTCACTCACCAAACAAAGCATTCTTTCCTACAACTGGTTTGTTTGCATGAATGCGAGATAGAGTTGAGCGGAGTTAAATGTGTCAAAAGCTAAGAGAACTTTCCATGTCTTGCTATGCATCTGTCTTCTTCGTGATCAAACCTCACAAAGAGGACTACTCAGAGAACCTCCTCCTAACTTCCCCAGATGAGCTGAGCGGACCACCGCCACATAATTATGAGTGGTAATTGTCAGCGAAGAATTATCACTTCTTCCCAACTAACTCTTCTTCTTCGGGGCCAAAGCTCCAAGGAGAATAAAGAGTGATCCTGTGTCTGCTGTCCTATGTGTTCAGACCTTAGGGTTCAAGACGCAAGGACGGGACTTGATCATGCACGAAAATGCTGGCATACAGTACCAAGCTTTGCATAGAACCCAACCCAGAGTGGAGAGCGAACTCTTCTGTACTGGTAAAGGCTTGTCTTGCTATCCAGGTACGTACTCATGATAGCGAGCGCTTGGCGAACGCTAGAATTCATGATGAAGCCAAGCACTTGGCAAGCACCAGCAAAACCAAGGGATCCAGGCACTTGGAGAGACACCCAATTTTTGAAATAACAATTATCAGGAATGGCCGTCTCACCCGAGAGATTGGTAATCACAGAAAACCACAACACTCTGAGAACGCCAAAAATTCCAAGGAATTCAAGCACCCCTAGTACCAGAGACAGGAGAACAAACCTTGGTTTGAACTCCTGAGGCTCCCGATATACTAGAACCTGGGGCCAGCGTCACGGTCCCGCTCCCGAAGAAGCAGGTGAGCCAACGAGAAAGACAACTGCTTTCTCCCCGGGGAAAGGATGCAGCCCCTTAGAAGTCTTGTGGCGAGACTTCTTAGAGGCCGGAAAAGCTACCTTCATCTTCTTAGGCAGGGAAGCCTTCGAAGGGGCAGGTGAGGAGGAGGAGGTGTAACATGACAAAGACGGAGACAAAGATGACACTTTTCAAGACCTCTTCTTCCTTGACTTCTTCGCCAGCTTCCACAGGACTTCTTCTAAAAGGATGAAGCATAGTCCTCATCCCAGAAGTAGAGTTAACAACCACAGGGCAACTGCATAGACACTGTCCAGTGGTGAAACTCCAGGATAACAGGAGCAAATCAATATAATTTTTTCAGCAGGAGAACTGTACACACGCTCAAGGTCCAATGTCACAGCTTGCTAACAAATCAGGGTACAATTCCAAGGGTTAGGATAGCCAACACGAGCAGATGTCCAACATCCACTGGTGTGATCTACTATCGCTCACTAGTAGCTTGCAGAAGAAAAAGAAAATGATTAAAAAGAAGGATAATCCTTTCACACCAAATGTCAAATAAATATACTGTCGCCCTTACATTAAATGGCGAAAATAAGTTATAAGGGTGTAGATACAACCATGCTGTCAACCCTTAATACACAAAGGGGAAAAGAATAGGGCATAGGAAGGATTATCACAAAAAGTGGGTTTGTATATTAATTATTAATATCAAAACAGTATATTCAAAACATTTTGAAACAATAACAGAAAGCTCCCCCTGGAAAATCGTGATTAACGACCACTCAGCAAGAGCTCACAAACATTTGTCTTCTCTGGAAGACAGCCGCAAGTAACTTAGAGGGTTAACGTCCAGGCAGGCAGGTCTCCCCACCTACCTGGCGGTAGTTAAAGACTTTAACATCCATAATCCCAACTAAGCCGCTGTAATTCCTATTGTAAAGGACCGAGGGTTTGCATATGGTGTAGGAACAATCTTATCTTTTCAAGTACTATTAATTCAGTATTTCATATTATTTATTTGTATGGTTCTGCAGCTTGGTGAACAATTTTCTTCTTTCCTGTGAACATCGTTATGAAATCTTTGATTCCTTGTCTTAATAACGCCATTTCCCCCACCCTCCCCCCGAATTATTTCAACCAATCACAAGTCTGATCACCAACGCCCGCTATTCTAGTCTCCATCTCTGCTAATTGTATATTTCATAATTGCAGATAAGTATTAGGTTTCTTGCCTTCAACAAAGCGATCTTTTTAACCTTTAAGGCGTCTCAGTTTCCCCATTAATTGTGAGAATAGTTATGTTAATTATTGTGAATTCACTTCATATAATTATGGTGATTACAGTAAATTAATTAAATTATATCGTCATTGCAGAATGTTGAAAAAAAACTGTTGTTTTAACCCTGAAATGCGGCATCGAATGCAGACTGGTTTATACGTTTAGCATGTTTAAGGCACGCGCTTTTATGATTTGCAATCATTATACAAACGGTATTTCTAGGCAATTGCTTTGCCCTTACGTTTACTTTGGAAATTAATTTTTCCTAGTTTTAGTGCTTTTGATGCAGAAGTTTTGTGTTGGGCAACTATTATTTGTGCATGCACAGATCTCTCTACCTAAACCCCCTTCAATTCCTCACCTTCTCCCACACTTTGTGGGTGCAAGTACACCTCTACCTACAATCCTCCACCTTGTTCCTCTCCTTCCCCCAGCCTCTCCCAATTTGGGAAATACGGGTCCCTGACGGTCTGCGTATCCGACGAACTTTTCCAGAACACAGACACGATCGCTTTGTTTACACGTTCTCCACAACCCAAACCCTGAATTCCCAAAGTCCCCCATCATTGTTGGGTAGAGACAGGAGGTAAATAACAGTAGACCACAAAATGATAACCACTTCATCAGTAATATTAAAACTGTAGGAAAAATCAATTTCAAAGTTAAAAGTATGGGCGGAGTTAATAGTACTTAGAATTACCTTCAATATTAGTGGAGTTGCATCATTCTAAATAGAAAAAACAGCATCTGAAGAGGAACAACCTGTCAGTACTACTAGTTTCTTACTTGTCGATGTCACTGGTCATATACGTATAGTCAAAATTACACAAAATATTTCAAAAGAATAAACCATAAAAGTATGGATAATTTGTCTGAGAAGACCACTGAATTACATCTGGCAGAAGTCGTTGATTGATCAATATGCGCTTGCATGCCATTCCCCGGCTCGTGTCGCCATTTGCAGTGATTTTAACGTGATCTGTGATTGAGATAGCTAGACCACTGATCCCTTAAGGTCCACATGGTCGTTGATTTGGTGAAAGTGTAGCCTTTCAGCACTAATGAAATCTATTTTGCCTGATCTGTAAGAGTAGTCATGAGATGTTTATTTTTGTAATGAAACTGTGTAAACTTTTGCCACCATCTTCATTTGTCCTGTGAGTGGGTGTCGAAGTCTGTACTTATAGGCTAGGCCATCCACCCAATTCCATCAGATGAATCAGAAAAAACGCAGTTGAGAGGGTATATTTCGCAACACTATCTGTCACCTCATCTTCTTACATCTTGGGAATGCATTATTAGAGCCATGGTCTATCATGAATTAAGATGACAAGCTGAGTTTTCGAGATTTTTTTATCATAAGGAAGAGAAAGTAACAGCTTGAGATGACGTTTCTCTTTGTCATAATTGACCTAGACTGTGGACACCACAGTAAATCTGTTTTACCTCAGTCAGGCACTGTATTTGGAAATATCCACGCTAATCAAGTTTTCCCAAGCTTTGTATAAGATAATGGATTTTGTTGTCAATGGTGACGGAGTACATAATCAGTATGCCAGAAATATAGATTATTTAAAAGATTAGCTTTAGCCCTCAGTCAAGATCTGTGTCGAGTCCACCACCCTTATTAGCAAAGATGGGAAAGTCAGTTGGACTCCCTCTTTCTCCAACATAACCCGAGTATGGATTTTTTTTCCTTTTAGAAAAGTTCTGTAGGAACTTATGCTTAGTTTAATTATATTTTCTATGTTGTAACATACACAACTCTGCAGCTTTCTACTATCTCAAACAGGACTGACTATATCAAACAGGAATGCTAGGGAGAATTAAAAGCTGGATGTCTAGGACAAATGATGCAGAAATTTGGCCAGAGTTAAATTTCAAAGGGTCGTCATGTTTACAAGTGGTGGCCTTGAAGAGTCAAAATAGCCAATATATTCCATGTCCATGAAAAGAGAAATCGACTTGAAAGCACCAATCTTTTCTACCATTTAGTTCACCTAAATTGAGAAGCTGACCATAAAATCTTTTCATTTGATTTAGAGGAGATCCTAGATGCTTGCTGTCTCACAGACAGGAACTAAAAATTTGGTGGCAATTCTGTCACCTTTTTCTATAGCAGCCACTTTGTGGCCCCAAAAGAATGGCATTGCGAGAGTCAGAACTGGGGATCCAAATGGGTTCTTATCAAGGGTGATACAGTTGCATTTTTTTCTGGCAGCATTCACTTCATTGCTCAGATACTCTTATGTTGAAGCCAATGATACTTTGCAAGGAAAATATGAGAAAGGAAGCGAGTTTCATACCACGAGATGTTTTTCCAACTTGCTTCTGGAATGATGACGAAAAGGTAGAGCCTCCGCAATACTAATCTTTCCTATAATGGGATAAAATCAATGTACTTTTGTTATCCCACGATGTGAATGATACCTGACTATTATTCAACTCAGGCTGGCCACATCCTCGAAGGATAAGTGAATATCCAGCGACTTCATGCAAATATTCTAGCCAAAGTTTCCAGTTCCACAGAGCCAGAATGCTATACGTAGTCTTCCAGTTCTCAGCAAACCATTCGGGATGACGTTGTTATGTCCATGCTCTATTCTGTAGTGTTTCTCCACTTAAAAGAAAACAATGCTCACCTGTTTCAGTGTAAGAGAAACAGTTGACCTACACGTACCAGTTACACTTAGCCTCACTTGTACATTCGTATGTACTACTATCTGTTTCTCTCCTCAGTGCGAGAGTCTGCTCAGTCCCTTCGCTTGGAAGTCTTTCGTTCATCATTGTTGGCTGGAGGTAGTCGGTTTACCAGGAATTTTGTCTCCACATAAAGCAATGCACATTGAAAAATATATATCATATGTAACTACATCGCTAATGCGTACATTTACAATAAGCAAATATATTTGGGGATATGTACACAGATGCATACATGCACACGGGAATGGGTCAGTTCAGCGTCGCAATTACAGTGCTGATAATTCAGCGTGGCCGTTTCAGAGCCAAAGATTTCAGCGACGGACATTTCAGCGCCAAAGATTTCAGCAGAGGATGTTTCAGCGCCAAAGATTTCAGCGACGAACGTTTCAGTGACGCCAACTGTCTTTAGAAATCATTCTTATGTGTGATTACTGTATGAACAAGTGCTTATACTTACCAAGTAATTTGGTTGTTTCATCATTTTTAGGACTGTCTGTTTTGATTTTAGAGTTGTAGCACCATACAAAAGTTCTTCTTTAAAACCATGGCTGAATCAGTAAAAAGTATGTGAGGCAGAGAGAAGTTCTGTCACGATGGTTAACGTTATTGTTTCGAAAAATCAAGCAAAACACAATAGCTAGTTAAGATTTGGCCATGCAATGAAGATGGTATGTAGGTGTAAGGCACGAATTCACACATTAGAAAGAGACTTGATAAACAAAAATCAACGGACATTCTCATCTGCCTTCAGGAGTTGGCATTGAAGTGGAAAAGGTCATAACTGATGCCAGAGACCTGCCTGAAAGGACTTGTGAACCTCCAAGTACTATTATCAACAACTACATTGAAAAAATGTCTGTGGCAGGTATAGCACAGTTACCAAACAGGCAAGTTTCTCATTGGCAGCCTGAGTTCGCTCCCCACTGCTGCCAGTGCAGAACCCGAGGAATTTATCTCTGGTGATTAGAAATTCATTCCTCGATATAATGTGGTTTGGATCCCACAATAAGCTGTAGTTGTTTCCTAGCCATGCAAACAAAAATCTATTCCTTTGGGCCAGCCCTAGGAGAGCTGTTAATCAGCTCGGTGATCTGCTTAAACTAAGATATAACTAACTTTAACCAAACAGGCAAGCAATCAGAAAAACTATCCTAGAAAGCAAGATGAAGTTAATCAGGTCCGAAAATCCAAGGTTCATTCAAAAGCTTCAGTTACCTCATGAATACATGATGTATAAACTCGCCTCAGAAACTGAGGAAAATTTCTGCTTGATGGATAGAATGAACGGATTATTATAATTGGAAGAGTTGGTTAGAGCACATAGCAACTCCCAAGATTGGTATGTTGACAGAACATTTGCGATAGCACCACAGCTATTTTGTCAAGTGTAGATCATCATGGTTAGGAAAAATAACGGAGTTCACCCTGCACTGTACGCACTTAAAAAAAAAAGAATAAGAAAACAGTATACAACCTATATGAGGATGTTTAAATAATAAAGGAAATGGTTACAATCACACGACCTGCGGTTATCAATTGTGATTTTGAACAAGTAGCTTTACTGCAATGAAAGACTCTTTCTTCTTCAGTATAGAAGTCAGGGCCTGGCTTTTTCCAGTTGGCGACCATGACAGTCACATGGATTCTTTGGCAGGTATACCAGAGGAGTTATTTCCGGTTTTCAACTGGTTTGAAGACATTTATATTGCCTTCCTAATCAGCGTTGAGCAGGCAGACAGTCTTTTATTTCCGACGGAGATGTGGAATATGTATCAAAGAACGTAGGAATGTTAGATGGAGATGATAGAATAAATAACTATGCTGAGGCGGCCAACAGGGAGATTGAAAAGTGAACTGGAATGTTACACCCTACCATATGGAAATTCATCGATGTCCTTAACATTTTTCAAAAGGGAAGAGACGAGTATTTTGAGAACCTTCAGCTGGCAATGAACCACAATTAAACCTACAGAGCATATTAAATATTGCTTCTGGATATGGCAGCAGGAATGAAATTGAGTACCTTCGTTCAGTAGGACACAATTCAACAAACTAAATGAGTTTTTTCAATAAGTAATTCCTTTTTTAAATGTATTAATGTACTCGGTCCTGCGGATTTTTATAAGTAAATCTTTTTTACTGTATCATTGTACTGTTGCTAGATTTTTTGCAGCAAATAAATTTTCTGTGCTGAAATCTTTGGCACTGAAGTTTCTGAAACTGAAATGGCCGCCCGGAACCATGGGTGCTATAATGGCGGTGCTGAATGGTACCTTACCCCATGCACACATACATAAACCAATATTGCTATAGCGTTAAAACTGATTTGCTTCAGTGTAAGGCAGTTTTCTGGTGTAAACTGAATATTCTTGATATCTAAGGAAAGGAAAATATGAAAATAACAGTGTTTGAATATAGAATGCAAGGTGAACAATAGTGTATGATGTTAGGTGAGTTACAGAGCATGTTCAAGATTCTACTTGCTGATCCTTATCTTTATATTGGGACCTTAATTCTCATTCCTCAAAACAATTCTATGTGTAGATGGCCCAACGTGGAGAGGATTAATAATACAGCTGGCTAAAATGTTGGTTTTAATTAATGGTAATCGTCCTGCTACATCTTGCTACAAAAAGCGTAGCTCTCCCTAATCCTCCTGCACAACAACCCACAATGCACCAGTTGAACAGCAGAGCTTCGACATGCGCAATTCTTCGCATGTAAGGGCTTAATACACAAACAAATTCTGTAAAAAATTTCCTCACTCCTGTCAAAAATCACTCTCGCCCAATATGTGATGTTTACACTCCTTCCTCCCATACATACATATGTGCAGAAACAGATCTGATTACAATTGCAGCCCTCATGGCTGGGACCACTGTATCATTGTTTCAAATGCTTTCATGAGTCAAAATGAGAACTGCAAAATTAGCTACAATCACTTCCCCACAACGGTGTCATTCAATACCCCATCACTTCCCACAGTGAACCCCCCCAACTGAACGTCTACCCGCTGTTGAATGGGGCTTTAAAAACCACCAGAAAGCCAGGTCCTTTAGGATGACCTCAAAAACCAAGTTGCAGTCAGAATTTCAACTGGCTGATGCTATACTTACAACCTAAAAACTGTAGAAGGTGACCACACAAAGAAACCTACAAAAATTTTCATTTAAATATATTATCAGAGCTGTTGGGCTCAGACAGAGATACCTTTTAAATTTTGTCACAGCCACTCTCTTAACATAACTAGTTGGGAATGACCTGTTTAAAGCTTCACATGCACATTCCCGAAAAATGTTTTTATACTGTGTTAGCAAAACGGTAGCCCTAGGGGAAGACACTACATATGTAATGAGACAAACGCGAGAGGAATTCAAACTTGAGCTTAAACAATGTCGACTAAATGGAAAAAGCAGCTAGGAGCAGAGGGAAAGCGGTCTAGAAATTAGAATCTGGTGATTACCCCCTGTCTTTGGGAAATGACATTCAGTCCCTTAATCCCAAGCAAGACTAAGAAATTGTCTCAAGAGTAATCGATGCTATTTGGTGACAAGGCTACTAATAGGGTATGAGGTGATTTCATTTCAAAACTCTATTTTCAGTTGAATAAACGGCCAAGGCTCCCAAAGGTGAGTAGATAGCCTCTTTAATAATAGTGGTCAATTTCATTTCACTGAACAATGGTTTTACTCCTGAAGCTTTCAAATTCTGCATCTTGCTAATTTGTGTTCTGTTACCTGCACTGTTCAGAGCCTACATAATTCACCGGTTCCTCCCAGATTCCCTGATTTTAGTTCACTTAATACCGCTGATCAAAGACAAGCTAAAAGATGAAGCTGACCCATGCAATTGTTGCCAAATTGCAATCACTACAATTTCATCTAAGATGCCTGAGTCAGTTCCTCTAGTGAGATCTCGCCCCTTTCTACACACTTGTTACAACGAGTTTGGATATAAAGCAAACCACTTCACCAACACCTGCATTTATATTCTGAAAGAATTGCTGAAATTTTATCTATCACCAGCCTTTCCCATATTTCTATGTTTTGTAAATGTAAGAACAATATTTGACAGAGTAAACTACCTGAAGCTTTCCCTGAAGCCACACAAAAGATGCTCACCTTTATATTTAATTGGCATTTTACATTGCTGGTCCTCCACACAGCAAAACTGTGTCATATGGGTAACTTATTGTTGTACAACTTCGGCTCCCTAAGCAGGATCCAGCAAGGGGGTATTATATCTCTGTATCTAATATGTATGAAGATGTCCTAGATGTCTAATTGAACTAACTCTCCAATCAGTTGCACTGTCAACGAAACTACTATTAAGAACCTCTGTTTCCCCCGACAATTTGGTTCTCATATCCCCATCAGTACAAACCTCCAGCGACTAATCAATACTTGCTGCAGATATACAGATGAATTTGACATATACAATGAAACCAAAACCCAGTGCATGTTGCTGCTCCCGAGATTGCTCAAGCATACAGTTGAACCACAAATTTTAATCGGAAATCATTGTCTGGAATTCATGCACGAATTCCTATACTGGGTTGTCCCCTTTACACTGTACCCGAGAACCATGAGACCTATCACGGTTGTTCACAATGTGACATGCTGAGGCGCCTCACCAACACACCTCGCTACCACTCTGCAACGCAGATAATTTCGAAAATCATTGTTAGGCGAACCATTTCCAGTCTGATCATCCGACTATGAAACAGCAGCAATTCTCTTATCCAAAACATCCTAAACAGTGAAGCAAGAAGATGCAAAATGTAATGTTATGTTTTTTTTTTATCACATGGGTGACCTCACATGCCGTTTATACTTGTTCTCTATTATTACACTTTTCAAGTATTATCAACAGAATCTATAATTATTATTACTAATTCCCCACATATGGAACATGATCATGTGACTTTTATGTGAAGCACTTGTGATCAAGCAGGCACCCATTAACATAAGTGTGAACTGGGTTAGCAGTAAATTGGTAAACGAACCCCAGGCTTCCCTAATTCTAGCTTTGCACTGCACCTATAAGCCATTGCAAAACACACACTAGAGTGAGGCATCGTTAATGGCTGCTGGATATGCCTTATATATTAACATTTGAGACACTTGAACTGCTACATACCATTGGCCCTACACATGGAACCATCATTCAGACATTTCGGAGTTGTCGTAGCAAAAGGGAGAGCAGATAGATGCAATGCCAGATCTATAGCTTAATACGAGGCGCATTAAATGATTGCGTAATATACTTTGAATATCTAAGTTTAACCCATTGCCAGACACTCCAGATAAATGAAATGGTTATTTGTTTAATAACAACACCTATGTTGAATACTTACTAGAGATGTATCGGATATCCGCATCCACATTTTTCATAAATCTGCATCTGCATTGATAACTTCTCGACATCCGGATTAGCATTGCGAGCAACATCTGCATCTGCATCCGCAGTTTCAGAATGCGGATATGAGGATATCACCCCCTGCTCAGTGTTCAGTGGTTCATACTCTTACATTTTAGCTAAAAGTGGATTTTTGTTTTTTGCTAAATGACTTTTTCGTTTTATTATACAGATGCATGATGCACAATTACACATTTCATACAGTATATACTTTATAAGTAGCTCTGTTATAGCATATTTGTTTTAAAGCATTTTTGCTTTAGCAATTTCATGCCATTTACAGTAGTTGTAATCATAAAGGCAGAGTATTGCATTTTTTAGGAAACGCTCTCTCTCTCTCTCTCTCTCTCTCTCTCTCTCTCTCTCTCTCTCTCTCTCTCTCTCTCTCTCTCTCTCATGCGAAGAATGGCTTTGAGTTTTGTTATCCTTATCAAGCAATGAGCATGAAATAACCTGGTGCTAAGACAACTAAAATGTTTGTGTATCGCTGTTACTGTTTGAATGTTCATATGAAAGTACACACACACATACATGGGTAGCACTTATGTTTCTACTTTTAATTAGTACATCAAATATTATGTGGTATCACATAATTTTGAATTATTTGGCTGAAAATCGTCTTTAACAATTGAATATTTCTAAATTATTTAGATTCACAAGGTATCCGCATCCGAGAGGGTATGGTCATTAAATATGCGCATCTGGATCCGCAAATGTAAACAAGATTTGTATCTGGATCCGCAAATCCCATTTTCCGACATCTAATACATCTTCAAAACTTCTAACATACTTCATGTCAGCACATGAATACTCAGAGTAAGTTAACTGTAGAGTTATTGGCAGAATTAAACCATGATTAAAAATTTTATCATTAAAATATCACAACAGGTTATGCTATCAAACGATGTGTATACATTTTGTGGTACACCCTGTTTATTTGCATGAGTTTGACTTCTTATATGCCCTGAATAATAGGTTGTAAAAAGGCCTTCTTAACTGTCACTTTTATTTTACCATCATATTTTATTGTGCAAATGTTGTCCGCGAAATTAACGATTCAGAATAGTATCCAGAATTTTTATTAAGGTGCCAGTGCTAGATATCTTGATCTTGCCACTGTGCTGCAGGATGCAGAAGCTTGAATTGCCAATAACAGACATCTAGACCCTACCAGTGTGAGCAGTCTGGTTGTCACACTGGTAGCACCCCAGTGCTTGGCTTGACAGCCTGAATCTCATAAATTGAACTGAACTAAATCTTGCTAGTTCTTGTGCCTTGTTTGTACTTTATTAGTAATAACAAATACACTGATCTCGCCAATGTCTGGATTTGGCTGTCATTTTTTTTAATAACTGGTGTGTTGAGATTTCTAGAGAGTGGAATTAGCTTGTTTTTTTTTCTTGGCAATAACAGATCTCTCGATCTTGCTAGTGTAAAAGATCTGGTATCTTAATCTTGCCAGCACCCACGTTTAGCTTCTTAATTGCCTGACCAACACAGTTTCCGTAAGCACTCTGACATCAGAACTATCACAGCCAGCAACATTCCAATGAAGAAGACGTAGAAGGCGCCCTGAAGGTGGTTCAGGTTCAGTACCACTTGATTCCCGTCATCCTGTTGGGTATGCATTTTGGGGGCTACATTAAGAAACTTATCCTTTATGTTGGGTGGTGTCAGTCAGTCCCTGTCAGTCTTCTAGCTGATAGTATCGAGATTATTTCTATGCCTGTATCTCAGTTTATGTGCTTTTTGTGTCTGGTTATATTGTTAGTATGCTGTTAGTTTGATGTTAGCAAGTTTATATTCTGTCTTTGTCTGTTGCCTGTCTGTCTGTTTATCTCTTCACAAGATGACACCCGGGTGAATTCTTAATGCATGTTGCAAGAGCACGCTATTGGCATTGTACAGCATGTTGCCAGAAAACAGCTTTGTGGGATACCTCCATTAACTTGTAAAATTTACTCTACTGGCACACATAACATATTTTCCAATTCTCATTTCAATGATATCCATCTCATTGCCTGATATCATTTTCATAACAAAAAGAAGTAAGCGACTCCAGCTAATGGTGGTTCACATACTTACCTGGATATAGGAACTGAGGCCATTTTTTGTCTCTTTGCGCGTTTGGTTTGTCTCTCGGAATATCTGGTTCAACCAGAGAGTCTAGAATGCGTCCTTCAAAAAGGCGCTGCTTTAATATCAATAATTGTACGCAGGAAAGTGCTCCCTTTACTGTTAAATATGAAGAGAAATATTAGATAAAATGGGATTGCAAATTGAATAAGGTTAGTAAGTAACAAGTCTGCATATGTTCTTACATACTAATGCAGTCTACACCCAATTGACTTATGTAACATCTAGCAACTACAAAGCAGATCCTGGAGGCCATATTAGTTAAAAAGAAAGATAATAGTCGCTAAACCTGATAACAAAAACACCTAAATCAAGACCGCACACTCACTTATTTAAGTTGTATAAAACCCTGTTAAAAGTGAAAAGAATCTAATTTAAAAATATCTACAGTTCGTATAAGGCAACCAGCTTATTTAGTGAATTAGAATGCACCAGCAAATTTGTAAGAAATACCATCCAGTCATTCTGGAACTATAATAGATATCATGCATATCCTTGGACTTAAGGAGGAAATATAAGTCAGCTAAGTGTTAAACTGGTATATTTCAGTCTTAGTAGCGTAAGATACCCTCTCATCTCTGGTGGTCATGACCAACTGCCAAGTTGAAATATCACTTACGTAGATGTAGATCCAAACCCAGACTTGGCAGAAGTGGCTCTGGAGAAGAGAGTACACAGGAAAAAAAAAAAATACTCGTAGAATTTTGCTCTTGCACCACATTTGTCTGATGCAAAATTGTGTATGTAATATTATTGGGTAAATTGTGATGCATCTATTGTACTTGCATCTCAGAACTCATTCATTTTACTCAACGTGGATAGAACTCGGTTGCATCCTAGAGGGATGCAAATCATTGCTTTTTATATGGAGTCTTAACTGCACATGGGCAAAACTGGTTGTTGAAATTGGAAGTAAGGGTATACCATGGTGCATGACAGACATTAGCTACCATGTGATCTTTTAGGTCTCCGACCCGAGTTTGTGGCATTAACTCTGTCTTCGACAAGAATTTCCTAATTCCCTTTGCTGGTGAAGAACCAAACAAGATGCATCTTTGTCTGGTCCTTGCCATGAAAAGACACTTGTTCTCTGACCCAGAGCCTAGGGGATTTTTGTTAATACTGGTATTTGTAAAGAGATATCCATAACTTAATTCTAATTTTGCTTCAAGCTTCACAGCACACAGTCAGGGGGTTTGGGCATGTCCTTCACTGTTTTGAAGAACTTTTTGATGCTTCAGATAATGAGGACAGGAATCTGGTGTAGACAGACTACTTTTACTTCATTCTAGCTGAGAGATGTCACCCAAATATCCTGGGATACCTTCATCTTAAGACAGAGAAGTAGCTCTTCCAAGTATCTAAACCAGCTTATGTCCGGAGGTGTGAATGTTAAATGACTGGACTCTCCTTTTATCCTTATAACAGCAGCATGCTGGAATCGGATGAGGTACAGGCGAGTTCATAATGAGCACCCAGTTCTAGCTTAGTACTATGACCCTTGGTTGTTGTTTTTGTTAACTTAGAAAACTTTGAAAATAATAGATAGGGCAAATGCTTCTTGAAAACCTGTATCATTGAACGAATATAAAATATTTTTTATCCGTCTTTTTGCGGGACACTAATTCATTTTAAGAATTTTGTTTGAAGTATTGTAGTACAATACAAAAGGTGGTACTTGGGGACTAGTGTGAAGGCATTTTTCTTTGCTTTTCAGCTTCAATGTAACCTGCAGGCGCTCCCGTCAGACGCCACCATGGGCCTGCTTTGAGTCGCCTCAGCCCCGTCACTGGATCTTCAATGTCCAGTGTATGTCGACTCTCCCAGAGGTTGTCTACTCGGTAATAATGTTCGAATTTTCATCTGGGGAATTTTCTGTCAGTTTTCTCAAGAGGGGCAAAGAATGTTCCATTTAGTTTTACCCCAGTCGAACAAACATTACTTTATGATGATCTGGGGTATCTGAGCTTCACAGTAACTGAGAAAGGGGGGAGTTTATAGTTAAATGGAGGACAAGAACTGCTTCCGAGCGACGCTCTCGTGTATGCTGCATGGTATGTCTTTCACAGCTGTTGATAAGAGAGAGAGAGAGAGACGAGAGAGAGAGAGAGAGAGAGAGAGAGAGAGAGGTGAAAATTTATCAAGGACTTGAATGTGCAATGATCTTAGGACTTACAGGACATATTTGATGGTTAAAAGACGAGTTTTATCTTCAAGCTCTAACCATAGGAATTGGATGGAGTTCAGCGCCTCACCCATTCCTGTCACTGCAAAATATCCTAAACATAATTGGATTTCAATGAACTTCTGTGGAGGGTTCGGCTATGCAGCCCCCACGAAGGGTTGATTAGATACTAAGCTGGATCTGGATCTTTGGATATTTCTATATGGTACAGAAGCACTTCAGCTGAACAAGCACTTTGGGGATGTCTGTCTATCTGATGAGTAACAACTTCTACTAAGTAACAAAAACCCCTCTATTACAGCCTGCGCTAGTTCCTTGTTGGACAAGTGGGGTTTTGGCGTGCGGCGCCCACCGATTCGGCAGTCGCGAGTTCGATTCCCCGCTCCTGCCAACGTGGAAATCGGAGGAATTTTTTTTCGGTGATTAGAAATTTATTTCTCGATATAATGTGGTTCGGACCCACCCCCAATATGCTGTAGGTCCGCTGCTAAAGTAACCAATTGGTGTTCCTAGCTCGTAAAAATATCTAATCCTTCGAGCCAGCCTTAAGATAGCTGTTAATTATGCTCAGTGATCTTGGTTCAACTAAGATGTACAGTGGTGCTCAATCTCATGCGACATGACTCCATAGGATTTCGTTCAAAATTCACTAAACTGGCAACTAGCATGCTCCATATTTATCTTTTATTTCAATGCGAAAACGCGAGTATCGCAAACACTAAAGCCATAATATGTTTCATAAGAGTGAAATCTGTCATATATTTTTTTTAAAAAAAAAACAAAAATTGTAAGAAAATGTCACGTGTAGCAAATTTCAGAAAAACCCTTACGCAAAACATTTTCAAAAACTTTCGTTCACTCATTGCTGAGCATTTGACCAAAACGAAGTCGCAATCAAACCTCAGTTCAAATGTTTAATCAAATTAAAAAGAAGAACGGAAAAAAATTGTCGTAATCATTATAATAATGCTTCCAAAGCACATAAAATTTGAAATAGTCCTATTTGATTGCTTTTACCCCTCAACGCTGAAAAAAATGTAAATATGTATATACAAAGTAGACCATGCGCCCCATGATATCAACGTGTGAGGGGAGCATGTGCTGACGTATCAGTGTCGGTTGAACAACAACCACCTGGTATATAAGTAGGTCTACAATGAGTAGACCATTAAATTATCTGAAAAACATTTTACTTGTTATGTGTTAAAGGAATATTTGGATTTTCATACATAATTAAATTTGTTATCTTTCTTAAATATTTCCAAAACTGATAGCATACTAGCAAATATTCGCCTATTTGTCAAAGCCAAGATATTTTCCTAGCCTAGTGTTAGATTCTTTACTCTACACTTAACATTCACATCTCTATATTAACAATTTCTGGCCAGAAAGCAAAATGAGGTTTATCTACACATTCCTGCACTTCAAGTTACCTTATAAAGAAATGAAAATTATACACAAAAAGCGAGCAGAAGACTTTTAGAAAATATATTTTGTAACCACTTGAAAAACAATGTTACATATGCCTTGAATATTAATACTTATGATATTTCGATTAATAACCATCTTCTCCATGTAACCAAAATCATCGTCATCTTTTCTCCTCAAAAGAACAGGTAATCTCTACAAATAAAAAAAACATTAAATAAAGATTACATCTCAGAAAGCTTAGATTATGTTTCTAGGCCTAATAAATCATTTTGCAACATCAGGCAGCTTAAACACAGCCTGAACTTCAAACATTCAAGAAAAAAACTGGGTTGTAATTCATATTTCCTCAAAAGAACAGGTTGATTCTCTACAAAATAAAATTCATTAGTAACAGATTACATCTCTAGATGGCTTAGATTATTTTTTTAGGCCTATAAAACATTTCCCAACATAACAGGCAGCTTTAAACGCAGCCAAAATCTTCAACATTCAATAAAACTTGTTTTTAATTCATATTCCTACGTTGAAAGTTTGTTATGACTGTTGAGCTTATTAGGTCTACTGTCATAAATGCTGCAGACATGGTTTATGTTGACCAGTCCGAGGAGCAATGTTAAGTTGTGCTTTTTCATTGCTGGCAAACCCGCTAACCTTATCACACCACACTTGAAACGAGCAACGTAAAGATAAGAAAAATAACAAAATCGATTCAAATCACACAAGTTAAGAATTATACTAATGCATAAAGGGATCATATCTATTTAACCATACGGAAAATAAGGCTGGCTGTGAATTCGCAAACTTTTCGACATGAATGACATTACAATAAAAAAAAGAAAAAAAAATAGCGCTAACTTGGCAAACATCACGTTTGAGTCTGAGAAATATGGACGATAACACAAAAAGAATCATGTCGCATGAGATTTGAGCCCCACTGTACTTAACTTTTTACAGGTTGCACTCAACTCCATTTATTTTCTTTAAACTTAACTAACGTGTTTCTTTACTCCCCAATATTTCAAGAAAGATTTTTATTCTATAATGTATCACATCTTAATTGTTAACACAGCAAAAAAAAACAAAATAAAATAACAATATAGCTGATAATATATCAGCCTTAAAGTTGAGATGTTACTGCATTTGATAAATTATAACTTCGATATTGTGGACTTTGACTGCAAATAACAAAATACTTAAGCCATCTGCTGGAGATATGCTCTTCAAGCCTTTTGTACTCATAACTGACTGGTTGCTTTTGATAAAAAGGTTTTCATCTTCTCCCTTCACTTCTCATTCTGTGCTACTATACTAACCGGTTCCCAGTAAGCTCCGCTGGTTTCCAAGTAATATTGTCGACTGATGTACATACAAGGGGTGTAGCCATTCCGATCAGTGTACTCTGCCGCAATAAAACTCTTCACATAATTTCTCCAGGTTGAAAAAAGCATGTTTCCCTTGATTAACCAGCTTCATTTCCTCCGCTATAGGTCGTACCTGGAGACGCAAATTAAGGTAATAAGACTTAAAAACCTCTTTCTCTTGTTAAACATATGTAATGTACTAACACAAAGAACCCACTTAAACTTCTTGGTTTCATCACATTATTTGGATATACTTGTCATCTTCAGTGCCAAAAAATTCAAAATAACAAAACCAATTTTGAGAAATTCTGATGCCCTATGACTTATACACCCTGAAATCGTGCCCAGAAAATCAGAACAAGACTAATGGTTAACATTAACCAGTTTTTGAGGTTCCATGTGAGGGTTTTGACTCCTGCCACATGCATCACAATTCATGTTTGTTTCTTTTCATTTGGACCTTAGGCTTTTGTGGTGATGAATTAAATAAATAAAATAAAAAATAAATAAATAAATAAATATATTATATATATATATATATATATATATATATATATATATATATATATATAATACAGTATTCCATTGATTGTCTGCAATACACACAAGGCACTTCGGGATATTTGGAAACTTGTTAATACAGCAAAAGAAATAAAAAATACAGATGTAAAATGGCAAGTTCATAATCTTTTTTTTTCCTTGTTTTTTGTCACTACACAGTATTGCATATACTTGCAAACAAAACACAGAATAACTGTCAAGTGATCTACACTAAAATAAGTAAAAAAATGCACTGAAGCTTCTTTCGGCGCAATCAAGCTTCTTTTCTGTACAGCTGCTACACGCGTGTAATCAAGGCCACCAAAAATTAAGAGATCTATCTGTATGAGCCATGTTCCACAAAACTAAGCACGGAACGGTGGTGGCATTTTCTCTACGTTGTTGCCAGAGCATGATATGGCTAACTTTAACCTTAAATTAAAAAATAATACAAAACCCTCAGAGGCTATAGGATTGTGAATTGGTATATTTGATTATTGGAGGATGGATTATCAACATATCAATTTACAGCCCTCTAGCCTCAGTAATTTTTTAGGATCTGAGGATGGAAAGAAAAAAAAGTGTGGACAGAAGTAGAGCAGCAGACAGAAAAACTAAAAAACAAAACTATCGCTCATACTGCAAGCATGATGAAGCAGCATGCTCACAAATTCCCCCCCCCCCCCCCCCCCCCCCCCAGAGGCAACTGGGTTGAAGACAAATTGAGGTTTGTAAAGGATGATCTTCAAGGGCAGTAGAGATACATCTAATTCCTGGCTGGAAGAACCTAGTAGGTCAACAAAGACTGCTAAAGTGTTTGCTTGTATTTCCAGGCTGAACAGCTAAGCTACCAAAGACGCTTGGCACAACAGTTGCTGACATTGAAGCCTTGGAAGTTGATCAGGCCTTCTCATTTCAGGATATGGCTCCATGAGTGCTCCAAGGTTCGTATAGTGAATTCCTTCTAAGCATCTGTTAAATTATAGATTTCAGATTTTAGCAAATGCTTTTGTAGAATCTCCAAAGTTTGCTCCCACCCTGTATCCAAGCCTAGTTCCTCTTGCTCATCCTTAACCACCACCGTTGCCACCTCCGAGAACATCCTCTGGTATGGCCATTTTGTTTCAGTAATAACACCTTGATCTATTAGTTGTGTAAGCTGTATTTGAAGACAAGAACATCACCCCAATACATCCTTACCTATCAACCTTCTGGTTTTCGCAAGATGCGCAGGTGTATTGTGGGTGTACAGCTAGGTCCTGCCTCTGGTAATGAACAACCTCCTTACAAAAGTGGTTATGGAACCAGTTAGCTGAATGATACCAAATCACTGAGACACTATCCATCAAGTCATACAGAGACACAGAACTCTGGGTTGCTTTGCATGTTTCACTCCTGAAAGTGTTCTTCCTTAAGTCTCTTCAACCTTTACTCCATTCTTGATGTCCAGCTAGGCAAACCTTGGTATGCCATACTTGCCCAAGATATGGGTCATAGACCAGCTTGCCTTGATCCTCTCAATAATTTACAGCTTATTCTGAAGGATCAGCACCTCCTTGGCCCTCTTGAGTAGTGGGGTCAAACAAAATGCACAGCACCACGCACAAAGAACATCACCTACAGTGCTGCAGGGACGGACACCCACAAAATCAGCAATATGCTTTGCAGCATGAAGTACCACACAGTAGCCATCTAGTAAGTAATTAATGAGAAATGACAAGCAACTGGACAAAGGAGAGGAACACACCTTGGAACTAGTGTATCGATGTCTTTGCAGGCAGCCAATGAGAGAAGAAAACTTCGATGACGTAGCCATGAGGGATCTCTATCAGCTACTCAGACAATAAACAGAATGACATTGTATAACATAGTTGCCTTTGGGCTAATAACTCATAAAAGCTCCTAAGCACACAAATCCTCTCCTAGCCATTAAACTTGTGTGAACTTTGTAGTCATGACCCATCTCTATTAGCCACTCAAAGGCAATAAACAACATTACTTTTTTTTAATGACACTTGCTTTTGAGTCAATAGCAGTATCATGGGTAGTGACTATTTTGCTTAAGATGGAGTCCTAATGAAAATGAAAATTTCCTATTTAGTAAATGCATGTTGTGTGGATGTCTAGTCTGGTTTTGTCCTGGGTCCAATGGCGCCCATCATTGTCATATGTATGTCATCCCATGTAGCCCCATGTGGTCTCTGATGGAAAACCTAAAAAACTGAAACCTGATGATATTTTGTTGCAATGCTAGTAGAAGTTTCCATTCTGGTGCATGGTTTGATGAGTGGTTTTCAATGACATTGAGCTAAGTGGTTGAATGTAAATCTGTTTAAAAAACGTATTAAAAACGACCAGTGCCTCTGGTACCTGTGTCTCAGAAAGCAGATAGTCCTGATAAAAATTCTTGTGTGCCTAAGAATTTTTAGAAACATTGCAATGCAAATAGAAGTACTGAGGAGAGAGAAATTCATTATATGCTATAAAATACTCTAATAATTCTTGGTCAGAGAGTGGAGTTATCCAGTTTTTCAGAGTCAAGTAAAAGCAAGCAGTGAGTTTGAGATCAAAGTTTCTTACCTTTGTTGTAGGAGTTTTATTTTTTTCATTTCGTAAGTGAATTTCTTAACTTTGGGAAAGTCGAGTTAAGCAAAAATCTTTAAAAAGTTATTCTGAGTTCTGCAGGTTAAGTATGAAGTAAATGTTTCAGTTCGTTTACTGTCTTTTATTTAAAAAAAATAAAATTAAGTTAATAAATTTTTTTCCGGGGGTTAAATGTCGTGGGTAATGACTATTTCGGCTAAGGAGGATTACTAATGAAAATGGGCCAAGACCCAAAATTTTACATATCGGTACCACCTGGATCGGCAAATTCTGGTTGCTATTATTTTATTGGTGTATATCCCTAGATCACAATTTGACATGATAACCCTTGCAGAGTGGCAGCTTATTACTAGTAATCGCCTCTTGAATAGACTGACCCAACATTGGTTCAACTCAGAAAGACACTTTCTCCGAGCATCAGTTGTTATGTCATTATGTCCACCCACTACTTACTAATACCCAATAAATACATATAACGGCCCTACTTACTAGCCTAAGTACATATTCGCAGTTATGCATTAATATTCAGGTTGCTTTTGACAAATTTGCAGTGCATTTGGTCAGTAATTTCAGATTTTTTTATATATATATATAATTCATTTCCTACTGCTAAGTTTCCTGTAGTCAACAAATCAACCACATTGCATTTTATAAGTTGACGACTAAATAATGTGATATGTCATATAGTTCAATTACTCCTTTACTTTAAAACACAATGCAGATGTTATATGCGGAAACCTACTTAGCGGTAATTAGTGTGAACTGAATAATTGGTTGATAATACATGAATCTTATGGCATCATTTATTATACAGCTGGTACACTAGACTTGGTTCACTCTATTTTAATAACTGGTGTGTTCAACTTAACATACTTTGACTCAACCTAAATTGAGCCGATATCATTGTTAGTAAAGTCCAAACTTCGAACTATTTTTACGACACTTGTGATTCAGTTACCATCATCGTCTACATCAGAGTCTGTTAGTTGGGCAATTGGCTCTTCCTCTCACTCGGTTGGTTGGTGCAGGTTTATAGCTTGCACATATTTGTGCACTTCAAGCCATTGGTGAGACATGTGCAATCTGGTAATTTGCAGGATCTCACACACTTGCAGGAGAGAAACTGTTAGCACCAAATCTGGTGCTGGTGAGCCATGCATCCAGTTGATGACCAGCTTTCCATCATCGTCTGTGGTCCACCCATTTTCCTTGGGATTTGGTACAGAAGGCCGAGTCTGCAGAGACCGCCTCCATATGGCAGCCTGATAGTTGGCACAGGCAACATGCATTGAGAGGCAATCCTCACAAGGTGGGAGCTGACTGGATTCGACTTCACCATGCCTGGCACAAAACAGTTGATAGTGAAGTGCGTTCACGTCTGTTGTGCGAGTGCAGGGCATACAAATGGCAATTGATCTCTTGCAGCTTCTGAAACAGCTCATCAGATACATTCCATGAACTTCCAAGCTCAGTGAATACCTCCTGGAAGGTCTTTTCAGACTTCAAAAACTTGAGGGTACCCATCTTTCCACGACCCGCAAATGCACTGACGGTATCACAACCAGTGAAAGCATGCATGCCAACCAGAGCGTCACATACATTGCTTCCCAATGAGTTGCTTAGCTTGGTAATGTCAAGGAACCTTGTCCTGGTTTGCATTCCACATTTCTGATACATGCTGCATGGGATGTGGTTGCTCAAGCCCAAGCACAACACAGATGTTCAAGCCCAAGCACAACACCTACACATCTGTGTCCTCAGCAGTAATGATTCAGCCTTGTAACCAGACTCTGCTGAATTGAGAGCATGCAGCAACATGCGGGTGTCCGCTTCTTCTTGAGAGGATTTGAGCTCTGCAACCTCTTCCCATTGGTCTTTGCCTATCTTGAAACAGTCATCCTCACAGGTGACATAAAAAATTTTGTTTTGGAGTTTCTCCTTGTATTTGGATCCTTTCCATTTGTGTACCAAGAACTTGATCAGATTTGTCTTGTTAGCAGAGCTGCAAAGTAGTTTCCGCCATTGCTGGATGTTATGGTCAGATGCAATATTCCTGAACTGGATGCCCTTGTCCTCACCTCTGTTTACTCTTTCTGCATCTTTGCTGGATGCCTCCTTGTAAACATCAAAGACAACACCTATGCATCGGCTCTTGGCTCCTTCTTAGAGAACTTTGGCCAGGGTTGATTCTGCTAACTGTCTTGTCATTCCCTTTCATCTTCTGTATCAAGCTCATCCCATCTATGATGGTTGTTGATGGTTCTGGCATAACTTCTGCAGGAGAAACAATCTTCTCCAGTTCCCTGGCTAGAGCTGTTTTATTCGTCTTGTGTAGAGATCCATCGCCATTGGTAAGGGCCCATGACAGGGGACCCAGGGGATTTGCCAAGACGTCACTCGTGTGAAGCTTTCGACTCTCAGCTACTGGAATCATGTGGACAAACAGGTTCCTGTCAACCTTCAGAACTGCTTGCTTGGCTTACCCTTGGTTCCATGGTTTCTTTTGGATGTCTGAGAACGTTTTCAGTTTATTTTTTGTCATTTTGTCATAGAACTGAGTTGTTGGTGGATTTGACTCCAGTCGTTCTTTTTTAAAAGCTTGGTACGCTTCCTCTCCTATCCTGTAAGCATCAAGGAGATCGCTGGCTGCATCTGGCAGTGCAACATTGGCAGTTGACAAGCTGACAAACTCTGCATGATCTGGACTGAATGGGTTCAACTAGCAGGTTTTCATGAGCTCAACAAGTGATTGAACATCCTCATCTCTTCTGATCCTGGGCAACTGTAGATCTGGGTGATTGACATGGGATTCGCTTTGACCTACCATGTCCCTCAGCTGCCGCAGGTAGGCACTCCGGTACTCAGACGTCATGTAGTACTTGGTGACAGCTCCAGGTTTTAGGCTGAAACCTTTTGTTCCTCCAGGTGTCTGTGTGTCCTTATTGACAGTCTCTTCAATAGTTTGGTCCACAGGTATTCGCCCACATGGATTCCTGTTGCCAATCTGGACAGAGACCACCTTGCATGAAGTGTGCATGTACTTCAGGGTGATCAACTGGTAGTCTCGACATTCAAGAGCACAACGTTACTTCTTATCTATTATGGCCAGTTCCCTTGAATTATGTTGCTGACTGTTCCAATCATATGTTACTGCTATCGAAATCAGAAAGTGTTATTCAGTCTTAATCTCCTAGTATTAGTTATTCTTAACTTAGATAACTGAACTATTTAATTACATATGATGCTTAATGCGCTGGTGGTATCTGAAATAAATTTAGCTTAAGTTCTATACCTGAAAGCTCCAAGTTTTTCAGATTCAGTGGTCTCCCTGGAAGCAGCAACGTTTCCATTGAAAACTGAAATAGCTGAAAACTAAAATGCTGAAAGCTGAAAGTTGAAAGCTGCATTCTTTTGCATGATTATGATCAACCAAATAATTCTGGTAATGTTATGTAATGCCCAATAACATAAATTTTCACATGATACTGGCCGATTTTGTACATTTTGCAAAGGCGCCGACCCCCAAAAACTGTAACATGAAAAAAAGTACTAAAAGCTGCTTTTGTGCAAAAGTTATCACATATTAAATCACTTATAGTAACCCCATAAACAACTTAGTAGAGGTAAACTTTTGCCCTCTCAGATGGTACCAACATCTGGTCTGGCCCATGGACTATTTGGTGTGGCCCTGGGTCCGATGGCGCCTATTGTCATATGCCATTCCTTTGTAGCCCTATGTGGCCTCTGATGGAAAACACTACAAAATTTACTCTTGATGGCGCAAGATTTTGTCACAAAAGTAGTAAAAGTTTCCAGTCTGGTGTGGCCTGATGAGCAATTTTCAATGAGACAATCAGAAAACAGAAATTGTAAGAATCTCCAAATAAGGGACAGATGATCATCAGAGTGCCACCATAAGCCCTGCCCATTCAGTGATACATATGCTCCCATAGGATCTCCCTAGAGAGGACAGATAGCAAGGCAGATACTGCCGAGTTGTGGATATTGCATATGCAGATAATTGAGGGAATATCAATATCTGTGAGAATCCAAGGGAAGACATGAGTGACAGAATACTCCTGAATACTACAGAAAATGCTAAGACTGGCGCAGATTGAAATGATCGTGCAGAGAAGAAAATCACGCTCTTGCTTATATCATTTGTTGGTTGCCGTGGTATACGGTGTGTTATGGAGCACCAGAAATGTCCGTTACTTCACACACTACAAGCAGAAACAAGTAGAAATTCATCACTCCAGTGACATCCTATTATACATAGAAGGATTACTTGTTAAGTAATCCGTAGATTTAAAATATTTTGTAATAAAAACAGTAATTTAGTCCTGCAGACGCTGCTGATTGGTGAGGACATGGACATTGTCCGTCGACTATAAGAAATAAATGGGAGCAAACGTGTATAATCTTTATTTATTCCTGAGAACTTACCCGAGGAGAAAAAAAGTAGTATATATTGTTCTCAAATCCAAACAAGAAGATAGTTTCTGCAAATAATGTCTTTGACTTCAATAGAACTATATATTACTCTTGGTGCTGTGCAAAAAAGATTGCAGCTTCCATTGTAAGTATGCATGACGCAGGCAAAGGAAGGTAGCTGGAGATAGGTATGAATTGAAGGTTTGGATTTCAATAGGTTGCTAAAAGAAGCAAAATTTCCTGTAGCAAAACCACCATGATAGCTTGGCGTCATTTCATACTATTTATCTTTTCTAATGATACATTTGTTTTAGTATTGATTTCATGTTATTATAATTCTTTGTTATTTTCTTCTCTCTCGTTTTTTACAAGAGAGAGAGAGAGAGAGAGAGAGAGAGAGAGAAGAGAGAGAGAGAGAGAGACTTACCCCTAAGGTCTTTGCAATCTTCTGGTTATCAGGACTCGTGCTCTCTGTCAGGAACTGCCAGCCTACGCTGTAGTGAGGCTCCATGCCCCATGTCCACCCCCGCTGCCTCAGGAGCTGGGGTATGGAGTCGATGGCCTCGCTCATCTGAGGCACCAACAGACTGGCAAACAGGGCTGACTTGTATATCGTCATGATGAGGAAACTGAAGATCATCCAGCATGTCAGCCATATCTGCGGAGGAGAGAAGAAATTATTATAACTTCTGGCATATTTCGAACACTACTCTGCTAATGCAATTTAATCTACTTTCCAGCTTTTGTTGCTGTTGGCTATTATTTTTCTTTATGGCATCTTAAGATGCTATTTGATTACATTGCATTTTGTTTTACATAAGTCATCTGTTTCTTAATTCTATAGCTTCAGTTTTATTCATAGATGTTCTTTTGATGTCAGTTGATAGCAATTGGGTTATCCCACATTTTGCGTATTTTTTTCCTTGTTAGCGTTTTCTTTAATATGTGTAGTTTTATTATGACATTTATAAATGATTTACAAATCCATCATTTTTTTATACATTTCCAACCTTACCATTTTTTACCTGTAGTAAGTTTTCGTTCTGACACCAAATTCCTCAGGTAAATCAATTGTCATCTACTAAATAGATCTTTGCACTCTATCTCCTGCATTTTGTGGATCTCTTTATTTTGCTGTCCAACCACGCTGAATGTACAACAGTACTCAAGTGTAGCTTGATAGTCTACATTTCATAAAAATAAAAGCTATTTAACCTATGGCATTTCACAACAGAACCCTTAACAGAGGACATAACTCACCCTGCTGTAGGAGTTCGAAGGATACTTGGATGGAGTCTGCTGGAGCAGGAGGCCCCAAGTGTAGAAAAGGGCGTACATCATGCTGAATGTCTCAGGAGCATCTTTGAGTTGCGCCCACCTGAGGGCTCTCAGCATGGACACCTCCAACCATCCTTTGTTTAGGAACCAGAAGGATACACCAACAGCCATGAAACTCACGACTAAAGCAGCCCACATGTTCACTGGAAGGGGTCATTAGGTGAGAATTTTGGAAAACATATTTACAGCATTGCATTGTGTGACTGAATGAAACTATAGAAATCTTTTTCTGGTAGATTTTAATTGATTCATAATCATATTTATTTCAGCGGATGCTCTACTTATGATTTTGAGTAACTTTAATTGTTGGATTGTGCAGGAACAATTGTACTACTGTATTTTAATTTATTGGCACTGTATTATATGGAGGCCCCATTTGGAAACTGAAGACCTTTCTGGTTTCTTCCATATGTTTGTTAATAATGGTAATAATCTTCACGATATGTCATACTGCAGCATTTTTATGTAAGACACTTCATGTGAAGGCCAGGTACTGTGAGGGAGTTGACGTTTGAGACCAATGATAAAATTTCAAATTTCTATTTCTGTATCATCATGGGTCAAAATTCATTGAATTAGGAAATTGTGCTCATCTTTAATTCAAGACTTACATCACTATGCTTAAGATTTCAGCGTATGGAGAAAGGTAA
>NC_061104.1:38116973-38184473 GCF_015104395.2 Macrobrachium nipponense
TTGACCCAAGCAATCGAGAACATCGAAGACTGGGGTGGAGCACAGAACTGGTACAGACTGAACAACAGAAAGACCCTCAGTTAAGTAGAATAATAAACGCTTTGAACGGAAATCCTAAAGAAAAGGAATACATAAAATATTCGCAACAAAATTTCGTAGTTAAGGTTAACGACTAACGACCAGGTAGTAGTGCCAATCTCTCTTATACCAACCGTCCTAAACTGGTTGCATTCCAGTCCCTTACACGGTCATCCTGGGTTTTCTATCTTGTCATAAAAAGCCAAGTCACTATTCTACTGGTCTACGATGACTACAGATATTAGGAAACACGTAAACAATTGCAATATTTGTCACAAACACAAAGGTCACACTAAGACACCCATAAAGTCTCGGAACCTACCCCGTGCCAAACAAACCTTTTGAATGAGTACACCTAGATTTGTTAAGAGGTTTTCATGAGTCTGACAGGGGAAACAAACATCTCTTAGTGTTAATCGGCGCCTTAACCAGGTACACAGGGTTAATACCTTTAAAGAATATAACAGCTATTGAATGTGCAAGAATGTTCTATGAATGTTACATTTGTAGACATGGAATTCCTCACACCATCGTCTTCGACTCCGGCGGAGAATTCAACAATCTCTTCCTTAATTCCTTGTGTGTATTCTTAGGCATAAAGAAAATCAATACTATGATCTATCATCCTGAATCCAATGGGTTGGTAGAACATGTGAATAGAAAGGTGTTAGACATTCTTAGAGTTACGATAGGTGGTATGGATCCAAATTGGGATGTGGCCATTCCTGCTGTGTCAAGCACACTCAATCACAGTTTTCACCATTCTATCAAAATGTTGCCTCACGAAGCAAACTACGGCATGCCCGCTGGGACGCCTTTTCACGTCCTAACACCTACAACCATTTTGTCAGCTCCTCTTAAGGACATAGTGGATACTAGTACTAGTGTACAGGTTTCACACACTTCGTAAGAATCTTGAAGAAGCTCAAATTATAATGAAGAATACACATGACAAAAATGCAAAACAAATAAAACCATGCGTAGTTTACTTATGGAAAGGACTGAACCACAAACTAACACCGAAATTTGAAGGACCTTTCGTGATTCTTTAAATTTTGGTAGCGAATAGGCTGAAAGTTTCAGAACCCAGCCAAACCTACTGACATTCGCACCGTATCTATGGCGCTTAAACCGTATTGGTTTTGTGTGAAAAAATTTCTTTTCTGTGTTATAAATTTTTTTTTCTCTTTGTACCATGTTTAATTTCATGTGTTGGTATTAAAAAAAATTAATTACATATATTTTCGTTATTGCAGGCTCCAATATGAAGCTTACCTTGTTTATTTAGTGCTGATTGTGCAAGTATTTTTCTCGTGTGGGATTAATCCTAAGAGTTCCTTATTATGCTTTAATCATGGCCCAATCATTGAGAAAAATGAAGACCTTTTCGTTACGTACAGGCAACATCAGATTAGAAAGATATGAAAGCCCTGTTGTGAGGTGGACCTTTCCTATCCTCAGAAGCTCTGGGTCCCTTATACGCGCGCTGCAAATCAACCCACATGTTCCCAAACGCGTGTTCATTGATCCAAGCAATCGTTTCCAGTAAAGACGGCTTTGGAGGGTCATTAGCGCTCCTGCTGGTGACCTGAATTAGTATATTAACGTTAAGTGTAAATATATCCCCTGTAAATTTAACCCTTGGAGTTTCCTTACGATTTTCCCTTCAATTTTATCTGGCCCTCAGCCGAAATCTTGTTTTCTATCTGTGATTAAGCACTCTATTGGCCTTCTCCTTTTGTCACAGTCAGTACCAGAAAATCTGTTGTTTCAGTCCATCGAGTCTTAATGCACAAAAATATATATCAATTGAATTTTGTCAATATACACCAACAGAAGAACACAGCAAATTTTTCTTTCTCTTCGCAGGCATGTGCCGTTGAGAGTGTAGCTCGTCACCATCACCTGCGGTCAGTTATTGTTTACGTGACTGCTCCCTTTATTGATATGTCACATCCTTTGATCAAGGTAAATTGTAGTATTACCTGTATATTCTTTGTCATTGTCTTGTATGTGCAAAAAAATACCGGGTTAGAGTTGTTAATTCATTGTTATCAAAACTCCTTTTGTAAACATTATTTTGTTTTCCATGTCATTATTATTATTATTATCATTATTATATCGTTATTGTTATTGACCAAGTTTAAATTAAAATTTTCATAAAATTTGATGGGAGGGTCCGCTGGTTATTTGACCCTAATGATCACAATATTGATCTAGTTTGAAGGTCACGAGGTCATTACTGGCAGTTTATGTAATTTCTGAAAGTCTGAATTTCCAAAATTTCAGAGAAGTTGTGGACCTGTGAGAAATGATGTTTGTGCCATTCATAGGCCTTTGCCTTTGCTATGAGTCGATAAGAATATAAAAAACTGATCTAAAATATTTTAGAAAAATTCACAAAAATGAAAGGTGAGGTTTGCTGCAGAAGATGAAAGCGATTTTCTACGGGATTTCTAACTGATACATCAATAGTAACAACAGCCCCATAATTAACAGCTCAATTATATTTTCCTTAAATGTTGCAATTTAATTATCCTTTTAATTCCAAAAAAACAAATTTTTTTCTAGTTGACCAGGCAAGTAAATAAGAGGGTGGATAGGAATGAAGGTATTTCAATGTCTTTTGTTTTTCTCTTTCTAAAACCAAATAAATATTTCATTTTCACATCAACATTGTTCAAAACGTCGCCAAATAATCATACAATTTTGGTAGAACGCACTTGCAGTCCTTTGTAGGATATCTTTAAATAATAATTTTGACAGGAATTTACATTTTTTCTGTCTATAGATCTGCACTGATATTTTGTTATCCATGACTAGATTAACTGGAGAAAACACCACAAATCCTCTTTTTGCTGCAACAGATCCTCACCAATCTAGACAACGTTCTTTTCTCCTTGCTCGACCTCGATGAACTGTTTTTGGACTCTCCCCTCCGGCACTGGTACCAGGAGAGACGCTGGCTCATCAACGAAGGTGAGCTACAAAGGTTCTGTAGATCTGTAACCGTGTGGAAAAGGCAGGATGAGTAAGGGAGCTCTCTTGCTACAATTTAGGTTAAAATATATCATTAATAACTACCAATCCTGGTTTATTTTTGTTTTTTAAACTTGGCGTATTATGATCGCGATTTTTGTTCATGTTTGTTATTTTCATGATGATTGACATCACGTGGAATAAGACTCCTTCGACAGGGCACCAATGCATCTTTATTTCCGACGCCTCCAGAGCTGAGATCCTGAGAAAGTACGGCGGTACTTATCGTGGATATTGGATGCCTTGACACTTCGACCCGCTTCCGAACAGGACCAATTATTTGGGTCGACTGGACAGCAAAGCAATCAATGGAGCCGTCATCAGCCTTGTTAAAGGGCATCCTTTAAGCCGAGTGAGAGCTCCTTTCATTGTCTTTAGTGTAATCATGTATACTTTTTTCAGACACACAATGCTTCTGTCCAAGTCTTCAGCAAATTCAGTGACAGATTATGAATACGCTAGAGTAGCTGTTCCTACAGGTGATTTTTTATTTCACTTTTGATTTTGGGGCAGGACTCCTTACTGTTAAAAATGCAGTGGCAGTTAAAATAATACCATTTCTGAATGCTGTAAACAAGCCCAGCCAGTAATTAAAGCCCTGCTGTTTTGTTTCCTGATACTAAAAATCCAATTAAAATGTATTTACTCTGCAAATCTTGATATTGAGATGATTAACAAGGACAGCATTGGTAATAAAAATAATTCTATATAGGCAGCACAGTACTACTTTTGAGCAACCTGTCTTCTGTCCCATGACACTTATGTCCCTTTTTGAGCCTGTCTACAAAGCAGTTATATAAATTACCCAAAGTATAATAAAAGTTTGAACAGCAGACCACAATGACCATGGACATACTTTAGTAGAATTTTTATGTTGTTGCCATTGACTACACTTTATAAGGATCTGCAGTATACTACCTACAGTACGTTGCATATTAATTTTTTATAGATCTTTATTCTTACAGTATCAAAACCTAAGAAATAACCCTCATTGCATTGTAGTGATAATTGACAAATCAAAACTTCTATGTATATTTTGTATATCTAATATAAGTTTTATATAAGTTAAAATTAAGTGTCGCAATCATTTTAAAAATGTCCCTCTTTTTGGAAAAATGGATACGGCCACCCTAACATAACAATGACTTGGAAACTTTATCATATTGAAGAATTATATCATTTTATTGTCTCATTGCAGACTTTGGCTGAATCTATTCCAGAAGCATTTCGACCCACCCTTTCCAGGCTGCCAGTATCGGTCCTTCCTTGGTATACCCTCCACCCCCATGAAGGAAATGTGTCCAGGAAATCTGAACTGACAACAGATACTCAAGAAGCCTGTCCGATGCTTTTAATGAAGACGAGGTGTCCGCGTACCTGGCAGACATTTCACCCTACTTTCAAACCCCCGAAATATGCTCCGATTTAACCATTTTTCCCGAGAAAATGTTTTATCCTATTACCTCAATTACAAGACAGGAGAAAAGAGA
The DNA here is from genome assembly GCF_015104395.2 of Macrobrachium nipponense. Taxonomy (NCBI): domain Eukaryota; kingdom Metazoa; phylum Arthropoda; class Malacostraca; order Decapoda; family Palaemonidae; genus Macrobrachium; species Macrobrachium nipponense. The sequence continues at coordinate 38,121,581 of NC_061104.1, forward strand.
CCTCTATTCTAAACGTCATGGTTATGAGAGAAAAATTCTTGAGTTCTTCAAAAGCTTATATTTTGCATCTTTATAATTCACTGAATAAGGCGCAAACAGGGGGAGACTCTATTCTGGAGGAAGTCATGAGGAAAAACTGTCCAGATGTTCACCACTATGTGAGTAAAAATGTTGGTCTCCTGAGATAAAATCTCTTAGCATACACATTTCTTATAAACACAAAACAATTATGTATTGGTAATGGGTGTACAAAAATTTATGAATGATGCTTAATTAAACCAAAAACGTTACAGGTGATCCTGGACCTAGAAAGTTTTTGTGATGTGCATGTGCTAGCTTCCACTTTTCTTTATATGAATGGACATACTTTCTCTCTCTCTTTCTTTCGAAAAACGAGGAAAGGGAACGCACCACGTCACACTTGTGTTGGAAGCTTCTATGAAAGTTAAGAACTAAGCCCATTTTTTGTACGTACTTAGATTTTTCTTATGCTTTGAGGTTTTACATTAATCTGATATGCCATATTCATCACAAGAATGTGAGCAAATAAACTTACTTTTCTCTGATCATTCCATCATTAAAAAGCAGAGTTTAACTATGTTTTGTTTGCCGTTTACTCTTTAGCCCTTTTCCTCCTTTCCTCCGGATGGACATTACTACACACCATTGAAAGGTTCTCAAAGAAACTGTCAGCAGTATCAGTATGATTCTGGTTGGAAGCCCAACTGACCTCCTCTTCCTGCTATCAATTAGTCTGCAACTATACTCTGTTTTTTCTATCTGTCCACCTGTCTGGTGTTTGTATGGTAACACTGTGTCCCAGGCTTTTAGGTAGGTTACATTCAGCTTACATTCAACAGTAATAACATCCTATTTTGAATATTAACGGTGTAATTCGCACACAGTAAATTATTAAAACACTTTTCAGTTGCACCTTTAATTTACCTAAAACTTACACATAGCGTAACTATCTAAAGCCCGGGACGCAGTGTTACCATGTGGAAACACCACAGGCGTGGACAGATGGAAAAAAAACAGAGATAGTAGGGTACAGCTCTCATGAACAACCATCCTTGATAATAATAGTGGTAGAAAAACAGATTTTGACCTCAAAGTAATTTTTTCTTACAATGTTGAAACTGTGATCAGTGAAAGAAGTGAATCATATGAAAATATTAATGGCAATGAAGAATGATTTACATTTGTCAATTCCTTAAGAGAGAGAGAGAGAGAGAGAGAAGAGAGAGAGAGAGAGAGAGAGAAGAGAGAGAAATTGTAAAAATCATTAAAACCATTGACAGATTAGGCAGCAACACTACCGCTCCTGTCTCATTACTTGACATATTTGACAGCTCTGGACTTTGTGACTTCTCTCGAGTTCAAATGAAAGATGACAGAAGGAATTTTTTCTTGTAATTACAGTTTATATTATTATCATTATTATTATTTGAAAATATTAATAAACATATATTTACATGTACCATAAAAATTCCTTATCTCAGTGAGAGAGAGAGGTTATCATAACTTACAAGTGCAATGGAAAGGTTAATTTATTTCTTGAGAGAGAGAGAGAGAGAGAGAAGAGAGAGAGAGAGAGAGAATATCCTTTGCAGCCAAGATGACAACAATTATTAGAGACCCACAAAGACTGCAACAGCCCCCTACCTTGCTGTCAGGTCTCTTGACATTTTTGACAGCTCCACCCTCACCCCTCTCTCCAATTCTCTGAGCTAAAGGACTGGGATTTCTTTCATTCTTCTATTATTTTTAAATTTATAACTAGAACTTTTACTAATTTTCATTTATTAGTAAATTTTCTTTGGTAAATTGATATTTGTTTACTAGTTTACGATTAATTACTGTTTGAAAATACTTAAATCATTTAATTTATATACAAAATCATACCATCCTAAGCAGAGAGAGAGAGACTTATTTATTTTTTTAATTATTTGAAATAATTTAATCTTATCAAACTTAATATTTGAAAATTAGCCAATCATTTTGTAACGTAAAAATATATTTAGTCGGGAAAATAACATCAAAATACACTAGTGAATACTTATCAATGGAAAAACCAGTCAGGTTCTACAGCGATAGACCAGGACCAAGGTGAACCAGGTCCAGGTCAACCTGTTTGGTTGACAGTGGCCTTTCTACCTCTGGCGAGGTAGAGGAGGGAGAAGCAGCTTGTCTGAACGGTTAGATCTGAACACATTCTCTTGTCAGGAGACAAGATTATTCACCTGGGCCAATACACCATCAGGTAGGGCCAACCACAGCAGCCCGTCGAAAACTCTGGGATCCTCCTGAGAACCCCCCAGAAGGATTTGAGATGAGAGGGGCAGTTCACCTGAGGGGAGGCCGTGGTTGCTTCCCTGAGATCATAATGTGCTGACAAACAGCGTTACAACCTCAGCGAAGGTCCTCTGTATTTTGGGGTTGTCTGAGTCTCTCAGCAATGGGCCCTCCATCCCTTCGAAAGATTAGTCCTCTCGGTCTACACACCAGACCCCTGATCCTTCCTTAACGATGCGGGCGTATGTCCAGTGCGGTCTAGAAACCCACCAGGAAAGTAGGCTCCCGATGCTGAATCCAGTGGAGAGCACTCTGCAGGATTACTTCTATCTGCCTCACTCCTCCCGGTGTAGCCTGACAAAGTACAGGGAATAAGAGAGGAGGATTGGATGCTCTCATTCTTTCTCACATCAGTGCTGTCAGAAGAAATGAGCTGCCTCTGTCACCAACCCATGGTGATGGCGGAGGTGTGGTTCTAGGAAAGATTGTCGCCTCAGTGAGAGACACTTTCCTGAGGAGAATGCAGAGGTTCTCGGTGAGCTGTAGCAGCGTAGCAGCATGTGGCTACAAAAACTGGCAAGAACATGCATTTTTCTCACAATGCATCCCAGACCTCTTCTAAGTCGAAAATTTATGCGAAGAAGACTGTACAGGGGACCTCCATCCTACCTTCTCCAGATGCCTTATCATGATAGGGAGAGGACTCCCCATCATTGACTGTGGATGTACGACTTCCTTGGAGGGGTTGTACACTCGGAGAAACTTGCAAGAGAGTCTCCAACATGGCCCATTCCATGAACAGTGCCCTTGGAACTAGGGACAGGAGTACAAACCTTGGTTCGAATTCCTGGGGCTCCCGAGACACTAGACCCTGCAGACAGCATCGCAGTTCCCACTCCTGAAGGAGCAGGTGAGCCAGCAAGAGAGTCAACTGCTTCCTCCCCCTGGGGAAGGAAGCTGTTGGTAACATGTGCTAGCTTCCACCTTTCTTCATATGATTGGACATATTTTCTCTCTCTCTTTCTGAAAAATGAGGAAGGGTAAAGACTCAAATGCCATCCAGAGGCCTGATGTTCCTAGGATGGCAAGACTAAGAAAAAGTCATCAGTAGTAGATTTTCAACTAAGGAGGAACAGTACAATTTCATGAAAGGACTAGAGTGAATGTGACCCATGTCCTTCACAGTTGAATTGGAAAGTTACCACTTTTGCGATTCTGACTGAGAAGTCCCATTCATGAAGCCAAACTAAAAGGATGGCTCTAATCCCTGAAGTTTATCAGAGGACTGAAGGAAAATTTCAGCTATTTCATTGCTGTTTGGCAAAAAGGCCTGTGATTGAAATGAAGGCCAGAAGTCTTTAGCTGTGTAAAACACAGGGTTGTACTGCCTGCAAGAACTGCTTCTTGACATTGTGAAGGTTGGTTCAGGGAGGAACTCTTCTCTTTATCCTGACAGTGGCGCTGTCAAGGAAGATGAAGCCTTCCAACATTTACTCCAATTTGGGGATGAATAACTACTAGTTGAACACTTACAAATTACAAAATGTATATGAAGACAAAAAACCCACTGGCTTTGTCTGGAAAATCATTCTGAATCATCATAGTGGCCTATGGGTCAATTGTGACGAAGCAGAAGACTTACAGACTTCTGTTATACCTAAGGTAAACAAAGAGATGATAATGAGTCTAACTGAGACATATCTCTGTTTGGTAATTCTCCCAAAGGCAAATGTGGAGCGTGAGACATGAACCATATGCGAGAATTCCGAGCCAACCTGAGACCTAAGTCTATGATGGTTGGGCTGAGAGATTCAAATTAGTATTTAGTAGTTAACCCTCGACAAAGAAGAAAACAATACAAAGACAAATGATGTCTTAGTGAGAAGGGCAGTACAGCGGAACCTCAGTTTTCGTACGCCTTGGTTTTCATACTATTCAGTTTTTGTAGACTTTTTCTGACGAAATTTTGTCTCAGGTTTTGTACGTTTCCTCGGATTTTGTGCACTCAGAAACGCTCCTTCCGGGGCCCACCACGTGACTAGACCCTGTACCAAGCGCCCAAACAAAGCATCCCATGTTCTCTCGTAACCCAATCTGCTTTTGTGTTCGTGGTTTTTTGTGCTTTTCTGTACTTTTTTATTCGAGTGCAAACAGTTAAATAAGCCCATCTTAGGGTCAAAGAAAATTCTAAGTGCCAGCCCTTCTGTAAAATGGCGAGAAACACTCTTAGTATTTAAGAAAGAACTCATAGTCAAAGGTGTTGGAGGGTGAAGCGTGGCCAATCATACTAAGAAAATGCTTTACAAGTGCTGCTGTTAGTGAATTTAAGGTCCAGCAGAGGCTGGTTTGAAAAAAAAAATCAGAAAGCAAACTGGCTTACATAATGTGCCTACTTCAGTGATTAAGGACATGTTTGCAAAGTGGAGTGATTTAAAAGATTTTGTGGAGAATTATCAACAACAAAGATGATGTAATCTGTGTCTCCAACATCTTTCATGACACTGCTATGTTCCACTTCAGGCAAATTTTAAAGAGGTGCCAGAAACAGATTACAGTGGACCCCCATATTAGCAGGGAGTGCGCACTAGAGCCCCGTGAATAGTAGTTAAAACACGTGAACACTTAGAACCACCTCTAAAAATGCTTATAACTACATATAGGAAGGTTAAATACTAAATGTATACTTTAAATAACATCCTACTTCAATATACCTAAATTACTATCGTATTACAGTATTAATCATATTATTAATACCATTTTTAAATCATCTTAAACATTTTGACATAAAAAATACATACATACAGTAACAGAGAGAGAGAGAGAGAGAGAGAGAGGAGAGAGAGAGAGAGAGAGAGAGAGAGAGCATTAAATTGGCAACATCAATATGCTGGACCATCAAGAGTGAAATTATGAATTATTTCCGAGATATGGAGAATAATAACGAAGAGAGAGAGAGAGAGAGAGAGAGAGAGAGAGAGACGAGAGATAGAGAGAGAGAGAGAGAGAGAGAATAACTCCTTACGATATCGAAAATTGAAATGAACTTTCTATGGGCAACAGCCCTTATCCTCTGCAATACAAACATAGTAAGTTAGAGAGAGAGAGAGACGAGAGTAGAGAGAGAGAGAGAGAGAGAGAGAGAGAGAGAGAGGGAGAGAGAGAGAGAGAGAGAGAGAGAGATTTTATTGTTCATAACAATATTATTTGAAAATTAGTATTGTAAATTATTTTAACAAAAATGTAGTAGTAATCCTTCAAGATATATTGCGTACACTTCTAACACTTCCAGCCACAACAGAGGGAGAGTTACCACTATGACATACTATATCTAGTGAGAGAGAGAGAGAGAGAGAGAGAGATCCTTATTCAAAATAGTGAAATAGAAAGATTCTTGTATCCTTTAAAATACTATCACATGAATTTCGTAATTACAGATATATTATTATTTAAAAATATTAATAAACATATTATTACATACATGTATCATAAAAATTCTCATCCCAGTAGGAGAGAGAGAGAGAGAGAGAGACCCGAGAGAGAGAGAGAGAGAGAGAGAGCAGAGAGAATTTTTACATAAACATTAGTTGGGCAACACATTACTTTGACATATTTGACAGCTCTGGAACTGCTTAGTACCTGAATCAAAATAAAGATGCAGGGTACAATGAATTTTCCTTCATTCTTACATAATATATTTAATCTATAAACTAAAATCTTACTGATTCACTTAGTACCTATTTTCTTTATTGAATTGTTTTATCGTTGTTTACATTAATACTGATTTTTGAAAATCACTAAATTATTTATCATCCCAAAAAAATTAATTAAAACCTCTGTAAGAGAGAGAGAGAGAGAGAGGAGAGAGAGAGAGAATATTTTTAATATTATTTGATGTTATTTCATCTTATTAAACTTATACAAATACAGCATTTGAAAATTTGTAAATCATTTTGTACCATAAAACTGTACCTAGTCATGAAAACAACATCAAATACACTAATTAGTGAATATTTATCGTTGGAAAACTGCGAATAGGCGAATTTCCCGCAAATAATGGGTAGATATTTTTTAAAGAAATATCTGAGAATAGGTGAGCCCGGGAATCTCAAGAACGCAAACCCAAGATTCCACTGTACTTTGGCCCTGATGGACTTTGTAGGCTGAGTTGCCTGGTAGTACATTCCCTGTTGGAATGCGTTCGGCTTACAGAGCTATCGAGTCCACTACAGATACAATCGAGCACCTGAATTTTAAACCAAGACAAGAGGGAGAGAAACCCTCTTGTTCAGTGATAATGCCAACAAAACTGGAAACTCCTGGGAGTCCCGAAAGGCTATACTGAGTTTTCAGGTTAATCAAGAGAAGGTACTATTCGTCTCGGTCACATACCATGAAGAATTAACTTTCAGGTATGCACCTATTACTTGGGCCAGTGCAACTGATAGGACGCATGTCGGGAGGAGAATATAAAAGTATATTCGTAGGCCCCTGATAATTGAATGTCAGTCTCATTCTTCTTCACTTTAAAGAGAAAAAGAATAATGACTGGAAGCAGAGCTCCTTCATTCTATAATGAAGGGAGCAGAGGTGAAACTGTCTGGAAGGGAGGCTCCTACAGCGATAACAGATACTGAAGATGACTAGTTCATGCCGAACTGGTAGTTCCCAAAAGCGGGAACACTGGAGAGGTGAAGTTTAAACAGATTGAAGTGACTTAGGCGAGATCCTAAGATCGAACCAGGAACATAGTCTTTTGTATTCAAACTCTGGGAATAGACCCTGAGTTCCTCTTATTCCCTCACTCCTCCCAGTGTGAACCCAGGAAGTAGAGGAAAAAAAGAGAAGAGGACTGAATGATCTTGACCTCTCTTTTCTGAACTTGTGGCAATGATAGCAATGCACCAGAGTAGGAAAATTTATTCACCTCAGCGAAAAACGCTCCCGAAGGGATAGCAGAGGTTCTCACTCACTAAACAAAGCATTCTTTCCTACAACTGGTTCACTTGCATGAATGCAAGTGAGAGTTGAACAGGGTTTTAATGTGTCAAAACAAAAGCTGGCAAGAACTTGCCACGTCTTGCTATGCATCTGTCTTCTTCATGATTGAACCTCACAAAGAGGACTACTCAGAGAACCTCCTCCTAGCTTCCCCACATGCCTTGTCCTGAGGGACAGTGACATCGACCTCCCGGGACATGAGGAAAAGCCATTTATGGCTTTCACAAGTGGGTCTGAGTTGCTAAGGCAGCTCAGTCCCTCCTCTCAACCTGCACCACTGTCACAATGGAGAGAATGACTCCCCATCACTGGACAATGGGTGTACGGCCCATTTTGGGGGTTGTACATTCAGGAAGACTCGTGGACGAGTACCCGACACAGCCCCGGTCCCATGAGCAATGCCCTTGAGATCAGAGACAGGAGAATGAAAATGGGTCCGAATTCTTGGGGTTCTCAAGACACTAGATCCTGGGGAGAGCATCACGGTTCCCACTCCAGAATGAACAGGTGATCCGATGAGAGAGCCAACTGCTTCCTCCCTGGGGGTAGGATGCAGATTCTTAGAAGTCTCAAGTTAAGATTTCGTATGAGGCAGAGAAGGTACCTTCTCTTATTAGGCCAGGAAGCTTCGAAGAGGGATGAAAGGAGGTGTTGGATGACAATAACGGACCCTTCTGTGGGAACTTGATGGTCTGACAAGATGACACCAGGACTGCAACACGGGAAAGGAGGGTGCTATGCCATGGCAAAGAACCTCATTGATCAAAAGCAGAGTTCGTCAGCATAGCCGAGCACTCGAGTCGAGTGACCTAAGCGGACCATTGCCACATAATTATGAGTGGTAATTGTCATCTAAAGGATGAAGCATAGTCCTCATCCCAGAAGTAGAGTTACACCACAGGGCAGCTGCATAGACGCTGTCCAGTGACGAAAACTCCAGGATAACAGGAGCAATCAATATAATTTTTTCAGCAGGAGAACTTTACACACACTCAATGTCCAGTGTCACAGCATGCTAACAAGTCAGGGTATAATTCCAATGGTTAGGATAGCCAACAAAAGCAGCTATCCAACATCTACTGGTGTAATATACTATTGCTCACTGGTAGCTTGATATTAATTATTAATATCAAACACAGTATATTCAAAAAATTTTAGAAACAATAACAGAAAGCTCCCACTGGAAAATCGTGATTAACGACTACTCAGCAAGAGCTCACAAACATTTGTCTTCTCTGGAAGACAGCCGCAAGTAACTTGGAGTGTTAACGTCCAGGCATGTGGGTCTCCTCGCCTACCGATCGGTAGTTAAAGAGTTTAACAGCCATAATCCCAACTACGCAGCTGTAATTCCTATTGTATATGGTGTAGGAATAATCTTGCCTTTTCAAGTATTATTAATTCAGTATTTCACATTTTTTATTTATATGGTTCTGCAGCTTGGTGGATAATTTTCTTCTTTCCTGCGAACATCGTTACGAAATCTTTGATTCCTTGTCTTAATAACGTCATTTCCCCCACCCTCCCCCCGAATTATTCCAACCAATCACAAGTCTGATCACCAACGCACACTATTCTAGTCTCCATCTCTGCTAATTGTATATTTCATAAATTCAGTTAAGTAATAGGTTTCTTGCCTTCAACAAAGCAATCTTTTTAACCTTTAAGGTGTCTCACTTTCCCCGTTAATTGTGAGAATAGTTATGTTAATTATCGTGAATTCACTTCATATAATTATGGTGATTACAGTAAATAATTAAATTATATTGTCATTACAGAATGTTGAAAAAAAAAAAAATTTTGTTTTATCCCCGAGAAATGCGGCACCAAATGCAGACTGCTAGGTAATTGCTTTGCCCTTACTTTGGAAATTGATTTTTCCTAGTTTTAGTGCTTTTGATGTAGAAGTTTTGTGTTGGGCAACTATTATTTGTGCATGCACAGAGCTCTCTACCTAAACCCCCTTCAATTCCTCACCTTCTCTCACACTTTGTGGGTGCAAGTACCCCTATACCAACAATCCCTCACCCTGTTCCTCTCCTTCTCCCAGCCTCTCCCTATTTGGGAAATATGGGTTCCTGACGTTCTGTGTATCCAACGTACTTTACCAGAACACAAACGCAATCGTGTTGTTTATGCGTTCTCCACAACCCAAACCCTGAATTCCCAAAGTCCCCCATCATTGATGGGTAGAGACAGGAGGTAAATAACAGTAGACCACAAAATGATAACTACTTCATCAGAAATATTAAAACTAGGAAAAATCAATTTCAAAGTTAAAAATATGGGTGGAGTTAATAGTACTTAGAATTACCTTCAATATTAATGGAGTTGCATCACTCTAAATGGAGAAAACAGCATCTGAAGATAAACAACCTGTCAGTACAACTAGTCTCTTATTAGTCAAAATTACACAAAATAGTCAAAATTACGCAAAATATTTCAAAAGAATAGTCCATAAAAGTGTGCATAATTTGTCTAAGAAGACCACTGAATTGCATCTGGCTGAAGTCGTTGATTGATCAATATGCACTTGCATGCCATTCCCCGATTAGTGTCGCCATTTGCAGTGATTGTAACGTGATCTGTGATTGAGATAGCTAGACCACTGATCCCTTAAGCACTAATGAAATTTATTTTTGCCTGATCTGTAAGAGTAGTCATGAGATGTTTATTTTTGTAATGAAACTGTGTAAACTTTTGCCACCATCTTCATTTGTCCTGTGGAGTGGGGGTCTAAGTCAGACGAATCAGAAAAAACGCAGTTGCGAGGGTATATTTTGCAACATTATGTGTCACCTATCTTCTTCACATGCTTGGGAATGCATTACTAAATCAATTGGTCTTTCATTAATTTAAAAGACAAGCTGAGTTTTCGAGACTTTTTTTTTTTTATTACAAGAAAGAGAAAGTAAGAGCTTGAGACAACGTTTCTCTTTGTCATTATTGACCTAGACTGTGGACACCACAGTAAATCTGTTGTCCCTCAATCAGACACTGTGTTTGGAAATATCCACGCTATTCAAGTTTTCCCCAGCTTTGTATAAGATAATGGATTTTGTTGTCAATAGCAACGGAGTACATGATCAGTATGCCAGAAATATAGATTATTTAAAAGATTAGCTTTAGCACTAAGTCAAGATCTGTGTCGAGTCCACCGCCCTTATTAGCAAAAGATGGGAAAGTCAGTTGGACTCCTCTTCTCCAATATAACCCGAGTATGGATTTTTTTTTTCCTTTTAGAAAAGTTCTGTAGGAACTTATGCTTAGTTTAATTATATTTTCTATATTGTAACGTACACAACTCTACAGCTTTCTACTATCTCAAACAGGACTGACTATCTCAAACAGGAGTGCTAGGGAGAATTAAAAGCTGTATGTCTAGGACAAATGATGCAGAAATTTGGATAGAGTTAAATTTCAAAGGGTCGTCATGTTTACAAGTGGTGGCCTTGAAGAGTCAAAATAGCCAATATATTCCATGTCCATGAAAAGAGAAACGACTGAAAGCACCAATCTTTTCTACCATTTAGTGCACCTAAATTGAGAAGATGAACATAAAAATCTTTTCATTTGATTTAGAGGAGATCCTAGATGCTTGCTGTCTCACAGACAGGAACTAAAATTTGGTGGCAATTCTGTCACCTTTTTCTAAAGCAGCCACTTGTGGCCCCAAAAGAATGGCATTGCGAGAGTTGGAACTGGGGATCCAATGGGGTTCTTAATCAAGGGTGATATATTTGCATTTTTTTTTCTAGCAGCATTCACTTCATTGCTCAGATACTCTTAAGTTGAAGCCAGTGGACACTTTGCAGGGAAAAAATGAGAAAGGAAGTGAGTTTCATACCATGAGATGTTTTTCCAACTTGCTTCTGGAATGATGAGGAAAGGTAGATCCTCCTCATCGTAATCTTTCCTATAATGGGATAAAATCAATGTACTTTTGTTATCCCACAATGTGAATGATACCTGGCTATTATTCAACTCAGGCTGGCCACATCCTCGAAGGATAAGTGAATATCCAGCGACTTCATGCAAATATTCTAGCCAAAGTTTCCAGTTCCACAGAGCCAGAATGGTTTAGTCTTTCAGTTCTCAGCAAACCATTCGTGATGACGTTGTTAGGTCCATGCTCTATTCTGTGGTGGCTCTCCACTGAAAAGAAATACACAATCTCACCTGCTTCAGTGTCAGAGAAACAGTTGACCTTCACGTGCCAGTTACCTTGGCCTACTTTGTACATTCGTATGTACTAATGGCTGTTTCTCTCCTCAGTCCCATAGTCCGCTCAGTCCCTTCGCTTAGAAGTCTTTTCGTTCATCATTGTTGGCTGAAGGCAGTCGGTTTACCAGGAATTTTGTCTCCACATAAAGCAATGCACATTGAAAAATATATATCATATGTAACTACATCGCTAATGCGTACATTTACAATAAGCAAATGTATTTGGGGATATGTACACATGCATACATGATAATTCAGTGTGGCTGTTTCAGCGCCAAAGATTTCAGCGACGAACATTCAGCAATGGACGTTTTCAGTGCCAAAGATTTCAGCAAGGATGTTTCAGCGCCAAAGATTACAGTGACGAACGTTTCAGCACCGCCAACTGTATTTAGAAATCATTCTTAAGTGTGATTACTGTATGAACAAGTGTTTATACTTGCTAAGTAATTTGGTCGTTTCATCGTTTTTAGGACTGTGTTTTGATTTTAGAGTTTGTAGTACCATACAAAAGTTCTTTAAAACCATGGCTGAATCAGGAGAGAAGTTCTGTCACGATGGTTAAGGTTACTGTTCGAAAAATCAACCAAAACACAATAGCTAGTTAAGTTTTGACAATGCATTGAAGATGGTATGTAAGGGTAAGGCACGAATTCACACATTAGAATGAGACTTGATAAAAATAAAATCAACGGACATTCTCATCTGCCTTCAGCATTGTGCCATTGAAGTGGAAAAAGCATAAACTGATGCCAGAGACCTGCCTGCCTGAAAGAACTTGTGACTTCCAAGTACTATCATCAACAACTACATTGAAAAAATGTCTGTGGCAGGTATAGCACAGTTACCAAACAGGCAAGTTTTCTCATTGGACGAGTGGATTGCTTACTTTGCCTATTCGCTTTGGCAGCCCGAGGTTTGCTCCCCACTGCTGCCAGTGCAGAACCCGAGGAATTTATTTCTAGTGATTAGAAATTCATTCCTCGATATAATGTGGTTTGGATCCCACAATAAGCTGTAAACAAAAATCTCTTCCTTTGGGCCAGCCCTAGGCAGAGCTGTTAATCAGCCCGGTGGTCTGCTTAAACTAAGATATACCTAACTTTAACCAAACAAGCAAGCAATCAGAAAAACTATCCTAGAAAGCAAGATGAAGTGAATCAGGTCCTGAATATCCAATTTCCATTCAAAAGCTTGTTACCTCATGAGTACATGATGTATAAACTCTCCCCAGAAACTGAGGAAAATTTCTGCTTGATGGATAGAATGAACGGATTATTATAATTGGAAGAGTTGGTTAGAGCACATAGCAACTCCCAAGATTGGTATGTTGACAGAACATTTGCGATAGCACCACAGCTATTTTGTCAAGTGTAGATCATCATGGTTAGGAAAAATAACAGAGTTCACCCTGTACTGTAAGCACTTTAAAAAAAAGTATACAACCTTTATGAGGGTGTTTAGATAGTAAAGGAGATGGTTACAAGCACACGACCTGCAGTTATCAATAGTGATTTTGAACATGCAGCTTTACTGCAATGAAAGACTCCTTCTTCAGTATAGAAGTCAGAGCCTGGCTTTTTCTGGTCCCAAAATCTACTAGAGCAGTTAAGTGGTTTTGGTTTCATGCATTATATAACAGCAATTCCTACTTTGCATTACATGATAAAGTGGTAACTGCTTTATGTTTTTTGCCAGTTAGCGACCTTGACAGTCACATAGATTCTTTGGCAGGTATACCAGAGGAGTTATTTCCGGTTTTCAACTGGTTTGAAGACATTTATATTGCCGTCCTAATCAGCGTTGAGCAGGCAGACAGTCTTTTATTTCCGACGGAGATGTGGAATATGTATCAAAGAACGTAGGAATGTTAGATGGAGATGATAGAATAAATAACTATGCTGAGGCGGCCAACAGGAGATTGAAAAGTGAACTGGGAATGTTACACCCTACCATATGGAAATTCATCGATGTCCTTAACCATTTTCAAAAGGGAAGAGACGAGTACTTTGAGAACCTTCAGCTGGCAATGAACCACAATTAAACCTACAGAAATACAGAAAACCTGACGAGAGCAAATCAAATATTGCTTCCGAATATGGCAGCAGGAATGAAATTGAGCACCTTCGTTCAGTAGGACACAATTCAACAAACTAAATGAGTTTTTTCAATAAAAAATTCCTTTTTTAAATGTATTAATGTACTGGTCCTGGATTTTTTATAAGTAAATCTTTTTTACTGTATCATTGTACTGTTGCTATATTTTTTGCAGCAAATAAATTTTCTGGTGCTGAAATCTTTGGCACTGAAGTTTCTGAAACTGAAATGGCTGCCCGGAACCATGGGTGCTATAATGGCGGTGCTGAATGGTACCTTACCCCATGCACATATGCATAAACCAATATTATTATAGCGTTAAAACTGATCTGCTTCAGTGTAAGTCAGTTTTCTGGTGTAGACTGAATATTCTTGACATCTAAGAAAAGGAAAATATGAAAATAGCAGCGTTTGAATATAGAATACAAGGTGAACAATAGTGCATGATGTTAGGTGAGTTACAGAGCATTATTCAAGATTCTACTGCTGATCACATCTTTATAATTGGGACCTTAATTCTCATCCCTCAAAACAATTCTATATTTAGATCGCCCAATGTGGAGAGGATTAATAATACAGCTGGCTAAAATGTTGGTTTTAATTAATGGTAATCGTCCTGCTACATCTTGCTACAAAAGGCATTGCTCTCCCTGGTCCTCCTGGATCACAACAACCCACAATGCACCAGTCAAACAACAGAGCTTCGACATGCGCAATCTCACATGCAAGGCTTAATACACAACAAATTCTGTAACAAATTTCCTCACTCCTGTCAAAAATCACTCTCTCCCAATACGTGATGTTACACTCCTTCCTCCCATACATACATATGTGCAGAACAGATCTGATACAATTGCAGCCTCATGGCTGGACCACTGTATCATGTTTCAACACTTTAATGAGTCAATTGCGAACTGCAAATTTCGCTATAATCTTGCAACAGGCTACAATCACTTCCCCTCAACTGGTGTCATTCAATACCCCATCACTTCCCACAGTGAATTCCCCAACTGAACGACTACCTACTATTGAATGGAGCTTTAAAAACCACCAGAAAGCCAGGTCCTTTAGGATGACCTCAAAGACCAACTGGCTGATGCTATACTTTGCAACAACCTAAAATGTAGAAGTGACAACCACAGAAGAAACCTACAAGAATTCCATTTAAATATATTATCAGAGCTGTTGGGCTCAGACAGAGATACCTTTAAATTTTGTCACAGCCACTCTCTTAACATAACTGGTTGGAATGACCTGTTTAAAGCTTCACATGCACATTCCCCAAAAATGTTTTTATACTGTGTTAGCAAAATGGTAGCCCTAGGGGAAGACACTGCATCTGTAATGAGACAAACGTGAGAGGAATTCAAACTTGAGCTTAAACAATGTCGACTAAATGGAAAGCAGCTAGGAGCAGAGGGAAGGTCTAGAAAATTAGAATCTGGTGATTACCCCTGTCTTTGGAATGACATTCAGTCCCTTAATCCCAAGACTAAGAAATTGTCTCAATAGTAAGCGATGCTATTGGTGACAAGGCTACTAAAAGGGTATGAGGTGATCATTTCAACTCTATTTTCAGTTGAATAAACGGCCAAGGCTCCCAAAGGTGAGTAGATAGCCTCCTTAATAATAGTGGTCAATTTCATTTCACTGATCAATGGTTTTACTCCCGAAGCTTTCAAATTCTACGACTTGCTAATTTGTGTTCTGTTACCTGCACTGTTCAGAGCATACATGATTCACCAGTTTCTCCCAGATTCCGTGATTTTAGTTCGCTTAATACCGCTGATCAAAGACAAGTTAAAAGATGAAGCTGATCCACGCAATTGTTGCCAAATTGCAATCACTACAATTTTATCTAAGATGCTTGAGTCAATTCCTCTAGTGGATCTCGCCCCTTTCTACACACTTGTTACAACGAGTTTGGATATAAAGCAAACCACTTCACCAACACCTGCATCTATATTCTGAAAGAATTGCTGAAATTTTATCTATCACCAGCCTTTCCCATATTTCTATGTTTTGTAAATGTAAGAACAATATTTGGCAGAGTAAACTACCTGAAGCTCTCCCTGAAGCCACACAAAAGATGCACACCTTTATATTTAATTGGCATTTTACATTGCTGGTCCTCCACACAGCAAATCTGTGTCATATGGGTAACTTATTGTTGTACAACTTCGGCTTCCTAAGCAGGATCCAGCAAGGGGGTATTATATCTCCGTATCTAATATGTATGAAGGTGTCCTAGATGTCTAGTTGAACCAACTCTCCAATCAATTGCACTGTCACCGAAGCAACTATTAAGAACATCTGTTACCCCTGACAATTTGGTGCTCATATCTCCATCAGTACAAGCTTCCACCGACTAATCAATACTTGCTGCAGATATACAAATGAATTTGACATATACAATGAAACCAAAACCCAGTGCATGTTGCTGCTCCCGAGATTGCTCAAGCATACCGAAGAACCGCAAATTTTCATCGGAAATCATTGTCTGGAATTCATGCACGAATTCCTATACTGGGTTGTTCCCTTTACACACCCGAGAGGCATGAGACCTATCACGGTTGTTCACAATGTGACATGCTGAGGCGCCTCACCAACACACCTCGCTACCACTCTGCAACCCAGATAATTTAAAAATCATTGTTAGGCGAACCATGTCCAGTGTGATCATCCTATGAAACAGCAGCAATTCTCTTATCTAAAACACCCTAGACAGTGAAGCAAGAGGATGTAAAAATGTAATCTCATGGTTTCTTTTATCACATGGGTGACCTTACGTGCTGTTTACACTTGTTCTCTATTATTACACTTTTTAAGTATTATCAACAGAATCTATTATTATTATTACTAATTCCTCACATATGGAACAAGATCATGTGACTTTCATGTGAAGCACTTGTGATCAGGCAGGCACCCATTAACATAAGTGTGAACTGGGTTAGCAGTAAATGGTAAACGAACCCTAGGCTTCCCTAATTTTAGCATTGCACTGCACCCATAAGCCATTGCAAAACACACACTAGAGTGAGGCATCGTTAATGGCTGCTGGATATGCCTTATATATTAACATTTGAGACAGTTGAACTGCTACATACCATGGCCCTACACATGGAACCATCATTCAGACATTTCCGAGTTGTCGTAGCAAAAGGGTGAGCAGATAGATGCAATGCCAGATCTATAGCTTAATACGAGGCGCATTATTACTTTGAATATCTAAGTTTAACCCTTTGCCAGACACTCCAGATAAATGAAATGGTTATTTGTTTAATAACAACACCTATGTTGAATACTTACTAGAGATGTATCGGATATCCGCATCCACATTTTTCATAAATCTGCATCTGCATTGATAACTTCTCAACATCCGCATTAACATTGCGAGCAACATATGCATCTGCATCCGCAGTTTGAGAATGCGGATATGAGGATATAATCCCTGCTCAGTGTTCAGTGGTTCATACTCATACATTGTAGCTAAAAGTGGATTTTTGTTTTCTGCTAAATGACTTTTTCGTTTTATTATACAGAGGCATGATGCACAATTACGCATTTCATACAGTATACACTTTTTAAGTAGCTCTGTTATAGCATATTTGTCTTAAAGCATATTTGTTTTAGTAATTTCATGTCATTTACAGTAGTTATAATCATAAAGGCAGGTTATTGTATGTTTTAGGAAACACTCTCTGTCTCTCTCCCTCTCTCTCCCCCTAATGTGAAGAATGGCTTTGAGTTTTGTTATCCTTATCACACAATGATAGTGAAATAACCTTGTGCTAGGACAACTAAAATGTTTGTGTATCGCTGTTACTGTTTGTACATTCATATGAAAGTACACACATATACATGAGTATCACTTATGTTTCTACTTTTAATTAGTACATCAAATATTATGTGGTAACATAATTTTGATTTATTTGGCTAAAAATTGTCTTTAACAATTGAATATATCTAAATTATTTAGATTCACAAGGTATCCGCATCCGCGAGGGCATGGTCATCAAATATGCGCATCTGGATCCGCAAATGTAAACAAGATTTGTATCTGGATCCGCAAATCCCATAACCGAAATCCAATACATCTTTAAAACTTATAACGTACTTCAGAATTAAACCATGATTGAAAATTTTATCATTAAAATAAATATATTTACTTCCTTTTCAAATAATCTCAACAGGTTATGTTATCAAATGATATGTATACATTTTGCGGTGTATTTGCATGAATTTGACTTCTTATATGCTCAGAATAATAGGTTGTAAAAAGGCTTTCTTAACTGTCACTTTTATTTTACCATCATAATTTATTGTGCAAATGTTATCCACGAAATTAACGATTCAGAATAGTATCCAGAATTTTTATTAAGGTGCCAGTAATAGATATCTTGATCTTGCCACTGTGCTGCAGGATGCAGAAGTCTTGAATAGCCAATAACAGACATCTAGACCCTACCAGTGTGAGCAGTCTGGTTGTCACACTGGTAGCACCCCAGTGCTTGGCTTGACAGCCTGAATCTCATAAATTGAACTGAACTAAATCTTGCCAGTTCTTGTGACTTGTTTGTATCTTTATTGGCAATAACAATTACACTGATCTCGCCAATGTCTGGATTTGGCTGTCAATTTTTTTGTAATAACTAGTGTGTTGAGATTTCTAGTGAGTGAAATTAGATTGTTTTTTTTTCTTGGCAATAACAGATCTCTCGATCTTGCTAGTGTAAAAGATCTTGCCAGCACCCACGTTTAGCTTCTTAATTGCCTGACCAACACAGTTTCCGTAAGCACTCTGACATCAGAACTAGTACTGCCATCAACATTCCAATGAAGAAGACGTAGAAGGCGCCTTGAAGGTGGTTCAGGTTCAGTACCACTTGATTCCCGTCATCCTGTTGGGTATGCATTTTGGAGGCTACATTATGAACTTATCCTTTATGTTGGGTGGTGTCAGTCCGTCCCTGTCAGTCTTCTAGCTGATAGTATCGAGTTTATTTCTATGCCTGTATCTCAGTTTTTGTGCTTTTTGTGTGTCTGGTTATATTGTTAGTATGGTGTTAGTTTGATGTTAGCAAGTTTATGTTCTGTCTTTGTTTCCTGTCTGTCTGTTTATCTCTTCACAAGATGACACCCGGGTGAATTCTTAATGCATGTTGCAAGAGCACACTATTGGCACTGTACAGCATGTTGCCAGAAAACAGCTTTGTGGGATACCTCCATTAACTTGTAAAATTTACTCTACTGGCACACATAACATATTTCCAATTCTCATTTCATGATATCCATCCTCATTGCCTGATAATCATTTTCATAAACAAAAGAGTAACGACTCCAACTAATGGTGGTCACATACTTACCTGGATATAGGAACTGAGGCCATTTTTGTCTCTTGCGCGTTTGGTTGTCTCTCGGAATATCTGGTTCAACCAGAGATCTAGAATGCGTCCTTCAAAAAGGCGCTGCTTTATATCAATAATTGTACGCAGGAAAGGTGCTCCTTTACTGTAAATATGAAGAGAAATATTAGATAAAAATGGGATTGCATTGAAAAGGTTAGTAAGTAACAAGTCTGCAAATGTTCTTACCTATTAATGCAGTCTACACCCAATGGACTTATGTAACATCTAGCAACTACAACAGCAGACCCTGGAAGCCATATTTGCTCAAAAGAAAGACAATAGTCGCAAAACTTGACAACAAAAACACCTGAATTAAGACCATACATCCTCTTATTTACGTTATATAAAACCATGGTAAAAGTGAAAATAATATTTAAAAAATAATATCTATAGTTCGCATAAGGCAAACAGCTTATTTAGTGAATTAGAATACACCAGCAAATTTTTCAAAAATACCATCCAATCATTCTGGAAATTTAATAGCTATCATACATATTTATTATTATTATTATTTTTGCTTCAAGCTTGATAAGCACACAATTAGGGGGCTTGGGCATGTCCTTCGTTTTGGAAGAACCTTTTGGTGCTTCAGATAAAGAGGACAGGAATTTGATGTAGACAGACTGCCTTTACTTCATTCTAGCTGAGGGATGTTACCTACATGTCCTTGGATACCTTCTTTTCAAGACAGAGAAGTAGCTCTTCCAAGTATCTAAACCAGCATATGTCCAGAGGTGTGAATATTAAGTGACTGGGCTCTCCTTTTATTCTCATGACAGCAGCATGCTGGAATAGGATGAGATATAGGCGAGTTCATAATGAGCACCCAGTTCTAGCTTAGTACTATGACCCTTGCTTGTTGTTGTTGTTGTTGTTAACTTAGAAAACTTTGAAAATAATAAATAGGGGCAATGCTTCTTTAAAAACTATATCATTGAACGAATATATAATATTTTTGAATCTGATTTTTGCGGGGACACTAATTTATTTTAAGAATTTTATGTGAGTATTGTAGTACACAACAAAAGCTGGTACATGGGGACTAGTGTGAAGGCATTTTCCTTTATGGTTAAATGGAGGACAAGAACTGCTTCCGAACGACGCTCTCATGTATGTTTCATGGTATGTCTTTCACAGCTGTAGTTAGCAAGTAGAATTCCATTTTCTTCAAAAATTCTGGTAAATAAAGAAAATAACCAGGCTATGTTAATCTAGAATAATTAAATGGTAATAACATTATCCCATGAGAATGAGACTGTCCTAATTACCTTTGTCATGACTATTTTCATAGTCATGACAAAGGTAATTTGGACAGTCTCATTCTCATGGAATAATGCTGGAAGTTTGAGCTTCTTGTTTATCTATTTCTCGAAGAATCATATAAAAGAAGAAAAGAGAGAGAAGACACAGGGAAGAGTCGGTTAGTCAATTAAAAGAAAAGAGTTTTGGAGCTTTCTCGAAGGAAGGGGAGGCGAATGCGTGAAATTATTATAATAAAATCAGAAATGAGAGTAAATAAGCAGTCATAAATTATGAAATCAGAATTTAAAAGATGCTCAAGCTTTTATATTGTGCAGCAAATTTAAGGGCGTAGAGCAATTTACTTTTATCACAACATTCTATAACTTTTTTTTTACTCGATATCAATAAATTCATGCCGTGGCCTTTGATTCAGCAGTCTAGTTCTTTGCAGTTCTTGCTCATACTCGAAGCAGAGGTGTTCCGGGTGCATTACCATAATAAGAAATATAACCTTTGTTTTGTTCAGGCAAGAACACAACTTAATAAAGATTAGGCTCGAAGGTTGAACTATTGAACCCCAAAACTACCTGCGCGTAGCTCATACAAATACGTACACACGCACACATTATATATATATATATATATATATTATATATATATATATATATATATATATATATGTGTGTGTGTGTGTGTGTGTGTGTGTGTGTGTGTGTGTCTATATATATATATATATATATATATATATATATATATATATATATATATATATGTATGTGTGTGTGTGTTCTATATATATATATATATATATATATATATATATATATATATATATATATATATATATGGTGTGTGTGTGTGTGTGTGTGTGTGTGTGTGTGTGTGTGTGTGTGTTTGCGTGCAATGATCGCAGGACTTACAGTGCAAAGTTGCTGGTAATACCATGACTCATTTGTTGGTTAAAAAAAAGTTTTATCTTCAAGCTCTAACCATAGGAATTGGATGGAGTTCAGCGCCTCACCCATTCCTGACACTGCAAAATATCCTAAACATAATTGGATTTCAAAGAACTTTTGTGGAGGGCTCGGTTATGCAGCCCCCACGAATGGTTGATTAGATACTAAGATGGATCTGGATCTTTGGATATTTCTATATAGTACAGAAGCACTTCAGCGCTGAACAAGCGCTTAGGGCTTTCTGACGAGTAACAACGTCTACTAAGTAAAAAAAAAAAACAAAAAAAAAAAAAAAAAACTATTACAGCCTGCGCTAGTTCCTCGTTGGACGAGTGGGTTGCGTGCTCGCCTACCGATTCGGCAGTCGCGAGTTCGATTCCCCGCTCTGCCAACGTGGAATCGGAGGAATTTATTTCTGGTGATTAGAAATTTATTTCTCGATATAATGTGGTTCGGACCCCACAATATGCTGTAGGTCCCGCTGCTAAGTAACCAATTGGTTCCTAGCCTCGTAAAAATATCTAATCCTTCGGGCCAGCCTTAAGATAGCTGTTAAATGCTCAGTGATCTGGTTCAACTAAGATATACTTAACTTTTACAGGTTGCACTTCAACTCCATTTATTTCTTTAACTTAAACTAACGTGTTCTTTACTCCCAACATTCAAGAAAGATTTTCATTTTATAATGTATCACATCTTAATTGTTAACACAGCAAAAAACTAAAATAACAATATAGCTGATAACTATATACAGCCTTAAAGTTGGGATGTTACTGCATTTGATAAATTATAACTTCGATATTGTGGACTTTGACTGCAAAATAACAAAATACTTAGCCGTTGCTGGAGATATGCTCTTCAAGCCTTTTGTACTCATAACTGATTGCTTTTGATAAAAAGGTTTTCATCTCTCCCTTCACCTTCTCATTCTGCGTTACTATACTAACCGGGTTCCCCAGTAAGCTCCGCTGGTTTCCAAGTAATATTGTCGACTGATGTACATGGGGGTGTAGCCATTCCGATCAGTGTACTCTGCCGCAATAAAACTCTTCACATAATTTCTCCAGGTGAAAAAAGCATGTTTCCCTTGATTCACCAGCTTCATTTCCTCTGCTATAGGTCGTACCTGGAAACGCAAATAAGGTAATAAGACTTAAAAACCTCTTTCTCTTGTTAAACATATGTAATGTACTAACCACAGAGCCCACTAACTTCTTGGTTTCATCACATTATTTGGATATACTTGTCACTTCAGTGCCAAATAACAAATTCAAATAACAAACCAATTTGAGAAATTCTGATGCCCATGGCTACATCTGAAATCATGCCCAGAAAATCAGAACAAGACCTAGCGGTTAACATTAACCAGTTTTGAGGTTCCATGTGAGGGTTTGACTCCTGCCACATGCATCACAATTCATTTTGTTCTTCATTTGGACCTTAGGCTTTGTGGTGATGAATATATAATATAAATACATAACTAAATAAATATATATATATATATTATATCTATATATAAATAAAAAATAATCAATATATATATAGATATATATTATAATATATATATATATATATATATAAGATATATTCCATTGATTGTCTTCAATACACACAAGGCACTTCTGGATATTGGAAACTTGTTAATACAGCAAAAGAAATAAAAAACTACAGATGTAAAATGGCAAGTTCATAATCTTTTTTTTCCTTGTTTTGTCACTACACAGTATTGCATATACTTGCAAACAACACAGAATAACTGTAAAGTGATCTACACTAAAATAAGTAAAAAATGCACTGAAGCTTCTTCGGCGAAATCAAGTTTTCTGTACAGCTGCTACAGCGTGTAATCAAGGCCACCGAAAATAGAGATCTATCTGCATGAGCCACGTTCCACAAAACTAAGCACGGCGCGGTGGTGGCATGTTCTACGTTGTTGCCAGAAGCATGATTATGGCTAACTTTAACCTTAAAAAATAATACAAAACCCTCAGAGGCTATAGGATTGTGAATTGGTATGTTTGATTATTGGAGGATGGATGATCAACATATCAATTTACAGCCCTCTAGCCTCAGTAATTTTTAGGATCTGAGGATGGACAGAAAAAAGTGTGGACAGAAGTAGAGCAGACAGACAGAAAAACTAAAAACCAAACTATCGCTCATACCTGCAAGCACTGATGAAGCAGCATGCTTACAAGTCCTCCTCCCCGTCTCCCCCTCCTTTGCCTCTTGTTCCTCTAGGAGTACACAAAGAGGCAACTTGGTTGAAGAGGAATTGAGGTTTGTAAAGGATAATCTTCAAGGGCAGTAGAGATACATCTAATTCCTGGCTGGAAGAACCTAGCAGGTCAACAAAGACTGCTAAAGTGTTTCCTTGTATTTCCAGGCTGAACAGCTAAGCTACCAAAGAAGCTTGGCACAACAGTTGCTGACATTGAAGCCTTGGAAGTTAATCAGGCCTTCTTCTCATTTCAGGGTATGGCTCCATGAGTGCTCCAAGGTTTGTACAGTGAATTCCTTCTGAGCATCTGTTAAATTACAGATTTCAGATTTTAGCAAATGCTTTTGAAGATTTTCCAAAGTTTGCTCCCACCCTGTATCCAAGCCTAGCTCCTCCTCCTCATCCTTAAACACCACCATCACCACCTCCAAGAACATCCTCTGGTATGGCCATTTTGTTTCAGTGATAACACCTTGATCTATTAGTTGTGTAAGCTGTATTTGAAGACAAGAACATCACCCCAATACATCCTTCTCTATCAACCATCTGGTTTTCGCAAGATGCGCAGGTGTATTGTGGGTGTACAGCTAGGTCCTGCCTCTGGTAATGAACAACCTCCTTACAAAAGTGGTTATGGAATCAGTTAGCTGAATGATACCAAATCACTGAGAGACTATTCATCAATTCACAGAGAGACACAGAACTCTGGGTTGCTTTGCATGTTTCACTCCTGAAAGTGTTCCTCCTTAAGTCTCTTCAACCTTTACTCCATTCTTGATGTCCAGCTAGGCAAACCTTGGTATGCCATACTTGCCCAAGCTATGGGTCATAGATCAGCTTGCCTTGATCCTCTCAATAATTTACAGCTTATTCTGAAGGATCAGCACCTCCTTGGCCCTCTTGAGTAGTGGGGTCAAACAAAATACACAGCACCACGCACAAAAAACATCACCTACAGTGCCACAGGGAAGGACACCCACAAAATCAGCAATATGCTTTGCAGCATGAAGTACCACACAGTAGCCATCTAGTAAGTAATTAATGAGAAATGACAAGCAACTGGACAAAGCAGAGGAACACACCTTGGAACTAGTGTATCGATGTCTTTGCAGGCAGCCATGAGAGAAAAAAACTTCGATGACGTAGTCATGATGGATCTCTATCAGCTACTCAGACAATAAACAGAATGACATTGTATGACATAGTTGCCTTTGAACTAATAACTGTCATAAAAGCTCCTAAGCACACAAATCCTCTCCTAGCCATTAAACTTGTGTGAATTTTGTAGTCATGACCCATCTCTATTAGCCACTCAAAGGCAATAAATAACATTACTTTTTTTGAATGACACTTGCTTTTGAGACGATAACAGTATCATGGGTAGTGACTATTTTGCTTAAGAAGGATTCCTAATGAAAATGAAAATTTCCTATTTAGTAGATGAATGTTGTGTGGATGTCTAGTCTGGTTTTGTCCTGGGTCCCGCCCATTATTGTCATACGTACGTCATCCCAAGTGGTCTCTGATGGAAAACCTAAAAATCTGAAACCTGATGATATGATATTTTGTTGCAATGCTAGTAGAAGTTTCCACTCTGGCGCTTGGTTTGATGAGTGGTTTTCAACGACATTGAGCTAAGTGGTTGAATGTAAACCTGTTTAAAAAAAGTATTGCAAATGACCAGTGCCTGTAGTAACTGTGTCTCAGAAAACAGATAGTTCTGATAAAAATTCTTGTGTGCCTAAGAATTTTTAGAAACATTGTAATGCACATTTGTTCATGTCTGTGTTGTCTGTGCCAGAAGAAAATAGAAGTACTGAGGAGAGAGAAATTCATTATATGCTATAAAATACTCTAATAATTCTTGGTCAGAGAGTGGAGTTGTCCAGTTTTTCAGAGTCAAGTAAAAGCAAGCAGTGAGTTTGAGATCAAAGTTTCTTACCTTTGTTGTAGGTGTTTTGTTTTTTCATTTTATAAGTGAATTTCTTAGCTTTGGGAAAGTCGAGTTAAGCAAAAATCTTTAAAAAGTTATTCTGAGTTCCAGAGGTTAAGTATGAAGTACATGTTTCAGTTCCTTTACTGTCTTATTAAAAAAAAAAAAATTAGGTTAATTAATTTTTTTCTGGGGGTTACATGTCATGGGTAATGACTATTTCGGCTAAGAAGGATTACTAATGAAAATGAAATTCTTTTTTAATAAGAACTTGTTTTGTGGCTCTCCAGTTTGGTGCGGCCCTGGGTCCGATGTGGCCTGTTGTCATATGCCATTCCTTTGTAGCCCTATGTGGCCTCTGATGGAAAACACTACAAAATTTACTCTTGATGGCGCAAGATTTTGTCACAAAAGTAGTAAAAGTTTCCAGTCTGGTGTGGCCTGATGAGCAATTTTCAATGAGTCAATCAGAAAACAGAAATTGTACGAATCTCCAAATAAGGGACAGATGATCATCAGAGTGCCACCATAAGCCCTGCCCATTCAGTGATACATATGTTCCCATAGGATCTCCCTAGAGAGGACAGATAGCAAGGCAGATACTGCTGAGTTGTGGATATTGCATATACAGATAATTGAGGGAATATCAATATCTGTGAGAATCCAAGGGAAGACATGAGTGACAGAATACTCCTGAATACTACAGAAAATGCTAAGACTGGCGCAGATTGAAATGATCGTGCAGAGAAGAAAATCACGCTCTTGCTTATATCATTTGTTGGTTGCCGTGGTATACGGTGTGTTATGGAGCACCAGAAATGTCCGTTACTTCACACACTACAAGCAGAGACTAGTAGAAATTCATCTCTCCAGTGACATCCTATTGTACATGGAAGGATTACTTGTTAAGTAACCCGTAGATTTAAAATATTTTGTAATAAAAACAGTAATTTAGTCCTGCAGACGCTGCTGATTGGTGAGGACATGGACATTGTCCGTCGACTATAAGAAATAAATGGGAGCAAACGTGTATAATCTTTATTTATTCCTGAGAACTTACCCGAGGAGAAAAAAAGTAGTATATATTGTTCTCAAATCCAAACAAGAAGATAGTTTCTGCAAATAATGTCTTTGACTTCAATAGAACTATATATTACTCTTGGTGCTGTGCAAAAAAAGATTGCAGCTTCCATTGTAAGTATGAATGACGCAGGCAAAGGAAGGTAGCTGGAGATGGGTATGAATTGAAGGTTTGAATTTCATAAGGTTGCTAAAAGAAGCAAGATTTCCTGTAGCAAAACCACCATGATAGCTTGACGTCATTTCATACTGTTTATGTTTTCTAATGATACATTTGTTTTAGTACTGATTTCATGTTATTATAATTCTTTGTTATTTTCTTCTCTCTAGTTTTTTACAAGAGAGAGAGAGAGAGAGAGAGAGAGAGAGAGAGAGAGAGAGAGACTTACCCCTAAGGTCTTTGCAATTTTCTGATTATCAGGACTAGTGCTCTCTGTCAGGAACTGCCAGCCTACGCTGTAGTGAGGCTCCATGCCCCATGTCCACCCCCGCTGCCTCAGGAGCTGGGGTATGGAGTCGATGGCCTCGCTCATCTGGGGCACCAACAGACTGGCAAACAGGGCTGACTTGTATATCGTCATGATGAGGAAACTGAAGATCATCCAGCATGTCAGCCATATCTGAGGAGGAGAGAAGAATTTATTATAACTTCTGGCATATTTCGAACACTACTCTGCTAATGCAATTTAATCTACTTTCCAGCTTTCGTTGCTGTTGGCTATTATTTTTCTTTATGGCATCTTAAGATGCTATTTGATTACATTGCATTTTGTTTTACATAAGTCATCTGTTTCTTAATTCTATAGCTTCAGTTTTATTCATAGATGTGTAGTTTTACTATGTAAATCATTTATAAATGATTTACAAATCCATCATTTTTTTATACATTCCCAACCTTACCCTTTTTTACCTGTAGTAAGTTTTCGTTCTGATCAATTGTTATCTACTAAATAGATTTTTGCACTCTATCTCCTGCATTTTGTGGATCTCTTTAATTTGCTGTCCAACCACGCTGAATGTGCGACAGTACTCAAGAGTAGCTTGATAATCTACATTTCATAAAAATAAAAGCTATTTAACCTATGGCATTTCACAACAGAACCCTTAACAGAGGACATAACTCACCCTGCTGTAGGAGTTCGAAGGATACTTGGATGGAGTCTGCTGGAGCAGGAGGCCCCAAGTGTAGAAAAGGGCGTACATCATGCTGAATGTCTCAGGAGCATCTGTGAGATGCGCCCACCTGAGGGCTCTCAGAATGGACACCTCCAACCATCCTTTGTTTAGGAACCAGAAGGACACACCAACAGCCATGAAACTCACGACTATAGCAGCCCACATGTTCACTGGAAGGGATCATTAGGTGAGAATTTTGAAAACATATGTACAGCATTGCATTGTGTGACTGAATGGAACTGGAGAAATCTTTTTGCTAGTAGATTTCAATTGATTCATAATTATGTTTATTTCAGTGGATGCTCTACTTATGATTTTGAGTAATTTTAATTGTTGGAATGTGCAGGAACAATATTGTACTACTGTATTTCAATTTATTGGCACTGTGATATATGGAAGCCCCATTTGGAAGCTGAAGACCTTTCTGGTTTCTTCCATATGTTTGCTAATAATGGTAATAATCTTCTTGATATGTCATATTGCAGCATTTTTATGAAAGACACTTCATGTGAAGGCCAGGTACTGTGTGGGAGTTGAGATTTGAGACCAATGATAAAATTTCAGATTTCTATTTCTGTATCATCATGGGTCAAAATTCATTGAATTAGGAAATTGTGCTCATCTTTAATTCAAGACTTACATCACTATGCTTAAGATTTCAGCGTATGGAGAAAGGTAAGGTTACCCATGGGGTAAGTACTACAAACACATATTTGATAATTCAGCGAAATGGAATCTGTAAGATCAACAGAATTCGAAATCATATTTCTATGTCATTAAGAAATACAGCATATTAAAAGATTTGAATTTATTTGAATCTCAAGTGCATCTAGTGCCACATCCACGTGTTTATCGATTTAGTGAATTAGTCCCCGTAAGTTTATCCGGTAGATTCTCATAAAAGTATTTGGGAGCAAAGATTTTGGATATTAGTAAGAAGAGAGATGTGAATCACAGAGACGCAGCAAAAGAGGCAACAGGATGTGTGCACAGAATTGGGAGGAAACTAGAGGTGACTAAGGAAGCCACTATTAGAAAGTATGACGTAATAGCTGAACCAACTCTCCTCGGTGGGAGTGAAGTGTGAATGTTGAAAGCGAATGAGAGAGAAAAGGTGGAAGTCCTACAGATTAATTGTTTGTGTTGTATGTGTGGTGTAAGAATTGAAAGATGTGAGAAATGTGGAGATGCGTAAAAGGAATAGTAAGAGTTAGTGAAGGTAAAAGGATAGATGATCTGAAAGTTTTTAGGTGGATAGATTGATGGATGACATGCTGAGGAAAAGAACATTCAGTTCAGAAAAGGCTGAGGAGGAAGGACTAAGGGAAGACAAGAAAAGAACTGATAAGTTTTTAAGAGGGGAAGCCCTAACATCCAGGGAAACTAAGAGAGTGCATGCAGATGAAGGTGATTGGTAAGATGTGTGCAGGGTGTCGACATCTGCTGGTGAGAGTAAGCATAGGAAAAGGCTAATGCTGTGGATGTTTTCTGTACAGGGAGTTCACCCATGATCCAGCAGTTTAAGTGTAAATGCAGGAGTGATCATTGTCTTTTTCTATCTTGGAATGTTGCCTTCATTTAGTGTAGACAGCATAATGCTGGAAACAAATTTGCTCCATAATTAAGTCAAGTTTATTTTAAGGGCGAAATCCTTGTGGCTAAAAATTCTCTGAATTAAAGGATATGTATATATGAACTAATGCCTAAAAAAATCGGAGTGGCTGCTTACAAGAGAGAGAGAGAGAGAGAGAGTTTTGGAGAGAGAGATAGAGAAGAGAAGAGAGAGAGAGAGAGAGAGACAGAGAGATCAAAAAACATATGTAGTATCAGGACGTAATGTCATTGCGACAGTCATAACGGCTCAGAGAAGAGAGAGACTGACTAACCAACTGACTTCATACCTCATAAACTTGTGTGAAAATTGTAAACAACTTTGCGGAGAGAGAGAGAGAGAGAGAGAGAGAGAGAGAGAGAGAGAGAGAGAGAGAGAGAGAAATACTATCAACTATCCTCACAAACAATGTCTCATGATGCACATTATTGAGAGAGTGGTTGCCTTAAGCAATTCATCACCTACCCCTCCCCAACTTCCAGGAAAAAGAGAGGTATGTATGAATTTTAACTTTTATATCTACGTTACTAATTAATAGATAAATTGAAAGAAATAAAGGATCCAGATGGTGACCCCCACGTGTTTTAACCCGGTATGTATCCACTTTTGCCGCGAGTTTACACAAGCCCGTTGGAGATTACCGTAATATAAACATAAACACAAGACTGCAAATATCATAAAGATAATGACCATAAGAAATATTAATCCTAGATAAAGACCCCCGAACTTTGTTGGGCGTCACTACCTAGCAAAGATCTGAAGTAAGTTTAGAGATACCAGCCTTTGAGAAAAAGCACCTACTCGTGAAGGGCTCGATGATGGCCAGGTACTGCGGCAGCCGCTGAGGTTTGTGGGTGACGATGAGGAACGGCTCCGGGGCATACATCCTGGTGAAGTCGACGACGGCGTTCCTCTTGGCCGAAGGGAAGAGGCACGCCCCGAAATCGGCCTCCTCTTTCATGAGGGCGTTCACGAGGCCCGTCCACGAACCGTTGCCGATGGGTTGACCCCATTCATCGTCCACGGACATGAATGCCCGGAACCTTATTTGGGAAAAGGAATTTCAGTGTGAGTTTTGCATCGTGAGAGCCTAGGTAACAGAACAAATAACTAACTCGAACACTTAGCTAATTTAATATTTAACTCACTGAAAGCATAGCTATGTTAACACACAAAACCTTTAATTCTTAGCCAGATGAACTCATAGGTAAATGAGCACGTAGTTAACAACTGAATTCATAGTTAATTGAACATGTAGCTAATTGAATGCATAGCTGACCGAACCCAGCTATTTCAATACACAGTTAACTGAACACTTAGCTAATTGAACATACTGTCATTTCACGAGAAGGATAGTATAAGTAGACAATTGGCCATAATGGAAGAATTGCATATTAAAAAATGACCTGTCCTGAACGAGTGCTAAACGTTGAAATTAGTAGGTAAGTACAACAAAACTAGCATTAAAATATGACGCTACAGACATGGCGCTTAAAGTTTTACAAATGTTTCCATATTCCCAATAAAAAGGTCACACACATTTGGTTACCCACAGTAAACATATCTGAAATTCGACATTACTATCTGCAAGCATAGGAGCCCCACAAAAGTTTATGTGGATATAAACGTATATATACAATAAATACAATCGAAGGCAATGTGCTAATAATGTCTCTATGTAATACCCTTTTTTCATTATTACTGAGTGAATATTATCAGCATTAGTCCAGGTACCAAATCAAGATTTTTTGCATGACCTTGTTTTGTGGCCCACCCAATGTTTTTTGACTGATTTCCCCTATTATGATGGTGCTGAATTCAAATCTGAAGGATGCCACTCTGGAATCCTTGAGGGTTTTGAGATATTCAAGATGGCCACCAATATGGCGGCAGTTTTTTGTAATTTTTCTTTTATTGACAATATTCTGGCTAAACTGTCATTTTAAAGGTTGAAACTTGGTAGGATCGTGTTACAAGGACCACTTTCCATGCTCTGATGAGCAGATAATAACTGGTTATCATAAGTATAGGCAATTATTTTCATGTAATTTTATATATTTTTTTGTTCATTTAGAATAAAATTATTAATATTGATCTTATGATATATATGATATCTATATTTATAAAATCTATTTTTAATCTTTTTAGGAAGTTAAACTTTGGACACAAAATTTGAATTTGAATGTGTCACAGTTTTGAATGAGCACAAAATCATATTACATATCAAATTATATTCTAAAACGTTTCCATTTTGCAAAACCAATTGTTTTTCTTTATTTGAGTTGTTCCAAGACTTGGTGACATGCACTTGCTTATGAGTTTTGTTGGATGTGTTGGAACTCTGATGGGTGACAATGGACTGAAGGAACTTATGGAGGGGTAATCAAAATGTTATCTGGAAAGAAATTCCCACAAAATGTTAGAGCTCTTCCGCTGGTTGCAGAAGAATTTCTTTGCTCTGTGAGCCAACAGTGTCAGAGCTATGAAGACATGTTACAGATACTGGACACAAGAGCAAATGAGAGCAGGACAACAAAATTATGGGTTGATTGCTTAATCAAACCAGTGCTTATAATGATGCTCTTTATAAGAGCAGAGAGAGAGAGAGGCAGAGTGGGCCCTTCATCTGATGGCAGTGAAGATGATGTTGCCAAATTTCTTTGCTGCTGGTCACATTAACTATGCCAGGTATGGCTTATACTACTTGGAATCCATGAACAAACTGCCAAGGGAGGTCCTTAATTCTTTTATGAAAGGAGAACATGTAATGCGGCATTCGGAACGGGATGTGGTCTGATATGTTCATAGAGACCACATTTATGAGATATAGCCATGGCCCTGGAGGACTGGTGGGTATTACTCTTAAACCAGTAATGTCATGAAGAGATGGGCACTTAGTTTACACCACTGCACCCTGCTTGTTAAAGATCTTATTGAAATGAAAGAAAACTATAATCAGATACATGTTATTTGACACAAGGAGGAGTCGGATACTCGCAGACATGCTGATGAAACTGACAGAAAGAAAATCCGTGATAAGCTGTCATCTTTCATTGATCCTTTGAGTCCAGATGAACATCAAGATGCCCTTGTCAACATAGCTTCTGGGGTTTTGAAATATGACGAAGTGAATGTTGATGAAGCAGTTGCCACCAGAAATGAACAGATGGTAGAATTTCAGGAATCATGGCCAACAGGGTTCCGTAATCGGATTCGAACCCGAGTTAAAACACTGTCTGAAACTAAGAAGAGCGTTACTATTGGTCTATCATCCACATTTGACACTGCTCTAATATATTCCAGAGTAATGGGTATTTTGGCAACAAGAGACATTGATTTGAAGCATGTATTTAATCATGAACTTGCTCCAGTGCCAACATCAATGTTTGTTGGCGGTGGCCTTATGAGAATAACAAAGGCTAAATCAGTATTAAAGAGGAATCTACAGGTTGAGCAATCTTTTCGTTCAAACTACAAGGATTAACTAATTCTAGAAGTGCTAATTATTGATGGATGTGCGATACTGTGGGTAGTTCATTGGCCATCAGAAGGGACCATCCATGAATACATTGATAGCTTTGTTGACTACGTCATGTGCAAGCTCAGTGAGAATGATGGGTATTTAGTTTTTGACCAGTACTATGATTACAGTATTGAAGATGGGACAAGGAGTAGACGTGCAGGAGGCGTTACCAAACAGTACCATTTGAGGCTAGATATGCCCCTACCAAAACAGAGTGTTACCCTCAATGTTTCATATAACAAGAAGCAACTGATTGAAATTACTGCCAGCAATTGCCATCAATGATATCATCTTTACCATCATCTCATGAAGTTTACAAACACAAGCTAGTCCTTACAGGAGGTAACCCAATTCCAGTTCAGGTTGAACAAGGAGCATGCTTGTCAAGATATGACCTCAAAACTACACATGAAGAGGCAGATATTATCATTGTAAAACAGATGATTCATCTTGCAAGAGAAGGAGGGCGTTCAATCAAAGTTATTTGTGATGACACTGATATGTTCCTCCTTCTTGCACACCATTACCATAGTAACAACATCGACATTCCTGTTGTGATGGAAGGGACAAGTGCCAAGAGATCAGTCTGCAGCATTTCTGACACAGTGATCAAACACCAGGACATTATTGAAGATTTCTTAGCAGCCCACGCACTCACTAGATGCAACACGACAGCTTACATGTGGGGCATTGGAAAGACTACAGCTATCAAGATCTTGAGAAAGGGGTATATACTGAAAAAATTAGGAGCTGAACAAAGTGACTTTAGTGCCATTGTCGATGAAGCCAGCAAGTTTATTGTCATGTCCTATGATTGCCATGAGAACACTTTGTCAGAGGCTCGTTATCAGGTGTGGTTGGCAAAAACAGGTAACAGAAAGGTCACTAGGATGCTAGCACTGAAGTCCTTGCCACCAACCACTGAGGCATTCATAGAAATTGTGAAGCGTGCTCACCTTCAAGCGTGTATCTGGAAACATGAAGGAGCCAGATCCTCCAAACGTTGACCCTACATTATACGACTGGCAAAAAGAGGAGTTTTCATGTCCCTTTCCCCCGTAACTACTCCTCCAAGTACCAAATCAGCTCCAGAAGAGATTCCGCAGATGATTCGATGTGGATGCTCTGGTAATGAGCTATGCAAATCTCGAAAGTGTGGTGCGTGAGCAGTCAGCTATTCTTGTACAATCTTTTGAGCTTGCGATGCATGTGGAAATTGCTATAATCTTTGGACAAGATGTGATATAAGTGATAACGAAGACAATAAAGAGAATATAGAGGAAACTGAAGACTAGTATATCCTCCTGCATATTGCACATATTAAACTTTTTCAAAGCAAAAGATAATATAGCATTTCAAAGCATATTTTGCATCATTTATTGAAAATAGTACAGTAATGACATAGTTGAATAATAATAATTTTTTTGTTTGTTTTCATTGCTTTGTATTTTGACTCTATGCTCAAATGTCTGGTAATTATAATTCATCTTTCTGGGTTTAGGTATAATAAGTAATATAAAAAAAGATGAAGTTTAATATATTGCATTAGAGATTTTCATGCAACTTCAGATATAGATAAATTGACACTGAATAATATACCACTTAAAGGAAAATATATTGGGTAATTATGTGGATATTTATGAATTAAGTTTTATTAAGGAGATATACATAATTTTTCAACATGTTTTCTGAAGCATGAAAATGCCTTTTTTATCGTTTTATCAGTATATCCATGGGCGCCTGCACATAGGGGCAAGAGGGGTCACTTTCCCCCTTGAAAGCCTGAAAAAGATATATATATATTATATATATATATATATATATATATATATATATATATATATATATATATATATACTATATATATATATATATATATATATATATATATATATATATACATATATATATATATATATATATATATAATACATTCACTACATCACTTTGTTTTCCTTCAATTTTACAATATATTCTTTCAGTTTAGTAAATCAAAGGTAGCATTTTGTATTGTATATTTGTATAAAGTAAAAGTATAGCACTGCGTTGTTCTTTCCAGAAATATTTGAATTCAGCTGAACAGTATATGGAATTATTAAAGAAAAAAAGTCAATGTAACTTTCTGTATTTTTTTCTTTATCGCATCTTGCTTTACTTAAATCATTGGCATCGCAGTTCCACGGTTTATTATTATTATTATTATTATTATTATTATTATTATTATTATTATATATATATATTATATATTATATATATATATATATATATATATATATAGATATAATTTGCCCACCCCCTCTTGGAAAAAATGCTGCTGGCGCCCATGATTATATCATTGATTCCTGCCAATGGATGAAGCTTGAAGGGAGTTTACATAATCACGAAGACGACCTCACGTGTCACTGAGTCCTCTCGATTTGGCTCACTAATGGCAGTACGATTTTTTAAAATAAAAATTAAGTTGTGCAACTCACAAGTGGCTAACACCAAGGACTCGATACGATCATGAAGAAGATTTATGGGGGTTCTGAAACACTTTGAATCTAAGGGAGATAAATGGAAAATATTGATCTAGTTATTAGACTATATAAATATATGGTGGCATCCATGTTCATGACTTGCGCGCGCGACTACGTAAATACCTAATCTCATCTCAACTTGCGCAATGATGTAGCAATGGTTCATTGCGGAAGTCGTCATGGAGTCAGTATCAACTGACTTTTCTTTCTTTGTTGAGCCCAAGCCCCCCGACTACAGGAGATTGATCGCCAAACCCAACCTTTACGAGAGTTGCGGTCTGAAATCGCCAATGTGTGACCCAGGCTTCAATCTCCTATAGTAGGGGTGGGGCTTGGGCTCAACAAAAAAAGAAAAGTCAGTTGATACCGACTCCATGACGACTTCCGCAATGAACCATTGCAACATCATTGCGCAAGTTGAGATGAGATTAGGTATTTACGTAGTCGCACGCGCAAGTCACCGATGATTTAGGCCACACCCACATTTAACGGCTTTTACAGGACGACGAGTCCGTGAAGGGGTGACGATTTTTGACGATTTATTCGCGATTTAGGTACGTAATATTCATGAACATGGATGCCACCATATATTTATATAGTCTAATAAATAAATCAATATTTTCCATATCTCCCATAGATTTAAAGTGTTTCAGAAACCCCATAAATCTTCTTCATGATCGTATCGAGTCCTTGGTGTTAGCCACTTGTGAGTTGCACAACTTAATTCTTATTTTAAAAATCCTACTGCCAGGAGTGAGGCAAACCGAGAGGTCGTCTTTGTGATTATGTAAACGTCCCTGCAGGCTTTGTTCATTGTCAGGAAACAATGATATTCTAATAAAACGATAAAAAAAAATGCATTCAGTGTCATATTTATCTATCTGAAGTTCTCAAATTATATCAAGAACACCTACTGAAAATCTTTAATGGAATAGCTATATATTTTACTCAAATAGAAAATGCCTTTTCATTTCTTATACTTCATAACATGCTAATAAATTGAATTTGATTGCAATAAACTCACTAAAGAAAATCATATTAAAAAACTGTAAATTTCGTGAATAAAAGTTAAATTGTATTACAAATATATTTTCGTTTAAGTTGTATTTAGTGTCATATTTAGCTATATCTGAAGTTCTCAAATTATATCAAGAATACAGAAAATCTTGAATCGCAATTAACTAAGCCTTTGAACCACATTCATATGCTTCCGACGCACTTGACACATTCTGACTCACTGCGCAGCTCCACTGAGTACGTTGTGGGTTTGCCAAGAATATGGCGTATGTTGTACTGAATGCCGTAACTCGCCATTGCTAGTTACGACATGCGTGATCAATTGCCGTAAGTCGAGAGGCCATTAGGTAATTGTTGCGTGTTGTGCCATGACATGGCAACTTTTCACAGTAGTCGTGGAATGACGGCGACTATGCAAGGCAGCCTCGCATAGTCGCCATCCCTGGCGCAAAGTCGTCGAACTTGGTGACTTTGTTACGATTTATGCCGATTTACGGTGATTTGGTTGTAATGAAAGCGTAGTGGGGTCGTAATAGGAAAAATTTTGGCTGTTACGACATACACGGTTTGAAATTGTCAATGTGTGACCCAGCCGTTACGAAAGTCGCGGTCTGAAATCGCCAATGTGTGACCCAGGTTTAACTTTCTGTCCGATTGTGGCATCACACGATAACATAAGACGTTATAAGATTTTTTTTTCTTATTTGTGTTTTAGACCATAATTATGGTAGAATTATTACTTTCTTTATTTTTATAATTTCATTGATTATTATTCAACATTATTTCACTAGCTGATATGCTTTTATTTGGATTTGAAATATAGTTTCTGCTTTGACTCTTGCCTAATCTTAAGCGGTATTTTTCAAAAGTTTCGTAATTTTTCGTAAAATCAATTTGTCACTGACCATTCTTTTTCATATGGTTAACCATATGATTAATAACCAAAGTCGAATATGAAAGGCATATTTTTGTATATATCAAAATGATATATTATTGTTAGGAGAACGAAAACTTCTGGAACATGTTGCAATACATTTTTGAGGGAGCGTATACCACTCACGAGTTGATTGCTTCGTTTTGAGTGGTATGATGCGCAAACTGTTTATGCACTGTCTCACTTCTTTTATTTTAAAAATGCCTTGTTTATGTTTTTTTCAAGTCCACTGATTTGAATATTAATTAACTCTTCTGAAACTAAGATACCAGAGAACTGAAAAACTTGAACAGAAGTTGATGTAACAACGGTATAATCTGCTCAGTCATGTGCCAATTTTTCTTGTGCATCAGTGTCTCATTCTGCATATGAGTGCAGTTATATGGGTATGTATATGTACAGTTATGCTCAGAACTAATGCTACACGATTGCATACGACTTTGTTCAAAATTCACTAAATGGCAACTAATATGCTCTATCTATTATTTCAATACAAAAACACGATTATTGCATACAATTAGGTCATATGTTTCCTAAGAATGAAATCTGTCGTATATTTCAAAACTGTAAAAATATAATGTGTAGCCAAATTTCAGAAAAACAGTTACAAAACATTTTCAAAACTTTTGTTCACTCACCGCTGATGTATTTGACCAAAACGAATTTGTCATCAAACCTTAGATCAAATATTAACTAAATAAGCAGAAAAATTTGCTGTAACATTAACAATGCTTCCTAAGTAACCATAACATTTGAAATAGTCCTATTTGATTGCTTTTATGCCTCAATGATGGAAAAATTTAATTATGTAAATACAAAAGTAGAATGTGGCCACTGATATCAATGTGAGAGTGGAGTGTGTGTGGCGCAACCATTAGAGTGGCGGTGCCACAACAACCACATGGTGTAACATAGGTCTGCAATGTGTAGCAACAATGAAATTATCTTCAAAACATTTATTTATATTTGTTAGAGGAATATTTGCATTTTCATACAAATAAAATTATTTATGATATAGTTCTTAACCACCTCAAAAATGATGGCTTACTAGCAAATATTCACCTTTGCAATTGTTCTTTTGTCAAAGTCAGTTCAAGTTACCTTATGAAAGAATAAATTAAACACCAAAGCGAGCAGAAGGACTTTAAAGAAAATAATATTTTAAACCAGTTAAAAATCAAATGTTCCATATGCCTTGATATTAATACTAATAGATATTTCGATTAATAGCCTTCTCCAAATAATCAACATAATTATCTTTTATTGTTCAAAGAACAGGTAATCTCTACAAATAAATTCAATCGTAACAGGTTACATCTCAGAAGGGTTAGATTATTTTTTAGGCCTACAAATCATTTTGCAACATACAACCAGCTTGAACACAGCCTAAAACTTCAACATCTAAAGAAAACTTGTTGTAATTCATATTCCTATTTTGAAAATGTTGTTAAGACTCTTGAGCTTATTAGGTCTACTGTTATAATGAAGTAGAGATAGTTATGTTAACCAGTCCAAGGAACATGTTAAGTGTGCTGTCACTGATGGCACCGCTAACCTTACCACACAGTACTTAGAACTAAGCAATGTGAAAAAAAGTCAGATTCAGTCCATACCACACAGACTACGAATTATCCCAATGCATAAAAGGGATCATATTTATATAACAATAAGGAAAATAGTGCTAGCTGTGAATTCGCAAACTTTTCAACATGTATGACATTAGAAATTAAAAAAAAAGTTTAACACTACTTTATGACGTCATGTTAAGTCTGAGATTCTGGACGATACAAAAAGAATCATGGCGCATCAGATTTGAGCATCATTGTACGTATATTTGCATACACGTATTCATCACGTTAGGTTAAAGTACAGTATGCATATGCTGTGCATTTGACCTTTTCTCTCTCTCTCTCTCTCTCTCTCTAGACTATTGTTTATTGTTATTTATTATATGGTATGGCTACAAAAATTTACGAATCCTTATAATCATCCAAAACGCATCATATGTAGGTACTTCAACTTATGTGTCACTTGTTGAAAAAAAAAGTATATCTTAGTTTTACCAGACCACTGAGCTAATTAACAGCTCTCCTAGGGCTGGCCCGAAGGATTAGATATTTTTACGTGGCTAGGAACCAATTGGTCACCTATCAACAGGACCTACAGCTTATTGTTGGATCCGAACCACACTATATCGAGAAATGAATTTCTATCACCAGAAATAAATTCCTCTGGCTCCGGGTTGGCCGAGCCGGAATTCGAACTTCGGACCACCGAATTAGCAGTCGAGCGCGAAAACCAATCGTCCAGCGAAGAACTTATCACTGGTTGAAACATTGTGTAAATGGATAATGCAGTATGCAAATTTCCAATATCCACAAGGGCCTTGGATGTATTATTGCAGATAATCAAGGGAGTGCTCTACAGAATTCAATTTTTCTCGTTGTGTTATTGACAGCTTGCATACTTGCGCTTTTCTTTTTTGTCTTCCGCGATCCTGAGCTAAATCAGAGTATTGCCTCCCAATAATTTAATTCTTGTGTTGGCAAAAACCGCGCTGCGGTATCAATTTAATGAATGTAATATCATGCTGATTCACATGCAGAAACAGTTTGAACCTACTGTGGATCAACTTTGTTGGTTTTGGAAGTGCAGAGGTCCACATCAGTCCACTTATCGCTTTCAAAACCTTACCACACTTAGGGAAGAGTCGGCGCTGCCACAAAATAAGCTGAATCTAAACCAACCATGGCAATCCTCTTTAGATAAGGATGGTAATTTTCATCTTTATTTCACTGTTCTGGATAATTTCATTGTTTTCCTGAATCCCTTAAGGGAAAAATAAATCTTATCCTCACTTTAGTCGTTTGTCCACCAGTACTACTTTCACTGGAGTGACATATCGGAGAATAAATTTGATTTGTGTCATAGTAATTCACTTGTGTTTTACTGCATCTAAATAAAGAAAACATTTTAAAAATTTCTGCAGTTTTTAATTTCCTCATCTATGTTACCCACACTAAAATTGTAGTTTGTTTTCCTCACTGAGATTGTAGTTTATTTACTTCACCGAAACTGCATTTATTTTTCTCACTGAAGTTGCAGTTTGTTTTTCTCACTGAAGTTGCAGTTTGTTTTTCTCACTGAAGTTGCATTTCATTTTTCACAATGAAATCACAGATTTTTTTTCTCACTGAAATGTGCAGTTTACTATTTTCACTAAAACTGCACTTTCCTATCCTCACTGAAATTGCAGCTTATTGTTTCTGACTGAAGTTTGTTGCTTCCACTGAAATTGCAGTTTCTCACTCACTGACAATGTTGTTTATTGCCTCTCTGAAATTACTTTTTATTTAAACTGACATCTTTTGAAAGTATAAGGTAGTTTGGTCTGGCCGATGGTAACTAGAAATCATTATTACGATATCAGTTCTCTCTGGTTTAATCTTAAGGTAAAAAAAATAATTAAAAAAATCTATGAAAAACTATTTTCAAGTCACTGACTTTTAAATCATTTGACAACCAACTAACCTTGAAAGCTGACTCCAAAAGCATTAGATTCTGGAGTATAACAGTTTGCTAATCTCTTATTTCTGTCTCAAAAGTAGACTGATTGATTCGTTAATGATATCTGGAAAATTTTCCGCTCTGCAACATATATATTTTTCTTTGCAATGGTTTTCAAATAACTTGTTTCCTGCATCTTAAAAATATTGATCGTGACGTCATTTACTGAGATGGTTCAGAGGTTATTTAAGTCGTTGCAATCAACCTTTTTTCACGTCGAGGACCAGAGTGATTGAGATGTCAGTTGTTAGTAGAAGCGAGTTTTCCTTCTGAAGAGACAAAAAGCGATTCTTGTCCCACAGCAACGGACCGGCTCCAAAGGCGAAACCCCAAATGAGGAACACATTTTATGGATTACTTTGAGCGCAAGGAAATCCCCTCGCAGACGACCGAGGATCAATGGATGCAGATCTCTATTGATGCCTTAGAAGCTTCGGATCGATTTGTTATGGGTACAATAAAATCAAAGGTCTCAGAAATATGATTAATTCTCCCAGTAGGAGGATAGTGCCGCAGTGCACCTCATGCGGTGCACTGTAGGCATAAGGTTCTTAGGTATTACTTAAGGGTCTTTGCAGCGTCCCTTCCTCAGGGCCCTAGCTGCAACCGCTCTCATTCCTTTTACTGTACCTCCGTTCATATTTTTTTTTCTTCCATCTTACCTTCCTCAACCCTCTCCTAACAATGAATTCATGGGGCAACAGCGAGGTTTTTCTCCTGTTGCACTTTTCACACCTTTTTACTCTTAATTTCCCTTTCAGCGCCGAATGACCTCAGAGGTCTCAGCACTTTGACCTAAATTCTATACTCTATTCTATTCTATAATTATTCCTCTACAGCCAGGAGACATCACGTCTCCTTATCGACCCCACATGCGCCTCCCTCGGACTTGTGATGTTGCTGACGCAGAAAAACAA
Organism: Macrobrachium nipponense; assembly: GCF_015104395.2. Lineage (NCBI taxonomy): Eukaryota > Metazoa > Arthropoda > Malacostraca > Decapoda > Palaemonidae > Macrobrachium > Macrobrachium nipponense. The sequence continues at coordinate 38,163,300 of NC_061104.1, forward strand.
GCTGTAGTACAAGAATGAACAATAAAGAAGTCAACGGAGCCCGCCTGGTGGAGCAAACGGGAGCCGCTGAAGACTTACGTCAGATTCAGCTTCCGCGCCATTTCCCTCAGCATCCGGACTTCCAGGCAGTCGACGAGCTGGACCGAGGTGCCGGGCTGATCGGTGTCTCGTGTGAATTCGGCGAATGGGAAGAACGACTTCACTGCCATCCGCAAGGCGTATCCGTTGAAGTTCTTGAACTGGTCTGAGGAGAGATGGGAAGAACAAGTGCGATCAAGAAGTGACTCGATTCATTTTATGGATCTTTCCTAGAGAGTCACCCCTCCCCCCCAAAAAAAGGGTGTACGTATGTCCACCTTTGGGGCGTGTTTGTTGCAAACCTGCTAGGGATGACCGTAAAAACAAAATACAAACGACTGCAAATATCATACAGACTATGACCCCCGAGAAATATGAGCCCCAGATCAAGACACCCGGAAACCCTAGGGGGTCACTCTCTAGGAAAGATCCCATTTTATGAATGATTGCAGTAGGCAAACTAACTGAATTTTTATATATATGGATGTTACTGAAAGAGCTACGGTTCAAGTCGCTCTCTGGATTTATGATCGAACGAAAGTGAACGAATGAGTCTGACGAATTCCGATGGTGCAAAGGTGCATATTCTACTTATTTCCAAAGTATCGTCGTGTAACGCAAATAAGGTGATTTAAGCACGGTGACCAATGTACTTACTTTGCAGGCGTCCTTAGCGGGATCCGGCGAATTTGCCGACAACAATTTATCATCGATGCGCTCAATATATCGAATACACAATTCTACGAAACGGTAATCATAGAAAGCTCTAGTAAATTGCCGCGGCAATAAATTACCAAGTTAGGTTTGATTGCTAAACAGGCAGGCGAGGAGAAAAGAGTTAAGAGTTAAGAGTTAAGGCGGGCCAACTGAAAATTGCATATTAATTTTTGCCACTGCGCGTAACACTCATATTTTGGCAAATATTGACCACTGTAATGGTAACGGAACACTCAAAACCGCTCCACTGTCATTCTATCGGTTATTCACATTTCATGGATTCAGGGGAAATATTGCAATTCCGGTCGCCGATGCCTTGCTACCCGATAGGTCAGAAACAGCTTATAATACGCTGCTAGATTAGATTAAGGTCAATGGACATTTTTCGTCTCCTTCCTCGATAACTCTTGATTTTGAACCAGCAATGATAAAGGAATGCAAAAAAGAATTCCCAAGCGTTGTATTAAAAGGACGTTTCTTCCATTTTCCTCAATGTACCTTACGTGCCATACAAGCTAATGGACTGGAAAGAAGATATGAAGCGGATGCAGATTTCGCTCAAAATCTCCGTTATGTGCCGGCACTAGCATATGTGCCTGTTAATACGGTTATCAGTGCATTTGAATTGTTGTATGACACAGATATCTTGCCGCGGGAAGCTGAAGCTGTAGTGGACTATTTGGAAGAAATCGTCGCCGACCTCCGAAGTTTGAGATCGAGATGTGGAATGTAGACGAAACCATTTTCAGTTTTTTACAGAAAACAAAAATTCGGTTGCAGGGTGACATAGGACATCTAAACCACTGGTTGCTGGCCACCAACCTAACATCTGGAAGTTTTTCGAATGCTTGAAGAAAGAACAAAACTATAATGATGTCAAAGTCGATTACTACCTAGCTGGCACTTCATCTCAACCACCAAGAAAGAAATATCGCGATTCTTCTGAATGGATAAAAAAAAACGTAGAATGCTATCCTTCACGTAGCAACGTCATTGATGATTTGCGGGCAATAGCCCATAACCTAGCTTTCTGATCTTGATTAAACCAATTCATAGCTTTTTATACACCTTACTGATTATGTTTGTGATTTGTTTATATGTGTGTATGTGAGTATATGTGTGGACGTGTGTATATATGTATATACATTCGTATGTGTATGTGTATTTGAGCGTGGTATTATGTTTTTAGATGGCTCATTTCGAAATTCCCGTTTTATTATTATTTTTACGTTTCTTATCGATTTTGCCAATTAATGTACAGTAGTTTCTGTTTTTTGTTTACTGTTACTACCACATTACTTTTACAATGATCAAAGAACCTATATTATCTGTAACTACCTTATTGGATATTATTTCACCTATTCATTTATTGCTTGTGGTCATTGGCTGTAGGTGTAGTTTCCGTATAAAACAAAAATACTTTTATTTTCCTAAATTCTCCAAAACTTCCTGTGGCTATTGCTTATAGTTTTAAGTTTAGTTAAAACTAATTTTTCGTTTTTAATGGTTCTGTGGGTAAAGAACTGTAACCATTCTGAATAAATACCATTTCCTATTTCAAAGATAAAAGTAAGCTAAATAAAAGATCAATATATTTATTTCAAATTAGAATATTTTTTTCCATTAATTATTGTCAGTGAATTGTGTGTAGTCGATAAATTGAGCTTGTATATGAATTGTTGTCGGGAAATTCCCCTAGACCCGTCCTTAGCCTTAAAAATAATCTGTAGTATGTGAAAGATGAATGCATAATTATTATACATGAGTGTATAAACATGCGAGTGAGCAGAAGCAGAGAATCTTTCCAAAAGGCGCAAATCTTACCGGGAGCGAAATGTCCCCGGTGCTTCCAGCCAGATTTCGGAAACCAAGAGTCCGCCATGACTACTTTGCTTCTTCCAGCGTCGCAGAACAGACACCGGAAATACGCCCTTATACTCCCTGTGGGAAGAAACTGCTTGTTTGATCTGGGCACATTAAACTGGAATAAAAAGGTGGTGCCAAACTACTTATTTGTTTGTGTGTGCACCTCCAACATAATTCTTTTTACTTTCCGGCACGTCTATGCTGAAAGCTTGGGGGCAGACCCATCTGTCTGTCAATGATTAATGCAGGACCTTTTTTTAATAATCTAGACATAATTACACCTTGGGGGGGCAGGAGTGAGTACCCTCAGTTACTAAAGTTTGTTTGCAGCCTCCTTTCGGCTCTTAGCTGCATCTACTTGTTAGCCCTTCACTTCAACTCCATTCTGACTCCCTTCTTCGGTGTTTCCGCCCAGCCGCCCCCCCCCCCCCCCCCCCCCCCCCCCCCCCCCCCCCCCCCCCCCCCCCCCCCCCCAACCCCCACCAACTCCCTCTTTTCACTGTCTAGGCTTTAACCAGCTTAATTATTTGCTCATGGTATGTGTCAGCGCTCTTACCACTTTTATTATCATTATTATTAATGCTGCTGTCATGTATATGTATTATTATGTTAGTTACTACTGTTATTCAACCTCAGAAGCGTTTTCCCTCAGGAGAGGCTATCACTCCTTTTATTTTGTCTATCTTTATTTTTTATCAATGCAAATGTGATTTATATATATACATATATATATATATATATATATATATATATATATATATATATATATATATATATATATATATATATATATACATATGAATTTTATCACATCACTGTGATTCATATACACGCATTAAGCTACAAATGTCCGTTTAATATCTAATTCGCTCTACCTCGGAATCAATATATTTTCATATAGTTTAACTGAAATGGAATTTTTAATTGATCGGCCCATGGTCTCGAACTACGGAACCAAGAATTCAGGACGAATTCTTATCATCAATAAAAAAATTCCCCTTCGGTGAACATTTTTTAAAGTATATTAATTCCGAGGTAGAGCCAATTAGATACAAAGGACATTTGCGGCTTAATGCGTGTATGTGTATATATATATATATATATATATATCTATATATATATATATCTATATATATATATATATTATATATATATATATCTATATATAATACGATATATATAGATATATATATATATATATATATATATATATATATATATATATATATATGTGTGTTGTGTGTGTGTGTGTGTGTGTGTGTGTGTGTGTGTGTGTGTGTGTGGTGTGTGTGTGTTGCTTGACTTGACCTGTACTCACTTCAGTATTAAAGTCCAACACTGATGTCAGGGGTTATTCCATCATGTGACTCAAGGCTTTTATGCGTCCAGTATATTTATCTTTTTTGACGCTGCGCCTCTCACAGAACGGGAGGGGTCAAGGTATCAGTAAATTATCCTCTCACGAGACCAACTCAAATGACAAATCAGCCCTCGATGGCTGAAAATGTCTCTGTGCTGGATTTTAATGTCCGAACTTTAATATATCAATAATCTACAACCAACAAGCAGACATACCAACGTGATGTTCAAGTGTTTCCAAGTGATTTTCTGTACGGGCCTCGATGGGCTTTCCCTCCCTGCTGCTGGAGACCGCGACGAAGTAGAGGGCGTGGATGGTGTTCCGGAAGACGTGACTCATGAGGAAGCCCCTTTCTCCTCCGGGAAGTCCTATGGCCAACACTTTTATCTCCGGATACTTCGAAATGTCAAGCTTCTGTAGGAAACTGCTTGTGGGTGTATGCGAAGGAGAAGAAGAAGAAGAAGAAGAAGAAGAAGAAGAAGAAGAAGAAGAGAGAGAGAGAGAGAGATAGGGAAAAGTAGTTAGTAGATAATCGGAGAGTGAGTAATTGCTACCGACAGAAATTACCTACTGTGCATTTCAGGGCTGAGTCTAATTGATTTTCGTCATTAAAACTTTTTTACAAAACATCGGATATGGATCGTATTTTGGAAACAGCTATTGATGCCACAACCTAATTGGCAATAATATGCAGTGATGTCTAATGTTGATAATTAGGCACTTATCAGAGTAAAACAAAGAAATTTAAAGGGAAACTTAGCTGCATTTAGTAAGCACCCAGTGAGAGGCCAGTTGTGACGTAAACTATGACATCAGACGTAACAGCAAGGTTCCCAGTAGCGTGATAATGATCTTAGAAACGCAAATATTTGACCCTCTTATACAATAAACAATACCTTAAGTAGGATATGTGATAATTATCGAAATTATGGATGATATACTATACATGGATGATAATATAAAAAATTTTAATTTGTGCAGTCAAATTAAGTAAGCAAAGAAACTACTACTTCTTTGCTTCTTAGCGTTCGTCACCTAAATAGGCGACCAAAGCATTTGAAACCAAAGATACAAACACAGATTAGAGTTAAAATACATACAAAACCAAATACAACGCTTGCCATAGAAAGTCTCATTATCATTGAAAGCAGCAAGTGTATCACGTTCATGGCACCGAGGTCTTGTAGGAATTCTATTTTCTCTGTAACCATCAAAAGTTCTTCACTTATGATCTCCTCAAAGCACAAGACCCGATTCACATAAGACTGGTTTATTCTTAAACAAATAGCATCATTCCCTTTACATAATTTTATATTATAAAATATTAGTTTCTTTTTATTTCATATTTCCTTCAATTTCAATAAAGCTCAGTATAATCAAAGGATTAGTGGATTATAAAATTTAGGGCATAGCTCCCAAGCGCTTGGACCATGAGTTACGAGTATCATTCAGCACTACAATGCAGTTATGATTATATTAAATATATACTTATATATATATATACATACATATATATATATATATATATATATATATATATATATATATATATATATATATATATATATATATATATATATATATGAATGCATATTATATAATAAACGACGTAAATGAATAATAAAAATATCTGAAAAGGGAAAAAATGAGTAACTTCAAATCCATGAAAAATAAATGAATAGATAAAACTGGGAATTCATAAACTCACTGATAACCACCCAACAAACCTACAACAAAACATTAGTGTGTCAAGTACAAGATTCAAGCCTATATAAACAACAAAACTGACACAGAGGAACACAAATAAAATAATGAAGGGGGAGTAGTGTGCTATGCCAGGCACTGTGGATTTATTATGGGATGGATCATGAATTAAGAAAGTTCAAGTTAGAACACTTGCGATATGATATGTACATTCATTTACCAGGGCTAAGCAGGCACCGTGAGTCGGAACTTTTGAGACAATTTGAAGCAACAGAAACTCGAGGGAAACAATTCTTTTCACAGAGAGACTGTAAGACTTGGTGTATATTTCAAGTTAATGGGAACGTGAATTACGCCATGGAATTGTATTACACAATGTCGACATGACTCATCGAAAAGTTGAGAGAGAGAGAGAGAGAGAGAGAGAGAGAGAGAGAGAGAGAGAGAGAGAGAATGTAGGGTAGGTGTTTGAGTGTGTGAAACAATATAGTAATCCCATATACTACTACTATTACTACTACCACCAACATGGGCGGAGTGCCTAGTAAAGTAGGTCATACCACAGTACCAAGAGTGGGAGGGCCCTCAGTAATGACGTTGTATTGGCCTCTATCTACGAGCCTGCTAGACTTAGCTAAGATTACCTTTCAAATTCGTTAATTCCCTCTGATAAGGGCCTTAATGATCAACACTAGACATCATTGCACATTTTTGCCAATTGGGCTGTGGCTCCAAATAGCCGTTTCCAAAATACGATCCATATCCGATGCTTTGGAAAGATTTTATAGACGAAAATCAATTAGGCACGGCCCTGACATGCACAGTAGATTCTAATAACACATACATCACTTTTGTTTGTAAGAACTGGGTAAAACATTAGATCTCACTTTGTTTTGGGTGTAGAACATTGCATACACCACGATAAAAAGAAAGGAAAAATAAAAAAAAAAACCTTGCGTGTACTTTACTTGACAGAGAGGTTGTTGGAGAAATCAGGCAGGTAGACAACCACGACTCTGCATCCGATCGACTTTCGACCTAACAGGAAGAAGTCGGAAGGGTTCTCATTCGTCTGCTGCGTCATCAGCTGTCTATCCACGAGGACGAACGGCCGGTTTCTTAACTGCAGAGCCCTTGAACGATATTCGATATCAAATCTTAAAAGTAGAATAAAGCATTGATCTTCGTCTCTGACTTTCCACCCTCTCTAACAATTGTTTTCATAGTGCAACTGCGAGGTTTTCTTACCGTTACACCTTTCAAGCCTTCTTGCTGTCAATTAACCTTTCAGCGCTGAATGACATCATAGGTCTTAGCTCTTGGCCTTTGGCCTAAATTCCATATTCTCTTCTAATCCTGATAACTGTCAACATTTTGGTTTTGGATAAAGAACAAACGCACGAAAATTGACTGAAACTAACAACAAGCAGGAGGAGACCGGCCTAGCCAGCTATTGAGAAACCATGTAACCTGAGATATTTATATTCATTAACAGTATTATGTTGGTATATTACTCTCAGAAGCTCATGCGGCCCCTGTCATTTGCAAACACTTTACCTCGATCATTAACCTTTTTACATGTTCGTCACCAAAGTCAATATTTATCTTGAATGGTGCGCAGAATCGTTATTATCTTCAGTATCGTTTATTATCCAATTCATTATACCTTGAGAACAATTTATGCCCAAAGGAACTTCATAAGCTACTAGCAGCTGTATGTGTCCTTTCCACGTTATTAAACGCACATTCACTTATAAATGACCTGGACGTTCATCTATCCCCAGCCAATGCTACTGCATCACTGACCGGCTCAGGCAGCCTCCGGCCGACGGAAGGTGCATACATGTTACAACAGGTTGGTCGGGAAAGATTTTCATTGTGAGGCCCACCTTAAAGTGACCTTGATAAAACTCAGCCTATAGTTCAACTCTGATATTGATGTTGAATGCGTATATAGTCATTTATATTAACTCATGGCACCAAATCTGAATGCAGTAGGCCCATCTTTGACCCTTTGGGCCTCAATTCCCAGAGTGAGGGGTGGCTGCGCCTTATGGCCCCCATATTGTGGGAAGCCTGTGTGTACCTATAGAAACTTCTACTTAGATGTCAACTTTGAAAGTTGTAAATAATGAGGGGGTATGAAAAAGAGGGGTTATGACCCCTTAAAAACGGCTCTTGAATTTCGGATTTTGACTAAAACCTTCCTGAGGGGGGAGGGGAGTTTATGGTAAAAATTTGGTAGCTTTAGTTGTCAACTCCAAAAGTTGTGGAAAAAAGGGGGCGGGGTTATGACCCCTTAGAAATGGCTCTCAAATTTCGGATTTTGACTAAATCCTTTGAGGGGGGAAGGGGAGTCTATGGTAAAAATTTGGTAGCCCTACCTGTGAACTTCGAAAATTGTAAAAATTGACGGGGTATGAAAAAGGGGTGTTATGACCCCCTTAGAAATGGTCCTTGACATTCAGATTTTGACTAAAACCTTTTCTGGGGGAGGAGGGTTGAGTCTATGGGTAAACATTTGTGAGCCCTACCCTGTGAACTTTGAAAATTGTAAAATTGACGGGGTATGAAAGAAAAAGGGGTGTTATGACCCTCTTAGAAATGGTTCTTGAAATTCGGATTTTTGACTAAACCACCTTTCTGGGGGAGGAGGGTTGAGTCTATGGTAAAATTTGGTATTTGCCTACCTGTCAACTTTTCGAAAGTTCTAAGAAATGATGGGGTATGAAAAAGGCGGTTATGACCCCTTTAGAAACAGCTTTCGCATTCCGGATTTTGACAAAAACCTTCCTTAGGGGGATGGGGAGTATATTGGTAGAAATTTGGTAGCCCTACCTGTCATCTTCGAAAGTTGATAAAAATGATGGGGTATGAAAAAGGGGAGTTATGACTCCCTTAGCAAAGGCCCTCGAATTTCGGATTTTGACTAAAACCTTTTTTGGGGGAGGGGAGTCTTTGGTAAAAATTTGGTAGCCCTAGCTTTTATAGTCTGGATATGCATAACGTACAAACAGACAAATTTAGTTATATATAGATAAGTGCTTTGTTTCCGGCTAGATTCGTACCGTTGCCTGAATTACAAACAGCGACAGAAAGACCTCTGACCACTCAGGTGGTCATAGTCACTGTCAATCATCACTGTTTCAGTTCCTCGTTGAACGAGTGGTTTTCGCTCTCGGCTACCAGTATCCAGTGATCCGAAGTTCGATTCTCGGCTCGGCAACGGCGAAGTCCAGAGGAATTTATTTCTGGTGATAGAAATTCATTTCTCGATATAATGTGGTTCGGATCCCACAATAAGCTGTAGGTCCCGTTGCGAGGTGACCAATTGGTTCCTAGCCACGTAAAAATATCTAATCCTTCGGGCCAGCCCTAGGAGAGCTGTTAATCAGCTCAGTGGTCTGGTAAAACTAAGATACACTTAATTGTTTCTAAACCAGATCATGGTTCGAATCCTGGCCGGCGCAGTAGCACTTCAGGTATTTCCCCAAGGTATAGTGAATTGGTTTAAAAATAAAACCATAGTTGAATGTTTGTGAACGTAGAACGTTCACTCGTGTGTAAGTGAAAAATATTCATGTACATATATATATATATATATATATATATATATATATATATATATATATATATACATATATATCTATCTATCGATCTATCTATCTATCTATCTATATATATATATATATATATATATATATATATATATATATATATTTTACTATATATGCATTCATTCACTTACCTCAGGAAAAGTCAGCGTGTGCATCGTCCGTTTCTTTGAGCATCAGCAGATGGCAATCGGGAAAGTGAACTTTGACCACATCACCAATAACTTCCAGAAGTTGATTCATCCCTCCTGGACGCTCTGTGGCTGCGTACTTTTTCAACAGAGGTCCTTCTCCAGTTCGTCCTTCCGTTGAAATAATGTCATAGAGGAAGACGAGACACAGTTGCAGGACACTGGAGATCGCTATGCGCAGAGGGATTTTCATCCTGTATTAAGATGTTTCACATTATATATATTATATATATATATATATATATATATATATATATATATATATATATATATAATAAATATAAACTAACCATATTAAAATCAAAATTCAAATTTAAACTATTCAATTTGTTTATAAAATCAACACTGTTTTTAACATTCGTGTTAGAAATGTTTCCTACCAAAGGTGTAAGAATTTTAACAAGCCATTTAGATCTATTATATGTAACTGACCCTACTGAACTAATGATTGGTCTGATAGGGTTATTGATTTTGCGTGTTTTGATTTTAATATGGTTAGTTTTGATGTCTCTTTATTTACAAAAGTGCCTGTAGATGATTTACTTGAATATTTGGAGGATGAATAAGAACGTCATGATATTCCCTTAACTGGAGCAAACCTCATTAGTCTCATAAGGTTATATATCAAAGACAGTAAATTTTGTTTTAATGGGGAATTTTTTGTACAAAAGTTTGGCATGGCTATGGGTAATCCCTTATCTCCTGTCCTTAGCAATATTTAAATGGAATTTTTTTAGACAAAACTCTTACCAAGAATTTTGCCCCAAAAAGTTATATGGTTTAGGTATGTAGATGATATTTTCTGTATTTGGCCAGTTCACGAAAATCTCCAGGAATTCCTTAATAATCTCAATAATTTAGTCCCTGCTATAAAATTTACTGTAGAGGAAGAAAGAAATTGTAATTTGAATTTTCTTGATGTAACTGTCCATAGAAATGATAGAAATTTCACCTTTTCAGTCTTTCGGAAATCAACTAACATTGCCTCTTTTGTTCATTACTACTCCAATCACCATCAAAATGTTAAATTCTCTGTTTTTTCTGGGATGTTCCTAAGGGCTTTACGTGTCTGTAGCCCTCAGTTTATTGACGCTGATTACGCTGAGATTAAAACTATTTATGATATTGCATTGAAACTTAAATACCCAAGAACATTTGTAGATGTGGCATGGAAAAGAGCTAGAAAAACATTTTATTTAACTAATGACAAACTTGAATTGAGTAAGCATAACATTTTAAAATTACCCTATGATGAAAGGTTTTTAGATATTCCTAGAATTTTAAAGCTATTTAACATAAATGTTGTTTTCAGTAATATTAATGTCAAGAGTTTAGTAATAAAAAAATTCTCCTAAAGATCTTCCAGGCTGCATATGTGAAATTCCTTGCAAAAAGTGTGATAAAGTCTATTACGGACAGACCGGTAAATGTCTTTCACAACGTCTCAAACAGCACCAATATTCTTTGAGAACTGGGCAAATATCGAATGCATTATTCGTACATATAAGAGATTTAGATCATCCTATTAACTGGAGTTAAGCAAGAGCCTTAATCCCATGTAATGACACAGTTAAAATGAATATCATTGAATCTTGTTTCATCAAGTCAAATAATGGAAATATTCTAAATTTAAGTCTTGGTTTATTTAAACTTGATGCCTTTATAATGAAAAAAGTTGTAGATAAATATAAGCAACAAAATTAATATATTCAGTTTTTACATGTTTTGAAGTGTACAGATAATTTGTAGTGTCTGTTAGGCTTAAATCAATGTTTTGGTTTGTGACCGTGTGATATCCGATAATCCTGGATTATCTTCTTAACTTTTACCCTTTTGTCAATTAATTATCCGGTATTTGTGATCTGTTGTTTACCTGATAACTTTCTCTCCAATTGTATTTCATTCGTTCCTTGACAATGTCTTAGTAAAGACGAAAGCACTTGGATTTCTGACTATTATTTTCCTGTGGTATTCGCTTATTATTTGTATATATAATGTATATACAATATACATACATATGACAACAAATTTTTGAATTCATCTCAATTTATAATAATAATAATAATAATAATTCTTGTTTTAAACCGAGGGTATATATGTGATCTGAGTGAAAGAGAAGAGTCATTCACTTCTTGCCCCTACTGCACAGAGAATAAAATCGGGAAAATGTTCGGACGAGAAATATAGCAAATGTGATAAAAGTAGTGAGTCCTTTAAGGTAATGTAACTTATATTTCTTCTGAACCGGTAGGCTACACTGCAACATACTGAAATTGCATAAAATGTTTAGCAGAGTCAGAATAAAAAATGCCACGGCTCTAAGGTGCTGTGCATAAGACCATCATAGCCTTTACAAAAGCCATGGTTTATTGAACTTAGGGCTGTCTTCATCTTAAGCAACCATTAGCCATAGTTGTCAATTATTAATAAAAAGGTATAAATTAACATTTGAGGATAATTTGAATAGAAAATTAAGGCTGATAACTTGAAAGGTATTCCACCTAACCTAACCGATACCTGGGCTTAGGTACTGTAAATTAGATTCACCAGAAAGGAAGATCAGACTTCACATTAGTTTTTATTGAGATTGAATAATCAAATTTAAGACACATGTCGGGACAGAGAGCGAGCAAGGATCAAAATAGAGGAGAAATTTTGAAACACTCCACTTGCAACAGATAATATAATAATTCCAAAGAATATATCTATATATGTATATATATATATATATATATATATATATATATATATATATATATATATATATATATAAAATATATATTTTACCCCCCATTATACATATACAAACGCACATATATAATACTATATTATATATATATATTATATATATATATATATATATTATATATATATATATATATATATATATATATATTTATATATATATATATATATATATATATATATATATATATATATACATATATATATACTATATCATATATATATCATGTAATAGATATTGTATATATATATATAGTATTATATATATATAAGATATATATACATACATAAAATATATATACATATATATATATATATCTATATACATACATAAATATATACACACTATATATATTATATACTATATATATATATATATATATATATATATATATTATATATATATCAATTTGATGATGGTGAGGCTTGAAATGAAGCCGGAACGGGAAGACTGAAGCACGTAATATCAGACTGACATTGGATGATGGAATTAAACCGACCGCATCCGTTTGCTTATATTGGGAAGAGTCATCTCCGTGGAATGAGACCTCCTTTAATAACCATAACGAATAATACGAGACATGAAAAACAAGAAAAAAGAAAAAATGTAATATTTCCGAACACAGCTGAAAGATCAAATGGGAAATTAAATATCATTATTAAGCAGAGCAAAAATAGCCACTGATATATTATGAGTGAGAACAGAGAAAAATCTACAGAAGGTAAAAAAAGAACACAGAGAATGGTCGATGCCAGAGAAAGAAAGAATTGATATAAAAGAGAATGTTTTCAGAAAACCGTTCATTACTCACCTTCCTTTTGTTTTCATCCTTAGGCAAAGGAACAGAAATAGTTTCAGCTTTCGTTTTTTCGGCCCCTTTTTTTGATTTGGCCCTGTGCAGAGGTCCACGGAAGTCCCCCTTTTATAGCCAGGGCGACGGTCCGTCCTGCTGTATTCTGAAGAAGCCTTCAACCGTCGTTTTGATTTCTTCTCGTCTCAGTTCATTAGTCGAATCCAGAGACCCACAACAGGCTGACTTGATTTAAAACCAACCCATCAACAACCGTCGCTTTCTTAGTGGCTTTATCATGGGAATTACGTGTGTGTGTGTGTATATATATATATATATTATATATATATATATATATATATATATATATATATATATAATATATATTTTTTTTTTTTTTTTTTTTTTTTTTTTTGTGGGGGGGTGGGGGATATGCTTGTCACTACAAAGCCTTGAGCTCCAACTTGAAAGATTTTTTTTTAAATCATGACGTCCGGTAGCGGGAAACGAACCCGCGATACCATAATCACGGCGAGGTCACCTTGTCGACCTGACCATGAGAAGGATAAAAGTCTACTCCCTCTCGTACATACACATACCTAACGTTTTCAGATATATATATATATATATATATATATATATATAATATATATATATACATATATATATATATATATATATATATATACATATACATATCTGATCAAAATTGAGGAAACACTAAAGAAGGGAAGAAGCATCAAATTGCTGAAAAGACGACTTGGAACAAGGCGCCAACAGATACTTGTTTTCAAGGATGAAAATGGAAATATTATCAACAAAAGAGATGGAGTAATAAAAATTGCTGAGGATTTCTACACAATGCTGTACAATAGTGATATAGGAAATAACTTTGCCAATAGAAATAATGAAACACCTGAGCCGGTACCAAAAGTAAAAGCAGGAGAAGTAAAGAAAACATTGAAAGACATGAAAAGAAACAAAGCAGCAAGAGAAAATGGCCTAACAATTGATTTGATGATAAATGGAGGAAATTTCATATTAGTAAAACTCTCTGAACTCTACACAAAATGTTTGCAAGAATGCTCTATAACTACAGCTTGGAAAAACTTTATCATTATATTAATTCACAAAAAGGGAGACACAAAAGACCTGAAAAATTACCGCCCAGTAAGTTTACTCTCAGTAATATATAAAATAGTTACAAAGATCATATTAGGCCGATTAGAAAGACCGCCAGACTTTAATCAACCATGATAGCAGGCAGATTTTAGAAGCGGTATTCAAGAACTGACCATATCCATGTAATTAACCAGCTAAAGGAAAAATCGGCAGAGTAGGACAAACCACTATGTATGGCATTCGTAGACTATGAGAAAGCTTTTGATTCTGTCAAAACTTCAGCAGTATTGAAAGCCCTTCAAAAGTAGGGAATAGATGAATCTTATGTTAGAACACTTGAAGATATCTACACGGGTAGTACAGCAATCCTAAAGCTACATAAAGATAGTGAGAAATTTCCGATTGAGAAAGGAGTTAGACAGGGAGACCCCATCTCTCTTAAATTATTCACATCGTGCCTAGAAGAAGTTTTTAAGAATTTAGATTGGGAAAATGTAGGGATTAACATAAATGGGGAATACTTAACAACTTGAAATTTGCAGATGACATAGTTCTAATCAGTGAATCGGGGGAGGAATTGCAAACGATGATAGAAGATTTGAATAGAGAAAGCAGAAATGTAGGACTGAAAATGAATATGAGTAAAACTAAGATAATGTTCAATGAAAATGCAGAGACAACAAATAAGGGTTATGGACGAACCTCTAGAGATTGTTCATGAATATACGTATTTTGGACAGACAGTAAGTATTTCCCCAGGATATGAGACCGAAATTAAAAGAAGGATGAGCATGGGATGGAGAGTTCTTGGTCAACAAAAAGAGATTATGAAAAGTAAAATGCCACTCTCTCTAAAAAGAAAAACCTTCTAATCAGATGGTACTACCAGTATTAACTTATGTATCAGAAACTTGGAGCCTTACTAAAGCCTTAGAACATAAGCTGGTTACAACTTAAAGAGATATGGAAAGAATAATGATGGGAATAACACTAAGAGACAGAAAAAGATCAACATGGATACGAGAGCAAACTAAAGTAGAGGATATTCCAACAACAATTAAGAAGAAGAAATGTGCGTGGGCAGGACATATAATGAGAATGTCAGATAATAGATGGACGAAAAGAATAACAGAATGGGTCACTAGACATTCCAAACGAAGCATGGGAAGGGAGAGAAGACGATGGGTTGACGAGCTAAAAAAATTTGCGGGTATAGAAGGGCATAGAAAGACCATATAAACGGAAGGGAGTGGAAGGACACGTCTCAGGCCTTTGTCCTGCAGTGGACTACCAACGGCTGATAATGATGATGATGATGAGATTATATATATATATATATATATATATATATATATATATATATATATATATATATATTTGAAATCTGTGCTGTGTGTCTCTGTGTATGTTTTGTGAGCACGTAGGGAGAGAGAGACCATTGAAAATTTTAAGACTTTCACATCTCAATTCCGAGTGCAGTGCAAAGGTCGTCTAAACACTGTAACATGATAATAACTACCCTAAAAAAATATTTTATATACGTGTATGTATAAAACACTTCGACCTCCACATTCTCAATAAGACCAGGAGGGAATAAAGATTTTACTGACGAAGGTGAATTTTACCTAGGTGCAAGATAACTGAACATTAACATTCGTCACACCCATTTTTCGATAAAGCAGAGACCGGCTGATTGGCTAATCGGTGTTTTTATGTAAAAGGCGAAAAGAAATAATATAACAGAAGCAGGATAAAAGTCGAGAAAAATAAGAGGTTTTGTGAACTTCTGGAAATTAAAAACATATAAAAAACCTTTATTGGACTTGTGATGTCTTTTTCGATAAGAATGCCCGCACAGAGTAAGAACAATAATAATAATAATAATAATAATAATAATAATAATAATAATAATAATAATAATAATAATAATAATAATAATAATAATAATAATAATAATAATAAAAAGTACTACAGAAGATGGATGCCGGGTACCAACTCAAGAAAAGAGGCAACAAAATCAACCATCTGATGTTCATGGACGACATCAAGCTGTATGGTAAGAGCATCAAGGAAATAGATACCCTAATCCAGACTGTAAGGATTGTATCTGGGGACATCAGAATGGAGTTTGGAATAGAAAAATGCGCCTTAGTCAACCTACAAAAGGGCAAAGTAACGAGAACTGAAGGGATAAAGCTACCAGATGGGAGCAACATCAAACACATAGATGAGACAGGATACAAATACCTGGGAATAATGGAAGGAGGAGATATAAAACACCAAGAGATGAAGGACACGATCAGGAAAGAATATATGCAGAGACTCAAGGCGATACTCAAGTCAAAACTCAACGCCGGAAATATGATAAAAGCCATAAACACATGGGCAGTGCCAGTAATCAGATACAGCGCAGGAATAGTGGAATGGACGAAGGCAGAACTCCGCAGCATAGATCAGAAAACCAGGAAACAAATGACAATTCACAAAGCACTACACCCAAGAGCAAATACGGACAGACTATACATAACACGAAAGGAAGGAGGGAGAGGACTACTAAGTATAGAGGACTGCGTCAACATTGAAAACAGAGCACTGGGGCAATATCTGAAAAGCAGTGAAGACGAGTGGCTAAAGAGTGCATGGGAAGAAGGACTAATAAAAGTAGACGAAGACCCAGAAATATACAGAGACAGGAGAAAGACAGAAAGAACAGAGGACTGGCACAACAAACCAATGCACGGACAATACATGAGACAGACTAAAGAACTAGCCAGCGATGACAATTGGCAATGGCTACAGAGGGGAGAGCTAAAGAAGGAAACTGAAGGAATGATAACAGCGGCACAAGATCAGGCCCTAAGAACCAGATATGTTCAAAGTACGATAGACGGAAATAACATCTCTCCCATATGTAGGAAGTGCAATACGAAAAATGAAACCATAAACCACATAGCAAGTGAATGCCCGGCACTTGCACAGAACCAGTACAAAAAGAGGCATGATTCAGTGGCAAAAGCCCTCCACTGGAGCCTGTGCAAGAAACATCAGCTACCTTGCAGTAATAAGTGGTACGAGCACCAACCTGAGGGAGTGATAGAAAACGATCAGGCAAAGATCCTCTGGGACTATGGTATCAGAACGGATAGGGTGATACGTGCAAATAGACCAGACGTGACGCTGATTGACAAAGTCAAGATGAAAGTATCACTCATTGATGTCGCAATACCATGGGACACCAGAGTTGAAGAGAAAGAGAGGGAAAAAAATGGATAAGTATCAAGATCTGAAAATAGAAATAAGAAGGATATGGGATATGCCAGTGGAAATCGTACCCATAATCATAGGAGCACTAGGCACGATCCAAGATCCCTGAAAAGGAATCTAGAAAAAACTAGAGGCTGAAGTAGCTCCAGGTCTCATGCAGAAGAGTGTGATCCTAGAAACGGCACACATAGTAAGAAAAGTGATGGACTCCTAAGGAGGCAGGATGTAACCCGGAACCCCACACTATAAATACCACCCAGTCGAATTGGAGGACTGTGATAGAGCAAAAAAAAAAAAAAAAAAAAAAAAAAAAAAAAATAATAATAATAATAATAATAATAATAATTTTTATCGTTGTTTTTCAATTTTTCCAGCAAAACCGAAAACGATGATGATAATAATAATAACAAAAAGAGGAATGATTCAAAAGCCCTCCACCGGAGCCTGTGCAAGAAAAATCAGCTACCTTGCAGTAATAAGTGGTACGAACACCAACCTGAGGGAGTGATGGAACACGACCTGGCAAAGATCCTCTGGGATTATGGTATCAGAACAGATAGAGTGATACGTGCTAATAGACCAGACGTGACGTTGACAAAACCAAGAAGAAAGCATCACTCATCGATGTCGCAATACCATGGGACACCAGAGAAGATGAGAAAGAAAGACAAAAATTGATAATTAGCAAGACCTGGAAATAGAAATAAGAAGGATATGGGATATGCCAGTGGAAATTGTACCTATAATCATAGGGACACTAGGCACGACCCAAAGATCCCTAGAAAGGAACCTGGAAAAATTAGATGCCGAAGTAGCTCCAGGACTCATGCAGAAGAGCCGTGCTCCTGGAAACAGCGCACATAGTGAGAAAAGTGCTGGATTTCTAAGGAGGCAGGATGCAACCCGGAACCCTACACTATAAAAACCACCCAGTCAATACGACCACTGAAATAGACCCCCACAAAAAAATTAATAATTATAAATAAAAATAAAATAAATGAATAATAAAATAAAATAAGATAAATAAATTATTATTATAATAATAATTTTTATTATATTTCAATTATTACACTAATAATGAAAACGATAATAATAATAATAATAAGACGAAGAAGAAGAAGAAGAAGAAGAAGAAGAAGAAGTTATTTTTTAATTATTACACTAAAAGTGACAACGATAATTAATATAATAATAATGATAATAATAATATTTGTCGGCAGCAGACCCTCTTTAAGGCAGGTTCTATCAGAAGAGATTGCTGCTTCAACTGCGTTGATTTGATAGGCGTTGGTAGATCCAGTCTTCGTAAAAGGAGGCTGAAGTGCTGGAAATACAAGTGAAATGTCTAAGGTTTATCTCAGATTTCGTGAATCGTTCGCTCCTCTGGGGGATTCCTCACGTCAAAGTGATTTTCCTTCTGTTTTTAAGGGAACGTTCGGTCGTCACAGCCGCGGGCACTCATAAATCGGAAGATTACAAATCATAGTTAATAATAATCAAAGTATGAACAAGATCAGGAACGTCAGTGATCAGTTAAAGTGATTTACACGAAGAAATTATTGTGACTATTCTGAGTTAGGTATATCTTAGTTCAACCAGACCACTGAGCTGATGAACAGCTCTCCTAGGGCTGGCCGGAAGGATTAAATCTCTTTACGTGACTAGGAACCGATTGGTTACTTAGCAACGGGACTTACAGCTTATTGTGGGATCTGAACCACATTATACCAAGAAATGCATTTGTAATCACCAGAATTAAATTCCTCTGATTCAGCATTGGCGGTAGGCGGGAGAGAACTCGGGTTACCAGATTAGCAGGTGAGTACACAAACCACTTGTCTAATGAGGAACTTACTATTCTGAGTAGCGCAGTCTCTCAAATAATCATTTACGATTCACGTTATGTACTGACAGAATCTAAGTATTTTCCATCAAAATGGTGACACCATTCTTATGATTTTTTAATATAATATACAGGTTAAAATATACAGTCACATGGTAGATACTGTAAGGGAATTCACAGAAATGCAATTGTTTATATTTCCCATAGTGTTACTATTATCAGTTTCACCAGTGTGGGCATTTATAACGTGTGTACATGTCCAGGAAATTCTTTAGACAGCCTTCACCAGCAAGTTGGTTTTCTTGATGTCGTGAAATGTGTGGACGCGACTAAAATTCCTTTATTTGTATATACGCAGCCTTCAGATATCTGGTTTACCCTAAAAACGTAGATAGTAAGAAAATCACTGTAAGCCAAAGAAGACTTTTCTCCAGTTAGCTGTCAATGTGATGCACCTGGCGAGATATGTTACTCTACGTTTTTTTTTTTCAACACCCGTTTCGTTTTTTGTGAGAATTTTCGTTGATAATCATTTTTCCTACTCGTAAAGCCAGTCAAAATCTTAGAATGAGACAAAAGAATAATTATTGTTTTCTCATAATTAATCCCCTGAAATGAAATTGAACTCAGAATTCCCTTCATTTTTATGCTTTCTGAGACTGAGTGTACCACTTTCTTTCTAGAAGAACAATGGCTACATAAAAATGAAGACTTGCTGAAAAGGAAAGACATTCTTAATTTATTTGTCAATGCGATTTTGAAGATGAGAAAAGACAGTTTCATTCGATACCAGTGGAAAAGATAAAGTATTATACCCTGAACAAAACAGAACTGTATAACATACTTGTATAACATGAAAGATATCAAGAATACCTGCTTGGGAACCCTTGACTCGCCTGGAGGGATTAATGTTGTCTGGAACCTGATGTTGCTCGAAGACTGACTGATGTTGACTGAGTGATGTTGAAAAGGAGAATCAAATCAAACCCCTAGAGCTGTGGGAGACTCGCCCCGGTGCTAAGCGCTCAGGCTGATCTCTAAAGGCAATGGTCGTTCCTCGAATCTTCGATGTTCGTCTGCGTGGTTTACCTACAGAAAAATGCTGTCATGCGCATTGGGTTTCTCATGTTCTCTCCCTCTCTCTCTCTCTCTCTATGCGCATTGCGTTTCTCTCTCTCTCTCTCTCTCTCTCATGCATGGCGCATTTGCACGTTCTCTCTTCTCTCTACTCGATCTCTCTCTCTCTCTCTCTCTCTCTCTCTCTACATTTATCCATCTCTTTCTTTCTGATGAAGAATGAGGTAGAATGCCCAATATTGAAATAGCCCCAAGTTTAGGATCAAGCCTTACTTAATCAATTTAGACATAATCACTCCTATACTTCTGCACCATTTTTGTAGTCAATAATAAGGTTTGCAGTGCATCACTTACCCCGCTGGCAGTTGGACTTCACGCACTGCCGCTCCCACCTGCCTTTTAGGCCTTGACAGACGTGTCAGTCAGCCCTCTTCTTGTTTTAGCTGGATTAGATCCCACGACGTGCCCTGGGGAAGATGAAACTGGACCTTTTCAGTATTCTAATCTGCAAGTGGCAAAAGACTTATAGTAAAAAAACTCACCATCATTCAATGGTTTGGGGAAAATCATGTTCCCTTTCACATTGCATACATGTATGGATTGATGTATGTGAATATGTGTACGTATATATACTTGTATATATATATATATATATATATATATATATATATATATATATATATATATATATGTATATATTTTACTGTAATACAACAGTATGATATGAAGATAAAAAGGTCTTTAAAACACTATTTGAGCGTTGCAACCTTATACTTCAAGCACTTCCTTCTGTGCTCCTGCT
>NC_061104.1:38191973-38221940 GCF_015104395.2 Macrobrachium nipponense
TATTTGAAATAGTGCCTGTATCACCTTCACAAATTTTCTTTTATTCGGGAAATTTCGCACCCCGAAATAGCAAATTTCAGCTGTGCACATGCTAGGAGCCTTGTGGGCTTCGTATCCAGCCAGAATTCCTGAATTACAGGATTTCTCTCTCTCTCTCTCTCTCTCTCTCTCTCTCTCTCTCTCTCTCTCTCTCTCTCTCTCATACTAGGTATTGATAGGAAGGTTTTATTTTCTTTCATCAACCATTTTCACTGAAATATCTGGTATATTTTACGAATTGTAGTTTTGGCCTGCGTGGGCCCTGTAACAATAGCATAAACCGATAAAGCACCTTTAATGTAGTGATAATTAATTAAAACGGGACCAGCCACACAAGAAATTCCTTTTCATTGTCTATTTCATAAGTACAGATTAAAACCACTCCAGTCATTCATTCAGAAAGGGAAAATTCCCCTAGACCGTGCTGATATACAAATGTGATCTTGAGCACTCCCAATGTCTTGCTAACCGTCGAGTTGCCAACGTGCTAAATATCCTGCCAAGTAACTCACCGAATCCCACTGTAGGTGAAAGCTAAGACACGCATCAGGTTTTCTTGTAGAATTCAATTCCTCCCCTCCCGGGTGGAAGATTTCTTAGGGAGCAAACGCTCGTGTTCTCATACATGATATGTGTAACAGTTGTTCTTTTGAGCAAGAAAATTATTAAATAACAAAATTATTTTGTGCATTCCCGAAGCTGTACGCGTCCCATTTTTCATATCATTATCCCTATGTAAAACTTACTAATCTAAAGAGCCAGCTATGCTAATGTCTCAGCAACAATCCATCTTAAGCTTACATTGACTAGTTGTGAATCAATTCAAAAGTCCTCTAGGGACACCTATTCAAAAGACCTTTCTGACTTCCCAACTTAAAAGTCCTTTGCAACTACCAATTCAAAGATCCTTTAGGGACACCAATTAAAAGTCCTTTCATGACTACCAAATTAAGAGTAGATTTGTGAATACCAAATTAAAAGTCCTTTCGTGATTACCAAATTAAAAGTAGTCTCATGACTACCAAATTAAAAGTACATTTGTGACTACCAAATTAAAAGTTCTTTCGTGACCACCAAATTAGAAGTCCTTTCGTGACTACCAAATTACAAGACCTCTCATGACTACCAAATTAAAAGTCCTCTCGACTACCAAATTAATCCTTTCGTGAATCCCAATTTAAAAGTCCTTAACAACTCCCCATTTTAAGTCCTTTGTGACTACCGAATCAAAAGTCCTCTAGTGAAACCAATTTAAAAGTCCTTTGTGACTGCCAATTTAAAGTCCTTTGTGACTTCCAATTCAAAGTCCTTCGTGACTGCCAGTGCAAAGTCCTTGTATGACTTCCCCCCTTAAAAGTCCTTTGTGACTGCCAATTCAAAGTCCATGTGTGACTTCCACCTAAAAGTCTTTCGAGATGGTTATCAGTTCCTCTCAGAAAACCTATTAATATTTCTTCCTATGTACATTTCTGTTCTGGACAAAACAATAAGGTTAAAAGATCAGTGTTTGCATCTATATTTCTAAGAGCATTACGGGTATGTAGCCCAGAATATATAGATGAGGAGATAGATAAGATTCGGAATACAGGCAAGAAACTGAAATATCCAGATAGTGTACTAAACAATGCATTAGAAGCGGCAAAAAAGACCATGTATCAATACCAAAAAGAACCTTACAACACAAAAAATTTGCTTGTACTACCTTATAATAATAATATAAAAGTTATCACACATCTCCTGAAGAATTTTGGTGTTAATGCAGTTTTTAAAAACAATAAAACAATGAAACAGGTACTTATTAAGAACTCCCCGACAATGCTAAAGGATGTGTATATAAAATTCCGTGTAAGTCTTGTGACAACTTTTATATTGGTCAAACGGGGAAAGCACTGGAAAAAAGAATAGAACAACATAAACAATGTGTGAGATATGCACAGGGAAATAGTGGTATTTTTGTACATGTTAGTGAGAACAATCATGCTATTAACTGGGAAGGGGCAAAAAAGCTTGTGTGTTCTAATAATGCAATGGAAAGGAATATCATTGAATCTAGTTTTATAAAAGAAAGTTACAATAATAATCTGAACTTCAGTCAAGAAAATATATAAACTTGATCCTTTAATATCAAAGAAATTTGTAAACTGTTTTAATTTTTAAGGTAGGCAGTAGAGATGTATGGAACTAGGATCATTATATTTGTAAACACAGTAAGGAGGCAGTAGTGGTAATGAGATGTCCAACCCCGCCTCCCTGATACCTGTCAGGCGTGGACTTATTGTCTCCTACAGTGGGTACCCTAATCGGTAGTATCCCTTGAGAATTTAGTGTAAATTTTCGCCAAATGATTTTTGAAAGCACTCCTACCTTGACACATCCCTGGGTGATCTGCAGTCTCACGTCGTTGTGTGTATGTTCGTCAGTACTGTCTGTAGTATATATACTTGTGACTTCTAATACTATGTATCAGTCCTTTGTCAATGGCTTGGAAATAAAGTCGAAACCGGTCAGGACCTACACAATGTCTATTATTTTTCACCTGTGGATATGTGTGGTAAACGAATCACATGCTAAACTTATTATAATCATATATATATATATATATATATATATATATATATATATATATATATATATATATATATATATATATAAATATATATATATGAAAATAACGTAAAGAATATAGGAGGAGATGGAAGGATTGCCATTAGACCCGCACTTTACCTCAATGTTACTGAAGGACGCCTACGTTCAAATTTAGCCGACGATGATCCAAAGCAACACGAAGCTAAGGGCATGACACAGGGCACGTGTGAGGACCGCGTGCTGGAGACCGAGTCACGCGATCGCGAGATGAGTGAGTGAGCCAAGTGAAAGTGATCTTCTTCTGTTGCCTGTTTTTTATTGCCTTGGTCTTTTCTCCAGGCCATTTTCGGTTTAGCGGGCCGATGGGTTGTTCTCTGTAAAAATGGGAGAGAGGAGAATGTGAATCGGAAACTTGCAGAGAGAGAGAGAGAGAGAGAGAGAGAGACGAGAGAGAGATAGAGAGAGAGAGGGGGGGGGGGGATGTCTGGGTCCCATTTTTACTCTACTGATTGGTAAAAGGATAAAAAATCAAATTATATATATAAAAAAAAAAAAAGGTATATATACTATATATTATCGTATCTATATACATATAATATCTAACTATATATGTGTGTATATATATATATAATATATATATATATATATTATATATATATATATATATATATATATATAATATATATATATATATATAAGTCATATCACATTACCGTGATTCATATACATATCGAGTACAATGTCCTTTAATATCTAATTCGCTCTACCTCGGAATTAATATATTTTCATATATCTTAACGAAGGGGAATCGATAATAGATTTACCTGTACTTGGGCGCGAACGCAGGTACTTATAAATCCAGGACCGTCAGTGGAAGCGATACCACCCAACCGCGAGAGGCTTAAAGGTATATGTCGTCTCTCACCTCAAATACTTTCTCGCGCTGAAGTATTCGTTGGTTTAGAGACAACATCAACCCGCCTCGACTCCGGTAGTTAAGTAGCTTTTGACAAACACGTAGCATTTTACATAAGTCATATCACTTACCGTGATTCATATACATATATCGAGCTACAATGTCCTTTAATATCTAATTCGCTCTACCTCGGAATTAATATATTTTCATATATGCTTAACCGAAGGGGAATTTTTTTCTCGATAATAGATTTACCTGTACTTGGGCGCGAACGCAGGTACATTATAAATCCAGACCGTCAGTGGAAGCGATACCACCCCAACCGCGAGATGCTTAAAGGTAATGTCGTCTCTCCCACCTTCAAATACTTTCTCGACGCTGAAGTATTCGTTGTTGGTTTGGAGGACTTTGGAGGACCAACATCAAACCCAGCCTCGAACTCCCGGTAGTTTAAGTAGAGCTTTTGGACAAACACGTAGGCAATTTTACAGAAGTCATATCACATTACCGTGAATTCAAATAACATATATCGAGCTACAATGTCCTTTAATATCTAATTCAGCTCCTACCTCGGAATTAATTATATTTTCATATATGATTAAACCGAAAATGGGGAATTTTTTCTTCGAAATAGAGTTTACCTGCTACGTTGGGCGCGCAACGCAGGTAACCAAATTATAAATCCAGGGACCGTCAGTGGAAGCCGGATAACAACCCAACCGCGAGAGGCTTAAACGGTATAATGTCGTTCTTCTACCATCAAATACTTTCTTTCCGCGCTGAAGTAGCGTTGGTTTCGGAGACCAACACTCAACCACCCGGCCTTCGACTCCCGGTAGTGTAAGTAGCGCATTTTTGACAAACACGTTGAGCATTTTAACATAAGTTCATTATCACATTACCGTGATTCATTATACAATAACTCGAGCTACAATGTCCTTCCTTTTAATATCTAATTCGCTATACCTCGGAATTAATTAATAATTTTCATATATGCTTATATTAATAGATATAATAGATATTATAATATAATTATGATTTCTTATTACCTTTCCACCAATCAGTAAAGTAAAAATGGGCCCCAGACATGCCCTCTATCTCTCTCTCTCGCTCTCTCCTCTCTTCTCTCTCTCTCTCTCTCTCTCTCTATGCAAGTTTCCGATTCACATTCTCCTCTCTCCGTGTTCTTTGTTCTGCCGCTGTCCCATCTTTACAGAGAACAACCCATAAGCCCGCTAAACCGAAAATCGCCTGGAGAAAAGACCAAGGCAATAAAAACAGGCAACAGAAGAAGATAACTTTCACTTGGCTCACTCAGGCATTGTCTCACTCACTCGTCTTGCGCTTGCATGATACGTCTCCAGCACGCAGTCCTCGCATGTGCCCTGTGTCATGCCCTTAGCTTCGTGTTGCTCTGGATCATCGTCAGCCAAATTTGAACGTAGGGCCCCCTCCATTGGCGTCCTTGAGAAGCAGGATCCTATGATGTAACGTTGAGGTAAAGTGCGGGTCTAATGGCAATCCTTGCATCTCCTGTATTTCTTTCTGTTCTTTTCCTGCGTCTGGGTTGTAAGGATGACATTTTCACCAAACCTGTCCGTCTCCCAAGGTATATACTACATATACCAAAATGTAGAGCAGTTTGCGGCCTTTCCGCCAATATATGTATCATAAATTTACACATCCTGTACGCTCAATTATAAGTATATTTGTAGGTGTGAGAAAGCACAATCTAAGCATGGGTCTGCTCCCTTTTTTCGTATGTATGACGGCTACAATTCCGTTTGCACAGCCTCCTTATATATGTCTGTTTCTGACCAATAAGTCTCTAAGCATTTCTCCTTGTCTCAGTCCAGTCCTCACAACTGTTAACCTCCCGGATTTGGGACGGTGAATCAGCAGTCTTGGCTCAGCTATTAAGGGACTAATTACTGCCGCTCACCTTCAGAAACTTTTAGTGGACTTATTACGGCCCCCTAGTTTTAGGTCGCTAAATGCTCCTATCCACGGTCGATCGGAACGCCATTAGCAGACTCAAAATGGCACATCCCCTACAGGAATGTTTTGGCGTTTTGTCTTATTGTTTGGCCCGCCATTAACGACATCCGTCGACCGTAGAAAAGTGAGATGACGGACTTGGAGAACTTGAGTCAAGAATGGGAGCTTACTAATGACCCCCCACGTAGTTCCTCGACGCCCCAACCTGCGCCCCGATCCACGCTCTTGCGAGCCACCGCCGCGCTACCTGAGCCCCACTCCATCAAACTGCCACTCTTATCCCTGGCAGAACGTTGCAGCCTGGCTCCAGCATGCGGATATCCAGTTTCAGCTCCACGGGGTCACCACAGAGGGCACCAAGTTGGACCTGGTTGCTTCAGCTCTCCCGGAGCACATATTCGACCGTCTCGCCCCATGGATGTTCACCCTATCCGAGAGATCCCCTACAACGACCTCAAGATCCAGCTGATCCAGATCCTCTCCCTCCTGGTTCCCGAGAGAGCCACCCAAATTTTCAACCTGGTGGTCAACCCCATGATCGCAGAGGACCCAAGGTTAGCCTGGCACAAGCCACAGGCCCTGGTATTGCTGCCGCGGAGACTCCCAGGGGCGCAGGAAGGAGATAAGCATCCTGAGGCAGCTCTTCCTCCACCAACTCGCCCCTCAAGTACGCGGCCAGATCAAAGATGCTGACGACATGGAGATGGAGAGTCTGGTGGAATGAGTGCACAAGCTCTACAATGCCACCAGTGCCACAAAACTCTCCCCTCCGGCGCCCAACAGCTTGCAGCAGGAAGACCCCGAGGAGGTGAAAATCGATGCAACCCTCCAGAGGAGAGGACCTCAGCAGCCCCGCCAGAACGTCGGCCGGTGTATCTACCACCAGAGAAGTGCGTGTACCCCTGCTCCTTCATGCCTCCAAAAAATGAGGAAGGCCGCCCCAAAAGCACCCTCCTTGGCGGCAACAGTTGCCAGGTCCCATCCCAGAGGGTTCTATGTCAAAGACACGATCTCTGGCCACAGGATGCTGGTCGACACTGGGACCATGCAAATGGTATTCCCGCCAACAGCAGAGGACCGCAACCGAGCCCGATGCCCCAGCCGCCCTCATAGCCACCAATGGGACCACCATTCGCTCCTATGGCACCAAGACTCAGACCATCGCATTCCTGGGTTGGACCTACACCTGGTCCTTCGTCATCACGGACATCAGAACCCCCCTCCTCAGAGCTCCAAGTGGACGTAGACCACCAATGCCTTCTGGACATGGAAACCTGCCTCTCTCGCCCTCTCACCACAGGCCCCAGGGCTCCCGCCATCTTCTCCATCCTCCCCCACAAGTACGGCTCCCTCCTGCAGGAGTTCCCGGACGTCTTCTGACCCGAGTTCCACTAGGCAGCAGGGGCCATGGCCAAGCATGGTGTGTACCACCACATTGAAACCAAGGGCCCCTCGACTCACTCAAAGTTCCGCCGCCTCCCGCCGAAGCTCCTCTAGGAAGCCAAGAATACGTTCGCCGAGATGGAGCAGATAGGTATCTGCAGGAAGGCTGCAAGCCCCTGGGCATCCCCCCTCCTCATGGTGAGAATGGTAGAACGGCACCTGGAGGCCCTGCGTCGACTACCGTTGCCTAACCTTGTCACCACGCCCGACAGCTACCCCCTGCCAAACATGCAGGACCTCACCTGTCCTCTCCATGGGGCAAAAAATATTTCAAAGGTGGACTTCCTAAAGTCCTACTTCCAAATCCCCGTCCATCCCGATGACATTCCGAAGACGGCAATCATCACACCTTTGGGTCCTTCGTCTTCACCATCTCCACCTTTGGCCTGTGGAACGCTGGAGCTACCTTCCAGCGCTTAATGGACAGCATCCTCAGCGATTTAACCTTCTGCATCTGTTATGTAGATGACATCCTCATATTTTCTAGATCGTCGGAGGAACACCTGAACCATGTCCGGGCCGTTCTCAAGTGCCTGCAGGAGAACAAGCTCATTGTCCGGTTCCATAAGTGTACCATCGGTGTGGAGAAGGTGGAATTTACTGGCCATGAAATCACCCTAGCAGGAGTACGCCCCATGGCATCTGAATGGTAGCCGCAGTGGAAAAGTTTATGATATCGACGATGGTCAAGGCCCTACAGGAGTTCATCCTAAACATCGCCTGCACCATGTGCCCTTTGACCGAGGTCCTGAAGGGCAAGCCAAAGAGGCTGGTATGGGAGGAGGCCCAGCAGTGCGCCTTCAATCACACCAAGACGGCCCTGAGCCACAACCTTGGCTCACCAGGATCCCAATGCGCCCCTGACTCTCACAACCGATGCCAGCAACATCACGTGTGGCGCCATCCTGGAACAGCTAACCAACGGAGTCCCTACACCACTGGCCTTCTTCAGCAGGAAGCTGAAACCCGCCGAAACCCACTACAGCACCTTCGACCGCAAGCTCCTCACTGTCTACCAAGCCATCCACCACTTCAGGAAGCTACCTCCTGGAAGGCGTCCTGTTCACCATAAGGATGGACCACCAGCCACTGGTCCATGTCTTCGTCAAGGCGGGAGAAACTTGGTTTGCAAGACAGGAGCGACACCCTGCGGTCGTATGCGAGTTCGGGTGCTCCATCGAGTACGTCCCTGGCAGGAGGAACCCTGTATCCAACACCCTCTCGAGAATCGAAATAAATTCCCTGCACCTCAGCGCGGACTACGAGGACCTAGCACGGGAGCAAACCTTCGATCCTGAAGTACCAGCGTACCGCACCACCATCACCTCCCTCCGACAGGAAGGCATCCCCTTTGGTCCTTCCTAAACTACGCTCCTCTGCAACACCAGCACCTGCCGGCCGCGCCCTTTGGTCCCAGCCTGCAGACGGAAGCTGATAATTCAATATGATACATGGCCTCTCACTTCCGTTGCCCGCACGACAACCAGGCTCCTGACGGAGAAGTTCGTGTGGCACGGCATCAAAAAGGACTCCCAGGAGTGGGCCAAGAACTGTATCGTGTGCCAGAGCAGCAAGACAGGAAGGCACTGCGAATCAGGAGTAGGCGCCTTCCCCCAACCCAGGCGGAGATTTTGGGCACATATACGTAGATGTCGCCGGCCCGCTTCCCTCATCCAACAGCACCAGATACCACCTGATGGTGGTCGACCAGTCCACCAGGTGGCCAGAAGCCACCCTGATGTTGGAAGTCACTGCTGACGCCTACGCCGAAGCCCTCCTCTCCAGCTGGATCAAGAAAGGACTTGCCGCTCCCTCAAGGCCTCCCTGATGGCACACTGCACAGCCCCGACTGGAAGGCACAAACTACCCTGGGTCTCCTCGGCCTCTGTACTGCCCCAAGAGCCAACGGCGACTCATCACCCGCAGAGAAGGTCTACAGGAAAACCTTGACAGTACCAGAGAATTCATCCCAGTCAACAGCCACGATGAGGACGCCCCCCAGTCAAGACTCCGCGCAGCCACCTGGAAATTCATCCCCTGTCGCGAGACCTTCTCTGACAGAATGAAGCAGTTACGACCCAAAGCTTTGGATTCCTGCGTTCACGTCTTCGTCAAGAACAATGCCACCGACCTGCCCGCTCCTAACGAGACCCTATCAAGGACCGTATTGAGTCATCCGCTGAGTGGAGAAGGCGTTCCTCATTGCAATCAATGGCCATGAGGACTGGGTCTCCATCGACCAGCTAAAAACCCACCTCCATTCCGGACAAAGATGACTCCTCAAAAGTACCTTGCAGGCATTCCCCTCAGAACAACGTTCCGCCTGGGACCCGCCGCGCCCCCAGACATCGCCGAGGCTGCCCAAGGACAGCAGTTGAAACCCCCAGGTCTACCACCAGGGGCGGCATCCTGCTGTCCGACTCATCTGAAGACGAGGAGTCGGAGGACATGCCCCAACAGATGGAATCACGAACTTGTGGACTCCTGCACCCTCCAAAAAGATACCGATGACCAATCATCCAATGATTTTTACCATAATCAGTTGTTTGGGGAGAATATCTTTAAGGATGACATTTCCACCGAAATGTCCCGTCCTACCAATGTATATACCTCTTTTTTAAGTTTGCCAAAGTGTAGTGCAGTTTGCGGCCTTTCCGCCAATATGTATCATAAATTTACACATGCTGTACTCTTATTGTATGTATATTTGTAGGTGCGAGAAAGCACAATCGGCCCCTTCAAACACGTGTTCCATTGCTGCAAGCAACTGTTTTCAGTACTAAGTCGGACGTGGAGGGTCATTAGCGCCCTTGCTGGCACCTTGCATCCGTAGAATAACTAGAGTGTAACTATATCCCCTGTAAATTTGATCCTTAAACTTTTCCTTACCCTTTTCCCTTGAATTTTTATTTTGGTCCTCAGCTGTATAATTTCTCTTTATAAAACGAGCTTGAAGGGGGTCTTTAGCAATAGTCGGATCAATTCTTATTCCCTTGTGTTTTTTCCCCTCGAGTCTCAGATGTATAAAAATACACATACACACACACATACAAACACGCACACACACACACGCACACACACACACGCACACACATATATATATATATATATATATATATATATATATATATATATATATATATATATATATATACACACATATATATATATATATATATATATATATATATATATATATATATATGTATATATATATATATATATATATATAGATATATATATATATAATATATATATATATATATATATATATATATATCTATATATATATATATATATATATATATATATATATATATATATATATATATATATATATATATATAAAGGTATAAGCCACAAGGTAAAAATAAACAACGGAGTTTCCACAAGGTCTTTCGACATTCAAGCATATATATGTAATAAATACATCCTTTGTAACAGATAATCACATATCTGTAATAGAACCCATGACCTGAGGGGTCATTGGTGAATTAGGAGCGTCCTACGTGACAATCTCAAATCTAGATCACGCTGTGCAATGCTTGCAGTAGCCTGGTTTGCATTTGGGTACATCATCAATTCATGTATCTGTTAACTTATCACAACACCTTCCATGGGAAGCGGTTGACCTGTTAACCTGCGCCGGAAACTTATGACTTCCGAGCCGGCGGACTACTTATTCTTTTTTATATAAATCGCTGAGATAGCTAGTGTTTCGCTATCGACACGATGCTTTGAAATGTTAGTTCTATTCCAGTTATCAAACGGAGCAGTCATCCGACCAAACCATCTCTCTTGTGATGGAGTTGAGAAATAAAGCTGTTTTAAGTTATCAACTTCCTCCGTTTGAATCATCTCCCTTATTCCTAAGAAGAATCAACTTTACTAAGATCTAATATAGGCGAGAAGAGAAGTAGAACCAACAATGCTTACGAACAACAGTCGTAAGAAAAGACAAACAATCTTTCGCCAAAGCGGAAGAACATAATAATGGTGGCAAGCGGAGACCAACTTACACAAGAACCATATCAGCCTACCGAAGAATTTAAATCATCGAATTCCAGCTATAAATCAATAATAAACTGAGGAAACGGGATCTTCAATCAACATGCAACTGTAAACATCCTATGAATACGAGGATATGTCATTCACTAAGAAGAATTCGAGCATCAACATCGACGTTTGAGTAACTGTCATCACATATCTCCAAGAATCAAAAACCGGACGCGAAGCAGCATCGAACATCAACGGAAAGAAGAACAACATAGGAAAACAACTAGCGATCACAAGCAAGGACGTGGAGATTAGGCCAAGAGGAAGCGACGCGAGAGAGAGAGGGAGGCTGTGACGTCATCGGAACGCCAACAATCTTTCCCCATATAAACCAGACCTAAGTAGAACCTTTATCTATTCAGGTTTTTTCTCAGTGAAGTGTTGTACATCAAGAGTCGTTCGTCCAGTATTCCTGGGGTGAGTTATTCGCTCTTAATCTTCATTCATTACAGGAATCAATCTTCAACTACGAGTTCTCGCCCGCATATTCTTTTTCTCGTTGTTGCTAATCACTTTCTCTTCCAGGAGTTCTCCGTATAATATCTTTATCAAATTACCTGTATTAATAGTATCTTTTTTGGGGGATTTTCCTATTATTTGCAACACATTTTTACTGTATATTGCATATGCGTTTATGTAGTGGTCGTGTGTACTCTTATAGATATTTTGATAGAACGCAAGGAATAGGAGTGGATAAGAAAAAAGTAAAAGTTAATATGGCAACTACTGCGGCTGGCAACCCGAATGTTGTGACGCTTGTCAGCGTGAGGTCAGCAATTGTCCCTTTTCAAGGCCGGGTCAATGGGTTCCTGCCTCAAAATGTTGAGGCATGGATTTCATCTGTAGACGCTCATTTAAATGCATAAAGCATCACAGACCCATCTGTACAATTACAGGAAGCCAAAAGCTTCATAGACTTTGCTAAAGGAGACGCAAGTGCATATCTAAGAGGTGTTTCTTTCCAAGAGGCGGTTACATGGGACGAGTTCAAAGTTAGGTTACGTGTTGTGCATGGCGGTGAAGAGGCTTTAAACGTAGTACTAACTTTAAGGAACATCCTTAACCAAGCCTCTATGACTCAGCTTAATGTTGTAGAACGGGCGGCGCTAATTGCCGACCGGCTAAATGAATATCAAGTAAATTTAAGTAACTCCGGGTGGGTTACAAGTTCCAAAATCGCTGTGAAAGATTTTATACGTCTCATTTACCTCACGAGCATAACAATCATGTTGCCAGAAGCTTTAGTGCGGTGTTTTGTCAAAAAGCTGCAGCCCAACAGTACGGAACTAGATGTGTATAAAAAGATAAAAAAACACATGTCTAAATGTACTGACTTTGATTCCTCGCTTACTCAAGTTTTTGCAAAAAATGAGAATAAACCACAACAAGTAAACGTGGTCAATAATAATCAAGCTGTAGGGATGGTTTGTTATAACTGTAAAAAACCAGGTCACATGATTTCAGACTGTCGGACGCGTTTTTGTTCAATACATAACAGTTCCACTCATTTATATAATCGTTGCTTCTCGCGGAATCAACAGCAGAATCCTAAAAACACGCAAACAGTTGCCAATGAAAACAAAAAGAAGGGTGGTCCTCAGTACTTTAAAAAGAAACAAGCGAACAGTAATGCTCAACAGCAAAAACAAACAAATCGTGCTTCAGGTACCTCTGTTCCTGGGCCGTCTAGCCAGAACTTGCAAGGTCAGGCGAATTTTCCGGGAGTGCTAAACAAAGCAAATACCACGTAGTAAGCTCCAGGGGGGGAGAGGACGATGTTGGGTCATCCATATCAACATCTTTTGTATCAAATAATCAGTTTAATCATTTATCAGATCATTGTGAGGCAATCGATTTTCCTATGAAACACACGGCCGAATCCAAAAAAATCTGTGCAGGTTCCGTAGATTTTGCAAAAACAAAATTCACGCAATTATAAGTCAGATGAGTTACGGCCCCAACCTTACATGCAGTAATTTGGACCATAAGTCATTTACCTTATTCTTTGATTCTGGTAGTCCACGTAATATCATGGATTTGCGGACTCATCATTTACTTTTTTCGAACTTCCCTATAGAGAAGTCCGGAGTAAGACTCTCGGGTATAGGAAATAATGAATTAAATGTGGTAGGAGTAACTCATGTTCAGTACGAGGTCGGTAAGCGCACGTTTTCCGATACCTTTATCGTTGTACAAAACATTCTTATGTATCCCGCTGTAATTATAGGATACCCGTCTATGGGCAATCAAAACATTACTTTAGCCCCTGCAAAACACGGCGTGTATATCAAAGGAAAATTCTATAAGTCTTCTAATACCCTAAAATCAGTTTTAGATAATAAGGAGACAGAAAATAGAGTAGTAACATATATCGAAGAACCAATCACTTGTCTCATGAACCAAGAAATAATCCATGGGACCCAACAGAATTTTCGCTCACCCGTAATATCAGCTTGCACGCAAACTCTCGAGCCGAACGTAACTTCGAACATATTAGTGCGTGTAAAGAAAACCTTGCCCGGGATCTGAAATGTTAATCCTTTCCGACACTCTGAAAACACACGGATTATCCGTCACACAAGCCATTTATACAGTCAGCTCACAACAACAATGTAACATCGAAGTCTGTAATCATTTTGAATACCACTTTAGTAATCCACAAAAATCAACATATCTTGGATGTGGAAGTTTATAAACATCACATTCCTACCATAGCTGAGATCAATCACGCTCAATCAGTTGCGGATAAATCCCTTTTGCAATCTATAAAAAATAAAATCAATAAAGACATTTAAGAAGAAGAAATTCAGCAGAAATTTTTGAATCTTTTAACTGAATATCATGATGTTTTTTCCACTACGGATGGAACCTTAGGAAAAACGGATGTCATCGAGCATCAAATAAGGTTAAAAGACAAACAAAAAGTTATCTATGTACCTTCGTACAGACTTCCTATGAAATTCCAGAATGAGATAAATGAGGAAGTAGGTAAAATGCTAAAAGAAGGAGTCATTAGGAAATCAAACAGCCCTTATAATTTTCCGTTAATAGTTGTACCGAAAAAAGATCGAACTTGGTGGATATGCGTAGACTTTCGTCGCTTAAATGAGGAAACAATCCCTGACCGATTCCCAGTGCCATGTACTGACGATATTCTATCTTTACTAGGTCAGAACAAATATTTTACCAGTTTGGACTTACTCAAAGGCTTCCATCAGATTCCGTTGGAAAAAGAGAGTATCCCATACACTGCCTTCAGAACAGCCAGGAGACATTATGAATTTTTGCGTATGCCTTTTGGTTTACGTTGTGCTCCCATAACTTTTACTAGAATGATAAACATTGTGTTTGGAGACTTGTTAGGAGATATCCTACATGCCTATATGGACGACCTTGTAATCTTTTCTAATACCTTAGAAGAACATCTACGTAATTAGAGTTAGTGCTACAAAGACTAAGGCAGCATAACCTAAGGGTAAAGATAAGTAAGTGCAAATTTTTAAAAACAGAACTAGTCTATTTAGGTTTCACGGTGTCTAGTCAAGGTCTTAAAGTAGTCCATGATAAGGTATCGGCTATCCGTAACTTTCCGATACCTACTAACGTCAAGGAAATACAGCAATTTCTAGGATGTAGTGGCTACTACCGCCGCTTTATACGCAACTACTCAATCATAGCCGCTCCCCTAACCGATCTTATGAAGAAGGGCGTAGATTTCACATGGTCTGAAAAACATCAACAGGCGTTCGATACCTTGAAAGATGAACTGTGTAGTTCCCCTATCTTGAAATTTCCTGACTTCGGTAAGGAATTCTTTATTGCAACAGACGCCTCAGACCTAGGAGTAGGTGGTGTATTGCTTCAACAATATGATAAACAGTTTTTCCCTATAGCTTTTTATTCACGTAAACTGAGACCTTCCGAAAGTAAATATGCAGTAATAGATAAGGAAGGGCTCGCTATTGTTAATTCACTAGTGCATTTTAAGTTCATAATATATGGTTATCCCGTCAAGGTTCTCACTGATCATAAGCCCCTAACCGACTTCTTTAAAGGCTTTAGTCACAGCCCTAAGCGAACTCGGTGGCATATGATCATCCAAGACTTTGGCGCGAGGATCGGGTATTTACCTGGGAAAGCAAATATCATTGCTGACGCAATATCACTGAACCCTTCGTCATCTTGTACGGAGGCATTAGCTGAATTAATAGACATATCAACCTCCATGCCCATTTTAAAACTATATCTGAACAGGAAGATCTGGGCTGGAGTGCTGAACTATTACAGACGGAACAAAGAAAAGATCAGCAAATAGAAAAAATCATAAATGCGTTAAACGGAAATCCGAAGGAAAAAGAATATAATAAGTATAAGCAGCATAATTATATAATCAAAGATAATATCCTGTGTAGATCCGTGACGAGGAAAACCCGCAACACACCACAGTTGAATAACGACCAGGTGGTGGTACCGATTTCACTCATACCCACTGTCTTAAAATGGTTGCATGCAAATCCACTGCATGGACACCCGGGTTTTTCCATCATGTCACAGAAAGCCAAATCCTTATTTTATTGGCATACGATGCTTACAGATATAAAAAAGCACATAGCTAATTGTCGCACTTGTCAAGAATACAAAGGGCACACGAAGAACCTGTCAGCCTAGGGGCTTATCCCGTGCCAAATCAACCCTTTGAAAGAGTACACTTAGATTTATTAACAGGGTTTTACGAGTCAGACAGAGGAAATAAGCACCTCCTAGTAATCATAGATGCCTTGACTCGATATACAGAACTGATAGCGCTTAAAACAAAAACCGCAGTCGAGTGCGCTAGGAAGTTTTACGAGTGCTACATTTGTAAACATGGAATTCCACACATAATCATATCCGACTCTGGCGGAGAATTCAATAATTACTTCCTTAACCTCTTGTGTGAATTCCCTTGCATAAAGAAAATCAATACCATGATCTACCACCCAGAGTCTAGGGTTAGTGGAAAGGGCAAATCGTAAGGTTTTAAACATTTTTAAGGGTCACCTTAGGGGGGATGGACCCCAACTGGGACATTGCCATACCTGCGGTACTAAGCACTCTTAATCACTCATATCATGTATCTATTAAAATGTCACCGCATGAGGCACTGTACGGTATCCCAGCTAGAACACCTTTCCATGTATTAACGCCTACAACCAATTTATCAAATCCTCTAAAGGATGTTATGGATGCAAGCATAAGTCGATATATATACTTCGTAAGAATCTAGAAGAAGCACAAATTATAATGAAAAGAAATCATGATAAAATAGCTAAGCCAACTAGAACATATGCCGTGGGCAATAAGGTATACATACAAGTATACGTACGTAAAGGTTTAAACTACAAACTGACACCTAAGTTTGAAGGCCCGTTTAACATTTTTAGAAACATTAGCGGCCAATAGATTTAGGGTTCAAAACGTAACCCAACCCACTGATATGAGAATCGTTCCATTGGCACATATCAGAAACTAAAGAAGGGTAGATGGAGTGAGGGAAATTTTTGTATCTATGAAACTTGTATAATAATTTTATGTATATATATATATATATATATATATATATATATATATATATATATATATATCATATTTGTATGTAAACATATTCTTTAACATGAGTTATTACATATATTTTACTCATTACAGGTTTCCAAAATGAATCTGTTATTGTTAGGAGTGATATTGTTCGTTCAGACACGTCTTTGTGTGGGAAGAGCGCTAAAACGAAAGAATTAGAGTTTAATCATGGCACTATTATAGAAAGAACAGAAGACGTTTTCATTACAGCAAGTAATATAGTCATAGAAGTAGACATGCAGGAGATATTCTTGCCTGAGGATGACGTCCTTACCTAAAGAATGACCTGTTGAGGTTTGCTGTTTCGTTAAGGAATGCACCAACGTTATTTTCATGCTAACTCAGAGATTTCGCTAGCTCAAACCCTAAACGTCGCGGAAATGTTATCATATGACTTGCAGAATAAAACCGCCGAGGCAGAAGAACTTGCTCGAGACCTGCTGATGTGGTCTGTGCGGCACAATACTCTCGAACGTCGCAACCCGCTTATATTTGCTGGATTAAACATCTTGGGATCTATGTTGCCATTTAGGCTTAGGAATTTCAAATCACCTTAAGATAAATAATCAAAATAAGAGAATCGAGTTTTTGCAACATAAAACCGAATTAGCTTTGTCCGAATTGCGTAGCCAGTTATCCTCAATCAATCAAATAATGAGTTTGGTGAACGAACATTCTAGTAATATCGGTCAGATTATGGAAGTTCAACATTTGCTGGCTATGTTAGCTTATTATAGTTCGAAAATAGATCATATCCGTACCAAAATATCACAATTTATTGAGAAATCAAAGGACTATGTAGAAGCTATTACGTTAGCAACAAAGGGTGTGTTATCTCCACACCTTATGCCTATTAAGGATCTGACTTTAACTTTGGAGAACGGACGGGAGAAACTAGGTTATATTCCTTTATTAGACGACCATAAAATAGAGTTTTATTATAGCTTAATATCGGTAAGCGTTGAAAATTGCAGGATTATGATCACTATCCCCTTTGATTCTTCCGATGCCAGGCAATCATACAAAATAGCACCGTTCCCAACTTTCATGACAAATAACTCAAGTCCAGTAATATCCAATTTAACGGGACAGGTATTGATTTCCCCTGATAAGAAATCATATACTGTCATTAAAGACTTAGATAAATTCACTCACTGTTCAGAAGCCATGAATAATAAAGTTTGTACAGCTAACTCTTTTGAATTCCATCCTATATCAATGAATTCATGTGAGTTAGGCATAGTGCTAAAACGGTTCTCTCTCCCATACACGCGAAGGTTGTCTGAAGAAACTTTATCCCTTTGACAGTAATAAGTTCAATTACAGAATGAACAACGGCTCCTGGATCCGATACGACAAGGAAGGTTTTCAAGTGGCATGTCCGGACGGGACCACAGCCCATTCCCAAGTCTTTGTCGCAGCTCACGGCTGTACAGGGACATCTACAAACTACACGGTCAGAGGGGTCCACACTATAATACGTGAGAGGTCCTACTTTGCCAACTACACCTGGGTGACTACAATTATCCCATCACTACCTCTCCCATACAACGCGCGGGTGGCTCATCGTTTGACACAACTGGCTGAGATGGACCACGTATCACCGACTTATGCAGGAGGAGAAAATCTTCGTTACTATGTGCTGCTAGCCGTGTTTTGCGTTACGGCAATGTTTATTATCGCCGTTAACATCTTTGCTTGGCATAGGATGAGGCGAACACAGAAGGATCTTCAAGGGAATGTTTTGCCGCGTCCAGATGATACTCCTATTGCGTTAAAAGCGTATACGTTCAGGGCCATCTGAAACTGGCCATTTCACCTGGTTCCTAGGAAAACTGTCTGGAATTGTGTTGTGTGTCAAAAACGGTCTGTACGTTGGCAATATGTGGGACGAGAGAGGACTCAAAGCCTTTGCATTTTGAACAGTTAAAGTATCTTTCAGGCGCCTAATAAATATTGTAGCCCAATATATATATATTAATATACATAAAAGTATTTTTCAGGCACCTAATAAAATATTGAAGCCCTATATATTAAACTATTGGTGCGTGTACGTACCAGGAATCTATATCTGTACACAATTATACAAATATATATATACAAAAATTCATAAACCTAATACTCCTGTTAGACCCATTATGGCCGCATATAATAGCCCATCCTTCTCTATTTCTAAATTTTTAGCCAGCCTGCTCTCTGATTTTAGTTTAACGAATATACTTTAAAGAATGGATACGAATTTCAACAACAAATTGTCAACCAAGATGGTGAATATTCTATGGTTAGCTTTGACGTCGAATCTCTTTTTACTAATGTGCCATTGAATGAAACTATAGATATCATTTTAAATAAGATTTTTATCAATAACGACACTTTGTTTTACGGTTTTAATAGGTCTACCTTTAAACAATTTCTGGAACTTGCTGTGCAAGATTCTATGTTTGTTTTTAACCAGCAACTCTATTCGCAGGTCGATGGAGTTGCCATGGGATCACCTTTAGGTCCTCTATTTGCTAACTTTTTTATGTCGGACTTGGAAACAAAATTTTTAGATCAATGTGACCCTTCTGTTAAACCAGCTTATTACAGAAGATATGTGGATGACACTTTTGCTCTTTTTAAATATCCATGGCAATGTGCACAGTTTTTACAATATATTAATGAACGACACTCGAATATTCAGTTCACGATGGAAACGGAGAGCAATGACAGTTTACCATTCTTAGATGTTAATGTTACAAGAATTAACTCTGAATTCTCCACAGCAGTTTATAGAAAAAAGACATATACAGGACTAGCCAACAACTATTACAGTTCTTGTCAAAAAACTTTTAAATTAAACACTATTTACACCCTAGTGCATAGAGCATTGAAATACTCTTCTAACTGGTCCATTTTTCATAATGAAATAGAATTTTTATTAAATTTTTTTTCAGAGAAATTCTTATCCTAAAGATGTAGTTCTCAAAATCATTAACGTAGTATTAACCAAATTTCTCCAGCCACCTATAGCCAATTTCAATGTTCCAAAAAAGCTGGTTTTTGCATCCATCCCATATGTTTTTGATACCAAGTTCTCACGCAGACTCACGCAAATCATAGAAAAGGAAATTCCATGCCTTCAACTCAAACTTATTTCTAACAATCCATGCAGAATAGGCTCATTTTTTAACTTAAAGATCGCCTGCAGGCCTTCATGAGATCGAACGTTGTTTACAAATTCACATGCCCTGGATGTCCGGGCTCTTACGTTGGATCAACACGTAGGTTACTGCAGGTGAGATATTGCAGTCACATGGGTTACAGTTTTCGCACAGGTCAGAGAATTAAGCAACCAGAATTCTCAAATATTAAAAATCATGCAGCAATATGTAAAATAGAAGTCTTGAAACAGCACTTCTCCATTATTGGTTATACGAGGGACCCAGAGCACTTAACTATATACCTGAGAGTCCTTACTCATTAAAAGGCTGGTTCCTTCATTAAACAGTAACTCTACGGCTTCACCTTTGTATCTGGCATAGATGTCGTTTTGTTTGGAACCCCAAAGTTTGCCATTCCTTCTCTGTCTCTTACCATGGATGGTTGGTGTTCTTAGTTCTCTCTCTCTTGGTTCTATTGCCTTGTTTTTAAATCTTTAACTTTTAACTTTTACGGTATTTTAATGATGAATATTTTTAGTATTTATTTTGAGTTCCTTTTATAATGTAATTGTTTTTATTTCTACAGACTGATGATGCACCGTGTTTGTGTGTGCGAAACGTTTCTTTAATAAACTTGATGTCTACTAAGATGTATCACGAAACCCTCTGAAATACTATATATATATATATATATTATATATATATATATATATATATATATATATATATATATATATATATATATGTATATGTATGGTATGTATGTATGTATGATGTATGTAGTATGTATGTATATACAGTATTACATTTACCTCTTGTAGATGTTGTCTTTAATTTTCTTTATAGTTTTTCACCCTGTAGCTACCTCTTATAAGATCTGTGATTTAAAAAAAATATATATATATATATATATATATATATATAATATTATATATCTATATATATAGTATATAATTATATATTATATATATATATTATGATTATATAATATATATGCCACCACCATGCTGCTCATGTATTAGCACGGCTGTGAATGCTTACAAAAATATTCTAAAACACAAAAAAGTCCTATGTCCAGGTGCACAGTCACGTTACAAAGTATTGCATCAGTTGCCTTAGTGTTTCAGACAGTAGGTACCTATGGAAGTATTCAGCAAGCGGTATCTGGCAACTATTCGCCTGGACGCGCAGGCACAATGTGTTATGGTGACAGACTAAGTTTCTGTTCATTGGTTACAGGTTGTCCTAGAGCAAGATCCTTTTCCTGCACATGGGTGGCTTACTCTAAGAAAAAAACTGAGTTGTTCGCTAATGTCAGGAGAGCTAAATAACATTGTTTAAAGGAAATTAAAATGATTAGCCTTCTTTTGCGTGTTTCTTTTTTAATAATTGTGGTATTTTGTATGTTTGTATGGTGCTTTTACAGTGCATGGAACCAGTGATTATTCAGCAA
The DNA here is from genome assembly GCF_015104395.2 of Macrobrachium nipponense. Lineage (NCBI taxonomy): Eukaryota > Metazoa > Arthropoda > Malacostraca > Decapoda > Palaemonidae > Macrobrachium > Macrobrachium nipponense. The sequence goes on from NC_061104.1 coordinate 38,213,224, forward strand.
CGGATCAATGGCTTAACGTGACTACCGAACCACATCGAAGTGAACTTCTATCACAAGAAATATCATCTCTCATTCCTCAGTGGAATGCCCGAGAATCGAACTCGCAGCCATCGAGGTGGCAGGCCAAGACAATACTGACCACGCCACTGAGGCGCTTAATTACGGTATTCAATTTTTCTTGTGACTCTGCTCGACATTTTTTTTTTTTCAGTCTGAAGAGGGTTTTATTTTAGCACTCAAAATTGTAGGCCTTATATGTTTTGCGCACAGACCGTTAAAAACGAAACTACTTATCATATTTTGTATATTCTCATAATCAATATGTATGTATATATATATATATATATATTTATATATATATATATATATATATATATATATATATATATATTCAGTGTTGAATGACTCTATTCTGAAACCGTATGGCTGAGGACTGAATTATTCCCTCCTTGAGAGAAAAATGTTTACAATCCCCATAATAAGGTAAAACAGAAAAAATAAAATGTATTTCTATATATTAATATCCGTAATGGGTGGTAGATAATATTGATAGTGAGCAAGAGGTTGAAACGTAGCATTAAAAAAAATTAATTTAGTAGGAAATAAAAGTTCAATGAATGTTTTAGAATATAATCAAAGAACAACATCTAAAGATAAGTTAATATATTCTTTCGAACAAAAATAAAGTGTTTTTCGAAGGGGCAACTGTGTGGTGGACAGTTGCCACCTAGGGAAAACTTCTGGCCTAAAAGGGATTTGCCCAAGAAAGGGTCAGGATATGTGATGAGAATATGCGAGAGATTACGCAAGAAGCTTTAGCAAGCAATCTTGTAACAAAGTTCCGGGAAACAATATATCAAAAGGAAAAAAAACGAAAAGAGCACTTTGAAATGTGACAACACGAGAACAGCATAAATGTGACACAGAGGAGATAACTAAAAGACCAATAGAAAGATTAAGACAGAGTGGACAGGAAATGTCATTCTACGTATCACTGTATCACTGAAAGAGCTCAATATTGATGCAGAATTCGACACAGCCCTAACAGAAATTAACCATAAACGATTGTGTGAAAAACCAACAATAGGAAATGAAAGCAAATAAAGCACCAGGGCCTTTCGGCATAAAACCAGTTCTGTTCAAACTGTTTAACTTTTTTACATGGCTCCACCATTAGAAGGGAATTATTAGTGTTTTTAAATAACATACTTAAAGGTAGAAACATGTAAATAGCTGGTTCAAGTAAAAAATCAACAATGCCACCCAAGAAACAACACCCCACGGTCAAGAATCTTAAGGCAAAAGCATTAACTAATGCGTCATATAAAATATTCACGGGGATCTTGAAAACCAAAATAGAAACTCATATTAGAAATACAGGGAAGACGCATCAACTGCACTCTAACTTTACCATGCAAATAAGAAGAATTGAAAATTTTTATATCTTAGAATATTGCATACAATAAAGCTACAGAAAAAAAGTCTATAACAGAAAAAAAGCTCATATAGGTCATGATGAAAAATTACAGACTACTACAAAGGAAGGTAATAAGTGCGGTAGCAAAGATATATACGTATATAAAAATGACATAAGTCTTTACCTCAACAATGCAGAGCAAAAAGAGCTAAGTAAATGACAAGGCTAGGATGCTAGGCTCAACCATATTCTTTCTGTTAATAACTTATTTGATAATAAAAAAAACTAGAAAGTACAACAAAGGTTTTCAGAAATGAACTTATAAGGATAGTGGCACTATTATATGCAGACGATAGTTTAATCCTAAAATACGCCCTTGAAGAAATAACAAAAGCAATAAAAAATTCTTATATATAAATAACAAGCGACTGTGGCCTAAACATGAAGACAAAAGCAGTATTTTATGATTCTGCGACTGGAATAGTGTTGACAATGTAAAAAATATGCAGCACATGGAAAGAATAAAAACAGATAAGGTACCAGGGTGTAACAATCAGCAACACAAACGACTGTTTCAGAGGACAAACAAAAATGGCCCAAATTAAAGCAAAGCAGATGGAAAACATGGCTAATGCAGTCATTAACAAAAGCTTTAGCAGGGTGAACATAGGAAACGTGTACTGGAAGGGATTTTGCCGACACCATCCTTCATGTATGTTATGGAATTAATAAAACTCTACAAGACAGTTATAGGTAGAAAAAAAAAAACTGATAGCCAAGTGTACAAGACAATTCTTAAGGCACCAAGGTACATAGCAAGTTGTGTTTTAAGATCTGAAATTGGCGGCTCTTCCTTCCTGCAACTCAAGGAATATGAGGGCTAAACTATTCTATCTGAAACATAAACTTAAGAGTGGTGGAAATAGGCTCTTATTTGAGATAACCATAGACTAATAACAAAATAAGAAAACAACACGGATAAGGCAAATAAAAGAGTATATGAAATGGCCCAGCATAAATAAGTAAAACTGAAGCCATTCCGAATAAGTAGTTAAAAGAAATGATAATTGATTGGGACCGAAAATAACATGGCTAAGAGAGATGAATAAGACAACCTTAAACATCTTTACAACATTTAAGAAAAACATTGGAGAAGAAACCTATATAGCATAATAAGTGAAAAAAAAAATGCTAATCAGTATGACTACTTTAGACACACTAGAATAAAACGAAAGGAATAGGGTAAAAGGTTAAGATAAAATATGTTTCGATGTTGTGAAGAAATAACTGAAAACTTAGAACATTTCTTACTTTTCTGAAATAGATCAAAGATTAATTTTGTGTACCAGCCATATCATGAAAATAAAGAGGAATTGAGAGCTAATATTCTTCTGTTTGCAGATTTCTCGAACGAACTTAAAAATAGGAAGGAATCTATCAAAAATATATTGAATCACAGTCACAATAAACTTAAACAGACGCAAGCAAAGGAGAAATAGAATGAGCAGAGGGGAATCGTTTCAAAGCGAATGCCCTCTATTACTACTACTTCTCCTCATCCTCCTCCCCTTCCCCCCCCTTCCACACCCCATGACTACAATCACCACAACTGTTACTACCCGTGCAGAGATAAATAGACATCATAAAAATGGTGAAGGTTTATTACGACTTGATGTCACAGCCTTTGAGAGCTGTGAACCTACTATTTCTTAAGTCCTGTGACGAACATTTTACCGAATGTCCGTCGCTCTGCGTTGTGGTCGGTAGGCCTATCATTAGATTAGCCTAGTGTACTACCTGGCCCCTACCTACCTGTAGAGACGTCGGTCAGGTGTCTTAGACTTAACAGAGGCAAATACAAAATATATTTCTTTATAAAGAGAGGGTAATTGGGTAGTTTACTGACGGGATCTCAGGCTCTACCACAATACTAGGCTACCTAGCTAGCTAGCTCAGAACAGAAGCGTAGCCCAATTTGTTCCTACAGATACACAAACCTTTGGTCCTTTACATAAAGAATTACTTTAAAAGTAGGCTAGAGTTATGTCTGTCAAATTCTTGAACAAGGTGGTTAGGCAGTAACTTGTACCATTTGGTAGGTGGGTAGGCCCAGATGTAAACACCCCACTTTGCTTTTGGCCGTCATCTGAAGAAGACATTAGCCTATTTGTGAGCTCTTGCTGACTACTAGCTGTTAATTACAATTTTCACGGTGGGATCTTTAATTTTTTATTTTGAATGAATATGTAGGGTAAAACGCATGGTACGTGGGGTGGACCATATACGATCAATGTGATAGGGTAGATCATCACAGCAGGCCAAGCAGGCCACCTACCATCAATGCAAGCCACCCTCCGAAAAAGTACATTATAACGTGTCCTGACACCCGAGATGGGCATCAGTCGCGACTTGTTGTTGGTGAGAAACGGAGCTAAAGACCTCTACTCTCCTTTCGAAGTAAGTATTTTCTCCAAAGTTAGAAATTAAGGCCAAATTTTAAGATTTAAACAGAGGGTACTGAAAACGGTCTCAAACGTAGTGCAAATCTCACCAAAACGCGTCCAACATTTTTACTTACAACTCGAGGTATTTTAGAAGATTGACGCCATCTCGATGTTTACGGAGTAGCTTGTGTCAATAAAAATGCTAACCATTTCCTGTGATAAATCCGCACACCACTTGTACCCACAGACGCTGGAGCACTGTTATCACAACAATCGAAACACGATTTCTCATCAACAACAAGCCAGGCGTAAACAGCTGTTGGGGTAGAAGATGACGAGACGTGCTCTTGGCTAATTTTTAAATAAGTAGTAAAACATCAATATTTTACATATTTATGATGATTAATTTGAAAATATTCGTTATTGAAAAAGTAACTCGACTCTGACTCAAATTTAAGTAATTATTTTCTGAATTAGAACGTTCTTTTCAAGTTCTGTATTATGACGTCACGACATCTTGACTTTCGTACCTATTGTAAATAATTGCTATACTCAACTGTCATTGCAGAACAGTTTACCAGTTATTCATGCAGATTGTTATCAGCTATACATGTATTGTTATAATCGTAATGCGCATATATATCTTTATTATTTACTTTTTGGATATATGAAGATGTTTTACTGCTGGATTATCGCCGTAGTGTGACGCAATCGTTTTCGTCCATGGGCCACCTCTTGTCTGTTTCGCACCATAAGAAATTATGGGGCCGAAGAAATTTGCAATGACCAGAAAGTCATTAAAAGAGGAAAGTTAGCATTGAGGGGCATATGTTTTGACTGAGAAAAATACAAATTTATTCAATAGCTAGCTTGTAAAAAATACTTGGTTATAAAAACTTGATTGACAACTAAGCAGCATGTCTACTATGGGTTTCAGAGACAGTGCAAGCAGGTTTTTGGGCAATACCTATTTCTGTAACGAACACTCTTAACAGAATGAGATTTTGCTATAGTGCATTACACCCAGTGCCGTAATTTATAAGGGTATCGTGAATCACTAATCGTAAAGAATAACGACACTTGTCCTTGTACCAAGAGACAAAAACTCCATTATGCAGAAATGGATACGAACACGCGTATAAAGCTCACCTACCCTCTCCCCAAACCCCCCCCCCCCCATCCACCGCCATCCCTTTCTTCTTCGTCCTCCGCCTTCCTCTCTCTCTCTCTCTCTCTCTCTCTCTCTCTCTCTCTCTCTCTCTCTCTCTCTCTCTCTCTCTCTGTTGCCATTCGGTATGTGTTGACCTCAAACTGGGTATAAGACTACACACAAACGTTGAAATTGGTGAAATTAGGCTATGTATTGGAAGTATATATACATAAATATTAAAGCAATTTTATCATTATTGCATACTATGACAACTAGAATTCATGGAAACAGTTTATAACCTGTTAAGCGTCACCCACGTAATAATACGTTTACCGCGATCTACTCGGTAGCGCCTTCAACGGGATATTACGTTCAAGACTTTAACTGTGCTTGTCAAGCCGTCAGCCCCGTAATAATACGTTTACTCGTATAGAAAGTGTAGGAACATCATTTGGTAACACTCTCAGCACATGGGAAACTTATTTCCAGCCTGGCAACTCTTTCCTGGTGTCGCTTATGCTAGAAAACTGCCTGTCCCTGTTGGTTTTCTTTCAATACGCTTCGGGCGTTTATCGAGACAAATTGGATTTCGCGTCTTTCACAATGAATGTCCCAAAGAGGAGCATATTTCTTTAGGTGAGATCAATCAAATACTAGATGAGGAGTGTGATATTGATAACCTATTTGATGATGAGAGCTCGAGTTCTGAATCCTCCAGTGATGATACAAACTTTTCTTCCAAATTGCGGAGTGAAGAGACTTTTCTTTGCCGAGTGACTGGACTCCGAGAGAGAGAGAGACGAGAGAGAGAGAGAGAGAGAGAGAGAGAGAGAGATGAGAGAGAGAGAGAGAGAGAGAGAATTTCCTACAGTTAATTACAGTATGAATAACAAGCATAAAAATCAATATTAACTTTGAAAAACTATCATCAGTGCTATGATCGCTGATTACAAAAAAAGCGTGACGGTACGTTAGCAGCGAGCTCATCAGGGGCGGACGCTTAACAGGATAATAGGAATCGGCGTACTGTTTGAAGCCTCCACTAATGTGGCAACGATGATTTTGCCATTCTTAGCATGCAAAACCTTAAAGCATGCAAACATTGAAAGGTTACATTTATTTCTGGCATACGATTATTTAAGAAATTCAAAATACTAATAAAGACTGAAATCAATGAAAAGTGCTAGCAAAAACAAAAAAGCAAAAAAAACAAAAAAAAAAAAAAAAACGTAGTCGTTCCTCTATGCACTTTTCCGTATTCGTTCCTCTATGGTTTTCGGCAGCCAGATGTACGAAAACGTTAGAAACATTTGATTTTATCTACGTTAGAAATATCTGTAATTTTTCGGGGTAATTTGGTGCAAAAAAGGGATAATATACATGAATTAAATCAAAATTTTTAAATAACAATGTAAATTTAAACTAAATAACGAGTAAAGTAAACAGTTTAGGGAATAAAACTTTGCAGTTTCGTCGTCTGTCGTCGTCTGCTGTTTGTAATTGTGTTTATGGCGCGCGCGCTTAGAAACCAGGAACAGCAACGGGTTTAAAGTGCAATGTGGAGTGAACTGAGACCAAAATGTGTATAATAACAATCAAATAAGCACTGTGGAGTTTCAGTTGTGATGGCAGTAAGGATAAAAAAACCCGCCGATATTCACAGGTAAGAATGATTCAGTTCCAACCATAACCCGGGGAATAACAAGTTTCATACTTTCACTAATATAGGCAACAAAATGTTGTTTTATTGTGCTGATTACAACTGCAATCTTGAGTAAGATCAATAAACGTTACATACATACGCTAACATTGTTCAAATGAGTGCTGGGAAGGCTGGGGAAAGATGGTGGCCGTCACTGATGAGAACCGTCCATGAAAAACGTAGCCGCCATATTGGATTTAAAAACTGCCTTGAAAACATATTTTACGAAGAGCTCACATGCTTATTTTAGTTCGTATGGGGCTTTCATATATCACAATATGTTGACGAAACTTCAGTCTTTTAAATGGTATGCTTAGAGTTGCAATTGTATTCATGTTTCACCAATTAAATATCGAGTGAATAAGACCCGTCTACCGTGATGAGGGTTGGCCTGTTGTGATGTTTCCCCCTACAACCCCAAATAAAGTACATTATAACGCGTCCTATTATCAGAGATGGGCATCAGACGCGACTTCTTGTTGGTGAGAAACGGAGCTAAAGACCTCTACTCCAGTGTCAGGACGCGTTATAGTGTACTTTTCTTGGGTTGTACACATTGATCGTACATGGTCCACCCCTGTACCATGCGATTTTTTACCCTATTTTGTGAGCTCTTGCTGACTAGCCGTTAATTACAATTTTCCCGGTGGGATCTGTAATTTTTTATTTTGAATGAATATGTATATACTACTGTGTTTGTTATTAATAATTAATTGACTTTAATAATTAATATGCAAACCCACATTTTGTGATAGCCTTGATAGCCACCTTTCTACTATGTGTTTGGGGTCGGCAGGAAGGATGAGCCAACATCTTTATTAGTATATATTTTCACCCTTTAACGAGACATTTATTCATCCAAAATTTATGCTTACGCTTTGAAAATTATCAAGGGAAACTCCAGAGGTTTGTCCTTTGTTTCTTCTGGTAATTCCTCTTCTCCTTCATCCTTTTTCTAGCTATCGCACGAAGATAGAAGAGGGGCGTGTGGTGTTGGTGTTTGGGAATCTCCTCTTATTTTGGAGGGCGGTGCCCTTGGATGCGAGAGGAATATCCTTATTACTTTATATCCGAGGTTCTTAACCTGGGGGTCGAGCCCCCCTAGGGGGGCATCAGCAATTTCCAGGGGAGGCGCGAGCCCTAGGGAAAAATGAAAAAACATAATTTTCTGATTATATTCGTTATTCTTTTACCAGGAGTGAGATTCTAATATACAGAAGTTTATGAAAAAACGTAAAAGTAACGCCTTAGAGCGTTACTTTCCTAAAGTCTACTACTCTAGTTAGGCTCAAAACCCATTTTCTTTTTCTTTTATTTACCTTTAAAACTGGAGGGAATTTTACTCATAGATGCAAGGGGGGGAAGGGGGGTGTGAAAGAAAGGATCAGCTCTTAGAGGGGGCGTGGTCATAAAAAGGTTAAGAACCCGCTGCTTTATATCATATTTTCTTTCTTTTACAGGCCAACAGTGCTGATAGTTGATTACAGCAGTAGATGATTGGATATCTCTTCATGTTGGTTATCCTAACCTTGGCATTGTACTTGTGACTCGTAGCATGCTGTGATATTGATCCTTGAGTGTGTGTTCTGTTCCCCTGCAGGAAATTATATTCACTTACCACTGTTATCCTGGAGCTTCGTCACTGTGATTATTAACTCTATTCCTGCAAGTAAATGTACCTCATCCTGCAGAAGTAGTCTTGCAGAATTTGGAGAAGTTCCGCTAGCAAGGCGAGCGAGAGCGTCTGGTCTTCCTCACCTATTCCCTCTACTTCCTATAGCTACACTGGGAGAAAAGGATGAATAGGAGGGATCCTGCAGAGTGCTCTCTGTAGGATTCAGTGTTGGGGGACTATGTTCCTGAAGGGACCTTAGGGTCCTACTGGAACTGTCTCCTACTGGAGACTGTCTCCATGGCTTTTTCTGTCCTTTGGACAGATTTCAATTCGCAGTCCCCTATGGATTCTTTGATTTTGGGAACCTCGGTTATATACAGTGGGTCATC
>NC_061104.1:38222440-38254903 GCF_015104395.2 Macrobrachium nipponense
GTTAAGCCCTTCGAACAAGAGCATATTCCGAGAACCTTCCTCCTAAGAAGGGGGAACAGCGACAGCCCTCTCGGTCTTCTCCATCCACTTGCGCATACGTCCTGGCGGTCCAAGAACCGGGCCTGGCACTAGGGCGTCGTGGTGGGATCATGAGGGGCGCACCCCTCATGCTCACTCCTCAATACCTCGCTCCTCCGTGTAACCCGAGGAGGTTGAAGGTACGGGAGAGGCAGACCTGACGCTCCCTCCTCGCTCGCTGGGCAGAACCAGCAGGCTTGGAGGGCTGCAGGCGATCGTCAACCCGCGGTGGCGATCGAGCTGCGGCCTGGTCGAACCGTCTCGCTGTGGAGAACGGCTGGACTGAGCACAGCGGCCCCGATCTCGAGTGTCAAGACGAGCTGGTGCTGGTTGCCGTATCCGATCGCTCTCTGTGAGAGCGACGGTCAGGCGACCTGCAGGCTCCACTGTTCACAGTGAGACCGGTGCTTGTCCTCACGGCACGTCACGTCGCTGGTTCCAGCCGTGGCTGGCACCGGCGAACGGGGGGAGGGGCCCTCTTCCCAGCCTCAGCCCGTGGCCGGTCGTGGACCGTCACGTCCCCGGGTAGCCAGCTGGTCGCCGCGAGAGCGAGAGCTGGTCTGGTGAGAGTCGCGTGAGCGGCTGTCACCAGTCTTCCGCCCCGTGCCGTGAACCTGACGCTGGAGCGGACTCAGAGGTCTGGTTTCTGGCTGCACAGTCACTGGTAGGCGACCGCACACTCGGTACCTCCCGCGAACGAGGAGGCCGAGACTGGGACCCTGATGCAGTGGCAGAACCACTGACACCAGGCGAGGAAGTACCAGTGTTTACCGGTACCCTCTGGTCCCCGTAGTCTTCTTCCTTGCGGAAGAAGAGACGGGCCCCGCTCCCGAAGGAGCAGGAGGACCAGCGGAAGGAACCCTCCCGTCCCACCGAGGTGAGACGGGTCCCGAGAAGCTCCCGAGGGAGACTTCTTAGGAGGGAGGAGGCAACCTTCTTCTTCCTCGGCTGTGAAGCCTTAGAAGTCGAAGGGGAAGAGGCGGCAGCCGACGACGATGAAGAAGATGAAGACGACGACGACGACACCTTCCTCCTCTTCTTCGTCAGCTTCCTCAGGACAGACGTAAGATCTGCTATCCAGGGCGGAGCCGGGGCTGCTGTAGCGAAGCCACAGGGCCCGGACGCACCTGTACAGACAGACCAAAGTCTGGGGTAGTACCACCACGAACAGGGACGACGTCAGCAGGTATGGGCATCTCAGGAACAGCAGGCACAGCCAGCACAGCATCGGCAGGGACAGCCAGCGCAGCAACGGCAGGGACAGCCAGCGCAGCAACTGCATGGACAGTCAGCACAGAATTGGCAGGTACTGCAGGCAGCACCAGAAAACACAGGAAGGTGAAGCAGCAGCCAGCAACATCCTGGTACCGGCGGCAGGTCCAGGGGCGAGCTCTAGGGCAGCGGAGTGTGGTCGCGGCAGCGCGGCAACCACGAGCGGCGGCGGCACGCCCCCCTCTCAGTACGGCGAACGGCACTTCACACCGGCTAGGCTGTAGGCAAGACTGTTACCACGTGAGGCGAGTACACCAGGTGAGGAGGGACGTCGTCACCTGGAGTCGATATCGTTGTCGTGGTCACCACTCCATGGGTGACCGCAGCAGGCCCAGACATAGAACCGCCGCCCTGGACACTAGGCACGCCCTGCAAATCGACGGACGCCCATAACCTCACCAAGGTCCACCCTCGTGGCAATAGCACCTGCGGAAATAACAGTAGTATGATTAGTGGGGGGAAGTCCCCTCGCGCGGGGGGGTGAGCCCCACACCGAACGAGCGGAAGACCCCGAATACAATTGTACATCGGGCACCGAGCGCCCTCCCCCGCGCTCGAACGGATCGGGCGAGGAGGAGAACCTAGATAACCTCCCCCCCGAAGGGGAAGGGCCATCTGTGGGAGCTTAGCGGGGGGGGGGGGGAGGGATTCTCGTTCCCCACCCCCGCACAGCACCCATGTACCCAACAATAATAAAAAGAGCCCGAGAGCAATCGTGCCCTCGGCACCGAATGCCACAGGCATAAGGATCAATTCCCTGACTGAGCGGAACTTGAACCAAAATGAAATATTGATGCAATCAATAATAAAAGGAATAACATGAAAAAGAATCTTGCATTACGATTCACTTCACCATGAATAAGGGCTCGGAGCGAGCGCATTTGCGCCCTCGGTACCGAGCGCAAGGGTAAAAGGATCCATTCCCGATTATGAACGGAAACCTTGATCCATAATGAATTGATGCAATCAAAATATATATATGAAAAATGAAAAAGAATACTGCGCTTGCGATTTCACTTCATACAAAATAAAAAGGGGAAGGATCAATTCCCGGGAAATAGCGGAAACATTGATCCAAGTAAATAATGCAATCTCAATAAAATATGAAAATGAAAAAGAACTGCACTTGCGATTTCACTTCATTCAAATAAAAAGGGGAAAGGATCAATTTCCAGGTAAGAGCGGAAACTGATCCAAAATGAGTATTGCTACAATCAAAATAAATATATGAAAATGAAAAAGAATACTGTACTTGCGATTCCACTTCCATACAGAATAAGTTTTCGTGCCGAGCGCATTCGCTCGGCAACGAGCATACGAGGTCAAAAAAAAAAAAATATAAATGAAAAGGCACTTACTTACGATTTTCATCTACACATTTTCAACCAAAATATAAGCTCGGAGCGAGCGCTCTCCCGCCCTCAGCACCGAGCATACACAATACGAGGATCATTTCTGGGAAAATGAATTCCCGCACTTACGCCCTTCAGTCCCGGCACTCGGGTAATTGGAGGGCGTGGAGAAACCAAGATCCTTTAATTCACAATTGAATTCAATGGAAATAAATATGAAAGGATTGTACTTACCAATCAGTTTCACTAGATAAAAGAAAAAGAAAAAACACAAACCATGCGAAAGCAACGACGATGAGCGGGCAGAGAGCGATGATACACGTCTACACGCCCGCAGGCCGAAGCAAAAGTGGTTTGTTTACCTCCCAGTCGCGCGCGCGCGCGCCTGTCGGACAAGCAGTTAACTACCGAACCCCTTGTTCGAAAGCTTACGACCTATCCAGCTGCCGCTAGTACCTTCCTATTGTAAAAGGACCGAAGGTTTGTATGCCGTGTCGGAACAATTAGCCGTTACCATGAAGTATTATATATGAAAAATGTGCGCATTTTTATGTAGAATACAACAAAAAAATACTCATGATTGTAGCTTTTATCAGTTTTGAGAATTTTCATATAAATAACAATAAGTGCCAAAATTTCAACCTTCGGTCAACGTTTGACTCTACCGAAATGTCGAAAAAACGCAAGTGTAAGCTAAAAACTCTTTATATTTAGTAATATTCAATCATTACCTTAATTTGCACTAATTGGAAGCTCTACCACAATATTTTGATTTAGGTGGATTATAAACAAACTTTTTTCTTACGTCCGCGCGGTAACTCTTCCGAAAAAAATCATACATACGATTGTGGTAATGTTTGCACCATTTTAAACATTAGCCATTACATAAATTTTATATATGGAATGTGCGCAATTTCATGCACAATACAACTAAAAACAAACCCATGGTTGTAGCTTTTATCAATTTTGAAATACTTTCATATAAAAAATGATAAGTGACAAATTTTCAACCTTCGGTCAACTTTGACTCTACGAAATGGTCGAAAAATGATATTAGTTAAGATACAATAAAGTTTTGTACATACTTACCTGGCAGATATATACTTAGCTATAGACTCCGTCGTCCCCGACAGAAATTCGAATTTCGCGGCACACGCTGCAGGTAGGTCAGGTGATCTACCGCCCCTGCCGCTGGGTGGCAGGAATAGGAACGATACCGTTCTAGAACCAGATTTTCTCTTCCACCTGTCTCCTGAGGGGAGGTTTGGGTGGGCCATCAATCGTATATATCTGCCAGGTAAGTATGTACAAAACTTTATTGTATCTTAACAATATCATTTTTGTACATGGAACTTACCCAGCAGATATATACTTAGCTGATTGACACCCTTGGTGTGGGAAAGAGACAACTATTTACTGAATAGACAGGTAAACAACATACGTTGTAGGTAATAAATAAATAAAACCTTGGTTCCTCACTTGATCAGGCGGAAGCCTCCATGGCTAATGCCTAGGAATCTGCTTCGCCTCAAGAGCCTCAGCGAGGATGTGACCTATGGCTAAGAGTTCTTGTGGGTCTGTCGATGGGGTCTTATCCATTTACTCGACAGAGCCTCTTACATGACAATTTGCCTATGCCTAGTGGCATAATTAAGGAGCACAACACCGATCCCGATCACCTGATCCTAACACGAGGGTTAGTGCTTAAGTTGAAAAGAGTTATCTACAAACTCCTTTCAAACAACCCAAAGAAAAAACACGACGTTAAATAAAATTTAACCTCACTAGTTAAGGATCAGTATCTGCTCCCTATCCCCAGCAATGTATCCGCAGACACGTATCAACCAAGAGAGAAGGATCCCTCGAAGGTTATCTGACATCCTTCGGATAATGGGAAGTCAACACAGAGTTGCATCTCCCGTATGTGACAGCTAATATGTCCTTATGACATATTGTTAGGGAAAGAACAAGAATTCGGAAAAGCTCGCCACTTCATGCGCTTTTAATTAATCAGCTGTTTGAAGGAATCATTCAATGCACTTATCAAGTGCTTAGGAGATACAATGTCTCAAAGAAGGCCAGGGGCGTTCTTTGATATAGATCTCTTCTGGGTGAAGCCTGGAGCCTGGCTAGCGCTTGGCAGGCGCCTAGCGCCTGTCTAGCGCCTCGCGCCTGGCTAGAGCCTTGCGCCTGAATGGCGCCTAGAGCCTGGCTGGAGCCTCGCGCCTAGATGGCGCCTTGCGCCTGGCTGGCGCCCCCGCGCCTGGCTGGTGCCTTGATTGGCTCCTCCTTCCTGGCTAGCGGCCTCGCGCCTGGGCTGGAGCCTTGCGTCTTGGCTGGTGCCTTGCGCCTGGAAGGCACCTGGAGCCTGGCAGAAGACTTCATGATTACTGTCTATGAGTCTGCATGCCTCAAGAGTTTCAGCGAGGTAGGGACCTATGGACTGACAAACCCTTCTGGATCATGTCAATGGGGGCTAGCCCGCTTACACGACAGAGCCTTCTCGGATCGTGCCAATGGGGGCTGACCCACTTACATGGCAGAGCCTTACCTGTATCATATCAATGGGGACTAGCCCTCTTACATGACAGAGCTTTAGGTTTCTCTTTACTGGAAGGAGCCTTGAGTCTGGATGGATCCTCAATCCTGACTGGAGCCTAGCCTTGAAGGAGCCTGGCACCTGGATGGCGGCCTGGCTGGCCCTCTAGAGCCTGGCTGGCTCCTAGAGCCTGGCTGGCTCCTAGAGCGCCTGGCTCTAGATGCCTGCCTGGCTCCTAGAGCCTGCTGGCTCCTAGAGCCTGGCTGGCTCCTAGGCCTGGCTGGCTCCTAGCCTGGCTGGCTCCTAGAGCAGCCTGGCTCCTAGAGCCTGGCTGGCTCCTAGAGCCTGGCTGGCTCCTAGAGCTGGTTGGCTCCTAGACCTGGCTGGCTCCTATAGAGCCTGGCTGGCTCCTAGAGCCTGGCTGGCTCCTAGAGCCTGGTCTGCGCTCGCGCCTGGCTTGGCTCCTCCACACTTGCTGGAGCTTCGAGCTTGGAAGAGTCTCTAGGCTGTCTGACGATGTCCACATCGGACACTCTTATATCTGTCCGATTTGTTCGCCTCTGGTGCATTTGCGCCAGGTTGGAGGCCCGCTCCTTCTCAGTATCCGACCATGACAGAGTTCCTTGGAACTGTCCGCCTCTGGCGTTTTTCGCCTGTATTGGCATTTGGCGCTTGGCTGGCGCTACATTGTCCGAGAGTCCTGAACAACCATATCGTTTATCAGGAGACTGGAGAAGGGTGGAAGAAATTCTTCCCCTTTGAGCTTTTGGCCCCTGGCAAGGGGAGGTGATTTTTAGTCAGCTACACCCGTAGACGACAGGATATCTAACAATACGAGAGAAGAGTCTTCTCCGAGGAGGATCCTTCGTGAACACTTCTTTTGCTAACGAGATCTCTTCTTACATGTTGATGAGGTTCCTCGTTGCAGAATCTTCCCTATCCTTGCCCGAAGGAAGGGAAGGAGTCGGAAGTCGAAGGAGACTCTGAGCTGAAATTGGGCGGAACCCTGATTTCTAGCTCTTATTGTATCCTTCTGAATACCTTCTGGGAAGCATTTTGAGCCCTCATCGCACCCCGAAGACTCTGTAGGCAAACGTTTTTAAACCATCTCTTCTTCTGTAGATGAAAATGTAAAGTACCCTGCCTGGGCAACTAAACTTCTATCTGAAAGCGTTGCGTCAGGAATAGAGGGATTTATTTCTTTTGCCAGACATACTATGCTGGCAAGAACCCATTGCCGAGTCTCCATTGAATCTGATGCGAGATTCCAATGCACAAAAAAATTCACTTGTCTTCTTGGTCGTTAGGGGCTAAGAGAAACAAAGAATTCCTTCATAAACTTCCTCAAAGAAGTTTGATGAGGAGCAGTTCCATTTTGTCGGAACACGGAATCTGTGGCCACAAAAAAAAAAATCCCATTCGAAGTACATGATATCCTACTTTTTGTCGTATTGCGGTATCGTATAAGATCCCGCAAGATCTTAATCCTCTGTTATCTCTATTCCCTTTGTAGAGACAGAGTATGGCCTTTACTGCGTTCTTTGATAGCGATATATACATAGGTGATTCTTCCCTCTGAAAGTGAAGAAAAACCTCGCTATGTGGTTCACAGAGGTATCGGAAGAGGACAGTTTCCTCATTCCATCTAGCACGATCTGCAGCAATTCTATGTCTTAGCCATGACTATTGTCATTTTTACCTTGAAAAAACCTCTCATTCATGTCCACTTCTGGTCAGTCTGCACGCGGACAGACTCAGAGTGGAGTGAGGTTTTATAGGTCTATTTTATAATAGATTCTGATAGAATATCAGATACTCTTGGAAAAGCCTTACGAAACATGCTGTGAGAAGAACGTGACTTCTGTGAATCCAACCTCTCTAAGGCCAAAATGAGGCATACATCCTCTCTTCCTTTGACGCCCAATATCTTAATCTATCTGTTAAGAATTTATAACTAGGGGAAAAAAAGGCTAAAGTTTATTCCCCTTCTTTAAATTTAAAGATGTCTTATATTGCTTACCTCTCTTGGTTCGAGGCAAAAAGGAAGAAGCAGTCTAAAGGAAGCCTGTTCGTCTTCTACCTTACAAAGAGATCTATGAAGAAGACTTTCCGCAGGTTCTCACAACTCTTTTCAATAAATGTTAGACATACGTTAACAGTTATTATCTCGATCGAGAAGGTTCTCACGGACATGCAAAATCTTGCATCGAACCTCTTAAGGATCGTTACGTTCCGTGTCTGTTCCCAATAGGTTCTCTTTTGTTAACGCGAACCGGGGCGAAAAAAGAGAGATTCTCGATGCTCTTTGCGATATGAGAGAGTCGTGGAATTGGCCTAAGTGATTAAAATAAATCATTTCATCATTCCTTGTAAGCGACCCCTTTTCGATTAAATGGGTAACGAAATCAGGAACGAATCTTGCCGTTACCGAGCCAGCTGTCCGAGAGGCTACTGGACTCTTAGGTTAATAACTCGCTAAAACGAGAAAATATCTTGGATGGTGCTTCTGGCGCAATTTGCGCCAGGCGTGGCGCTTCCTTCTATTCGTTGGTTTTTAGGTATGTGCCATAACATCTATGCCTTTATGGTACCCGACATCCTTCACATGTTAATTCCGTCTTAGTGGGAAATACTTTTATATACGTAGTATAGTCCATTCTCGGGAAACAACTTCTGCCACTAAGAGAATGTTTCCCATCCGACTCACCCCAACTTCTCTTGATCAAATATCCGAATTTAAAAATGGTTGTGTGCGTTTGCTGCGAAAGGATTATGAGAATATATATCGCGCGCTGCCGTATTAGAATCCTTTATAATACTGTCACATTGTGGTAAACAGCATTAATCTAGGAAACCTTTGAAAGGATACTAGGAATTCTGTAGTTAACGTCGGTGTGTGCATAAGACTTGACCATACCGTAGTCTTAAAGTGAATTCTCTACTACATTCATCTTCTCACTAAGCATGTACTCTAATAAGCCATGCTTTCGTAAGCATGAGAGCATTATACAATATAGAGTTTCGCTGCGTTAGAATCCTTTAAAAATGTTTACCTACGGTAAACAGCATTGAAATGTAAAATCTTTCTTATTGAAAGCTTCTTAGCAAAGGGCAGACAATATTTTATTTATGTTTGCTTAACTATCCCCATCAATCCGAGGCTAAAACCACGATTGTAGGGGAGAGACACGGTTATTCATTCCATCCCGCAGGAGAGAGACATGTTACGCCCACTCATGACCGACACTACATTGATACTGCGTTGGTGTCTAAGCGATAGCAGTCTCGTTAGCCGACTGGCCTTACTCTTCCAGAGTTGCCAGCTACTCCATTTAATAAAGGAATCTTATAACATTATTATCGAACTTCAGGAAGTTCTTATAATGCATATCTAAGCGAAACAAGACTTCGATAAATCTAGAAGCTAAGTAGGTGTTGTCTTAACAATCCCTTTAAGCGTAGTCCTTCCTAGGAAATTCCTGGAAGGATACTGGTAATTGAGTTGCTCAGTAAAGAAGTAACTACGGTATGTGCTTATTATTCTCATACAGCAGATACTCTACTACCTTCTTTCCCTGCCGAGGCAGATAGAGAAAGGATATTCTGGCGCCTGGATCCTTGCACCTAGCGCCTGGAATGTTCCGCGCGCCTGGAATGTTCCGCACGCTAGAAAGGAGACTCGCTCCTGGAACGTTCCGCTTGCGTGGGAAGGTCCCGTGCGCCCTGACAGTTCCGAGCGCCTACTAGACCCCTTTTAGAAAGAGCCTCTTGCCCGGAAACGTTCTTAATGGAAGGATCGTTCTGATTGCCACTCTACTGTAAGGCTCCTTGCTCTAGCCGTCTGTTTTTCTGGCGCAATTTGCGCCAGGCTGGCGCTTCGTCTCTTTGAAGGCGCCTTGCGCCAAGAAAAATTTTCTAGAACGCGGCTCGCGTTTGGTTGTAGGAACGCGGCTCGCGATAGTCTGTTAGCTGGAACGCGCCTCGCTGCTGGCTATAGGAACGTAGCTCACGCTAGCTTGCTGGAACGCGGCTTCCTGGCAGCGGCTGGCTCTTGCTCAGTGTTCTCTTAGTTTTCAGAGAACGCGCTAGATCACTCCAAACATACATTCTTCGTCTTTTCGGATGTAAGATGAAGAGACGCACTTTTTTAAGGATGCCTTATCAATGGCTATCCTTGGCAGTTCTGGGACGTTCTACAGAACCTGCCGAGGGGACGCCTGACCGGTGGGGGTTCTCCCTAACCTTCCTGCGGCTGTCGACTTTCCTCCTCCACTGGGTCTGGGAGTTTGGAAGAGGTCTAGGCCTGGAAGCGCTACGGAGCCGATCAGACGCACCCTCCACTGCCCTGGGAAAACACTATATTCACTTCTTACCTTTTTAGAGCTCGCCTTTGAGCTCCATCCATTTATCTTCAAAATTTGCACATATGAATTTGTAGATTCTGTGGAGTAAGAAAGGTGATGAGGATGCAACAACTACTAGAATTGTCAATACTCTCTTAACTGCTCATTAGTACGAGAGCTCTTAAAGCTTCTAAAGGAAGCGTATCTAGTTATATGCTTTCTGACTTCCTAAAGTAGGAAGTTAGATCTTATATTTCCTTCATCAAGTTCTAACACTTATACACGTATTAGTGAAAAAAAAATATCAATATTTCCCTTATTGCAAAATAATAAGTGTCTACCGAAAAATTCGGTAGTTTCACGTAATATATTCTTCGAAATTCGAAGCCAAAATTCATTAAAAAGTTAATAAAAGCGTATGCCAAACCAAAGACCCAGTACTTCCCTGCAAAAAGACAGTCCAGAAGGTCGATGGCGATGAAAAAACGAAAATCAAGTCAGGAGGTAGCAACAACGTATGTTGACACTACCGCGACAGAGAAAATCTGTTACTAGAACGGTAATCGTTCCTATTTCCTGCCACCCAGCGGCAGGGGCGGTAGATCACCTGACCTACCTGCAGCGTGTGCCGCGAAATTCGAATTTCTGTCGGGGACGACGGAGTCTGTAGCTAAGTATATATCTGCTGGGTAAGTCCATGTACAAAAACGCAATTGTAAGCTAAAACGGCTTATATTGTAGTAATAGAATTCAAGCATTTACCTTCATTTTGCAACAAATTGGAAGTCAATAGCACAATATTTCGATTTATGGTGAATTTATGAAAAAATAACATTTTCTTTACGTCCGCGCGGTAACTCTTCCGAAAAAAATCATACGTGCGATTGTGGTAATGTTTGCACCATTTTAAATTAGCCGTACATAAAGTTTTATATATGAAAATGTGCGCAATTTTATGTAGAATACAAACAAAAAATAATTGAAGTTTGTAGCTTTTCTCATTTTGAAATATTTGCATATAAATCACGATAAATAGAAAAAAAACCACATTCGGTCAACTTTGACTACTGAAATGGTCGAAAAACGCAATTGTAAGCTAAAACTCTTACAGTCTAGTAATATTCAGTCATTTATCTTCATCTTGAAAACAAATTCGAAGTCTCTAGCACAATATTTAGATTTATGGTGAATTAAAAAAAACAAAAATCTTTCCTTCCCTCCGCGCACGATTCTCCACCACAATCTCCGAAATGCGTACGTACCATTCTCGGAATATTTGCTCCGTTTCATATTAGGCATTCATAGAGTTTTATATATGAAAATGTGTGCAATTTCATGTAGAATAAAACGAAAAATATTTGAAGGTTGTAGCTTTTTCTTATTTCCGAAATAATTGCATATAAAAAAATAATATATGTATAAAAATTCGACATTCGGTCAACTTTAACTCATCAGATATGGTCGAAAACTCACGCCCCCAATTGTAAGCTAATACTCTTACGTATAGTAATATTCAGTCATTTGTCTTCATTTTGAAAAGAAATTGGAAGTCTCTAGGACAATATTTAGATTTATAGTGAATTTTTGAAAAAAATATTTGTTTACGTCCGCTCGTTACGAATTCATGCATTATTTTGTGATAATATTTCTCTTTGTTGCTTTTATCGTTTTTACAATGTGTTATACCAAAATGATCGCAATTTAGTGTAAATTACAACGAAAAAAAAAGTAACTTGTTACCTTTAACCGTTTTGCGCACAGCGCGATTTGAATACATTATATATGAAAATTTCGTTTTTTTTTTGCGCTATCATATATCGCATTATTTATATATGAAATGATATTATTTTTTCATTTCTGAATGGTTGCATACTAAACTTCAGGCAATGACAAAAAAAAGGAGCCAAAAATGAACTCTTAATCTTGAAAACTAAGCGCGCTGTGATTTTTTGAAAAAAATATTTTTTCCGCTTCCGCGCTCACTCTGAAACACCTCTGCACGGGAGACAATTTTTTTTTTTTATCCGCTTCGGCGTAAGAGGGTTAATGTACAACTGGGACGGTTTTCCTCTTGCTACATTTTTAAAAACCTTTCAAACTCTCAATTTCCCATTCAGCACTGATGACCTCATAGGTCCCAGTGCTTGGCATTTGGCTTAAATTCTATTCTCCTGGATTAGGCCTATTGCTTACATAATGCTGTACAGGCAGTCCCCGGTTATTGGCGGGGGTTCTGTTCTTAGGGGTGTGCCGATAAGCGAAAACCGCCATTAACCAAAACTCAGTGATTTATGGCACCATAAAGGTGCTTATAGCATGCCATAAGAACCCTCAGCCCGTTATGGCAAGATAAATCGCCAACTTTATGGCACTAGACAACCACCATACAACCAGATCGCCGATAACCCAGTCCCCTGATAACCAGGGACTGCCTGTACTATTAACCCTTAAACACCGAGTGGACGTATTTTACATCGACATTTTTTGTCTCTCGGGTGCCGACTGGACGTATTTTACGTCGACATACAAAAGTTTTTTTAAAATTCGCGGAAAAATACTTATAGGCCTACCAGCCAAAAACTCTTGAATCACGCGCCTTGGGGGATGCTGGGAGTTCACGGATCAAGGTGTTGTTTTGTTTACAATCATTACGCAGGCGCGCAAGTGCGAATTTCTTTCTTGCCGCACTAAAAAGTATTGGTGACACATCTCGGAAATTATTTTGTCACTTTGACATAATTTTTGTACCATTTTTAAATTAGCCGTTACATGGAGTATTATATATGAAAATGTGTGATTTTTATGTAGAATACAACATAAAAATACTTATGATTGTAGCTTTTATCAGTTTTGAGATATTTTCATATATGTAACGATAAGTGCCAAAATTTCAACCTTCGGTCAACTTTGACGCTACCGAAATGGTCAAAAAAATGCAATTGTAAGCTAAAACTCTTATAGTTTAGTAATATTCAATCATTACCTTCATTTTGCAACAAATTGGAAGTCTCTACCACAATATTTTGATTTATGGTGAATTTATGAACAAAAAAACTTTTTCCTTACGTCCACGCGGGTAACTCTTCCGAAAAAAATCATGCATGCGATTGTGGTAATGTTTGCACCATTTAAAATTAGCCGTTACACAAAGTTTTATATATGGAAATGTGCACAATTTCATGCACAATACAAACAAAAACAAAAACACCCCTGGTTGTAGCTTTTATCAATTTTGAAATATTTTCATATAAAAAAATGATAAGTGACAAATTTTCAACCTTCGGGTCAACTTTGACTCTACCGAATGGTCGAAAAACGCAATTGTAAGCCTAAAAACTCTTATATTCTAGTAATATTCAATCAATTTACCTTCATATTGCAACAAATTGGAAGTCTCTAGCACAATATTTCGATTTATGGTGAATTTATGAAAAAAATAAAATTTTCTTTACGTCCGCGCGGTAACTCCTCCGAAAAAAATCATACGTGCGATTGTGGTAATGTTTGCACCATTTTAAATTAGCCGTTACATAAAAGTTTTATATATGAAAATGTGCACAATTTCATGTAGAATACAACAATAAATAATTGAAGGTTGTAGCTTTTATCATTTTCGAAATATTTGCATATAAATCACAATAAATAGAAAAAAAAACATGTTCGGTCAACTTTGACTCTACCGAAATGGTCGAAAAATGCAATTGTAAGCTAAAACTCTTACAGTCTAGTAATATTTAGTCATTTATCTTCATCTTGAAACAAATTCGAAGTCTCTAGCACAATATTTAGATTTATGGTGAATTTAAAAAAAACTTTCCTTCCCTCCGCGCGCGGATTCTCCGCCACAAATCTCCGAAATGTGTACGTAGCATTCTCGGAATATTTGCTCCATTTCATATTAGGCGGATTTCATAGAGTTTTATATATGAAAATGTGCACAATTTCATGTAGAATAAACTAAAAATATTTGAAGGTAGTAGCTTTTCTAATTTCCGAAATAATTGCATATAAAATAACATATATAAAAAAATTCGACATTCGGTCAACTTTAACTCGTCAGATATGGGTCAAAAACTGCAATTGTAAGCTAATACTCTTACAGTATAGTAAAATTCAATCATTTGTCTTCATTTTTGAAAAGAAATTGGAAAAGTCTCTAGGACAATATGATATTGTTATAATACAATAAAGTTTCATACATACTTACCTGCAGTCATATATACTTAGCTAAGACTCCGTCGTCCCCGACAGAAATTCAAATTTCACGCCACTCGCTACCGGTAGGTCAGGTGATCCTACCTGCCTGCCCTGGGCGGCAGGACTAGGAACCATTCCCGTTTTCTATCATATTTTCTCTCTTCACCGTCTCCTGCGGGGACGCTGGGTGGGCCATTAATCGTATATATCTGCCAGTAAGTATGTATGAAACTTTATTGTATTATACCATATCATTTTCCATACAATGAACTTACCTGTCAGATATATACTTAGCTGATTGGCACCCTTTGGTGGAGGGTAAGAGACAGCTAAAATGGAATAGACAGGTAAACAACATATGTTGTAGGTATAAAAGAAAAACCTTGGTTCCTACCTGATAGGTGGTAGACTTCGTGGCTGTAGCCCGGTTAGTCTGCATCACCTCAGACTTTAGCGAGATATGTGATCTATGGCTAAGAGTTCTTGTGGGTCTGTCGATGGGTATATGAACGCTTACTCGGCAGAGCCTGAAAGGACTTTGTCAATGGGTACTGGACCACTTTCTATGACAACACACCTTATGAAGGAGCACAACCAATCCCAACCACCTGATCCTAACCACCATGTTAGTATAAAGAATTGTTCTGAGTTATCCCCGAACTCATTACAAAACAACCCATAACTTGAAACTAATACGCATTCATACAGAAATTCTCAAAAAAAAATAATACTCCTCTAAAAGATATCACATGAGTTCCTTACTGAACAACAGTGACTGGCCGCCAGGTGCAGCACCGAGCCCTCTTTGTCAGCAGAAATCTAGAACATATCTAGTAGAAGGTACGTAACAAAGTTAAGGATTGGTGTTTGCTCCCACCCCGTACCCAGTATCGTACCCGCCGATACGAAAGGCCCCAGAGAAAAACATTTTTCGTAGGTCACGCGAACGTCTTTAAGATAATGAGATGCAAATACCGAATTTTTGCACCTCCAATAGTTCGTATCAATGATTTTCTTAGCGACATATTCTTCTGAAAAGAGAGAGACGTCGCCACTGCTCTAACTTCATGAGCTTTTACTCTTAAAAGCGGAAAAGAGTCGTCAGGACAGAACTTGTGAGCATCTGTAATGACGCTCCTAATGAAGAAAGCTAATGCATTCTTAGACATGGTTCTTGTGTCCTTAATCGAACACCAAAGACCTTGCCTAGAGCCTCCCATTTGTTTCTTCCTTTGTAAGTAGAACTTCAAGGCTCTTACAGGGCAAAGAGACCTTTCTGTTTCTCTACCCACTAGACTCGATAAGCCTTTAATCTCGAATCTCTTGGGCCAGGGATTCAAGGGGTTTTCATTTTTCGCTAGAAAAATTGGTTCTAAACGAGCAGAAGGCCGAGTCTCTGTTAAAGCCGACTTCATCTTCAAGGGCGTGAAGTTCACCAATTCTTTTGGCTGTCGCCAAAGATAGGAGAAACAAAGCATTTCCTCGTTAAATCCCTAAACGAAGCTAAATGAGGAGGCTCGAATCTGTCAGACGAAAGGAACTTGAGAACTACATCCAGGTTCCAGCTGGGAGGAGTTAGTTCCTTAGATTTTGTTGTTCAAACGATCTAATCAAGTAGTGCAGATCTTTATTATCAGCAATCTCTAGGTCTCTGTTTCTGAAGACTGCCGAAAGCATGCTCCTGTATCCTTTGATAGTCGATACAGATAAGTGAGAGTCCTCTCTCCAGGGAACAAAAGGAAATCAAGGCGATTTCGGCTTATAGAGGTAACTGGGAGGAGGACAACTTCTTAGACTTACACCACCTTCTAAAAACTCCCACTTAGACTGATAGACTCGTCTAGTGGAAGCTCTGCGGGCTCTAGCGATAGTGCTTGCAGCTTCGCGAGAAAACCCCCTCGCTCTGACAAGTCTTTCGATAGTCGAAAGGCAGTCAGGGCAAGAGCGGGGAGGTTTTGTTTGATGAAACCTCTCGAAGTGTGGCTGTCTGAGAAGATCCATCCTTCTTGGAAGGGATCTGGGGAAGTCTAACTGTCCACTCCAGCACCTCTGCAAACCAATCTTGTGCTGGCCAAAACGGGGCTATCAGGGTCATTCTTGTTCCGTTGGACCCCGCTACAAAACTTTCTCAAAACACTTGCCCCAGGATTTTGAAAGGGGGAAAAGCGTCACGTCTACATGAGACCTTTCTAGCAGGAAGGCGTCGACCACGAGAGCTCTTGGGTCTTCCACCACTGAGCAAAAGACTTCCAGCCTTTGGAAAGGAATGTGGCGAACAGATCTACATGAGGAGTGCCCCAAAGATCCCAAAGACTCTGGCACACCTCTGAATGAAGGGTCCATTCTGTGTGAAGGACCTGGCTTCTCCTGCTCGGTCTGTCCGCCCTGACGTTTCTCGTACCCTGAACAAATCTTGTCAGGAGGGAGATGTTCCTCTGGGAGGTCCAAAGTAGCAGATCTCTTGCTATTTCGTATAGGGACAAGGAGTGTGTTCCTCCTTGCTTCCGAATGTAGGACAGGGCGGTAGTGTTGTCCACATTCACTTGGACCACACTGTTTGCCACAAAAGGTTCGAAGAAACTTTAGAGCCAAGTGAACTGCCAGAAGTTCTTTTGCAATTTATGTGCCAGGACACCTGTGCTGCCTTCCAGGTGCCTGACACTTCTCTCGGTCCTAGTGTTGCTCCCCAACCCTTCTCGATGCGTCTGAATATAACACTCGGCTTGGGTTCGGAACTTCCAGAGAAATTCCCTTGTTCTCTTTTAGAGGGGACAACCACCATTGCAGGTGTGGTTTCATTCCATTCGAAGGAGAAAACTGTCGGAGAGAAGTCCCGTCTTCCAATTCCATGATCTCCTTAGGAAAAACTGAAGAGGACGAAGATGAAGTCTTCCTAGAGGAAAGAACTGTTCGAGCGAGGAAAGGGTCCCTAGAAGGCTTAACCATTCCCTCGCCGAAGTTCGTTCTTTCCCTAAGAAGAGAGAGACTTTCTCCAAGCCTCTCACGATTCTCTCTTGCGAAGGAAATACTCGAAAACCCAGAGAATCCATCTGAATCCCCAGATAGACTAAGTTCTATCTGGGGATCAGCTGTGACTTCTCGAGGTTCACGAGTATCCCAACGCCTTTATCAGGTCTAGGGTCAAAGAAAGGTCCTCCAAACACTGTCTCTCTGTTCTGGCCTGATGAGCCAATCGTCCAGATATAGAGAGATGTTGACGCCTTTGAGGTGAAGAAACCTCGCCACATTCTTCATCAGGTTTGTGAAGACCTGAGGAGCTATGGACACGCCGAAACACAAGGCCCTGAACTGAAAGATCCTTCCCCCCGTCATGAAACGGAGGTACTTCTTCGAAGAAGGGTGAATCGGGACATGAAAATAAGCGTCCTGGAGATCCAGTGACACCATCCAATCTCCTTGACGTAAAGCCGCAAGGACTGAGGCCGAAGTCTCCATAGAGAACTTCTCCTTTAGAACGAACTTGTTCAGAGCGCTGACATCTACTGGTCTCCAGCCCCCCGAGGCTTTCGCAACCAGAAAAAGACGATTGTAAAACCCCGGAGAGTTTTGCTCCAGAACTAATTCTATAGCTCGTTTGTCCCACATTTGATCCACCATCAGACGAAGAGTATCCCTCAGTACCGGGTCCCTGTACTGGCTGACAGTTCCCGCGGAATAGTCGTTAGGGAGGGGACTGTCCTGGAAGGGGATAAGATATCCCTTCCTGATTATAGACATCGAAGAGGCGTCGAGTTTATGAATGTCCAGGCGTCTGCAAATTCGAGAAGCCTGGCACCCACTGGTGTTTGGAGGTTGTCTGTCTCACTTCCCTTTCTTAAAGGGACGGGAAGAAGCTTTACCTCTCCTCTCAGGACCTCTCCTCTTAGAGGGAGCTCTGGAGGGAGGGCCTCCTCGAAAGGGCTGAACAGTAGAAGTCGGTCCTTTCTTGTCAACCGCAACTAGGGGTCTCTTCTTCCGTTGCAGTGTGAAGGAGACGATCCTGTGTCGCCTTCTCCAGTCAGTGAACGAGAAATGTCCTTCACTAACTGAGAAGGAAACAAGAAGTCTGACATGGGAGCGAAAAACAGGGCTGCTATCTGTGAGGGAGAAAAAACCGCCTTGGTTAAGAAGGCACTAAAAATACTCCTCTTCTTAAGGAGTACCGCTCCAAAGAGAGAGGAGACTTCTCCCGATCCGTCTTGTACTGCCTTGTCAATACATGACAGAATACTAAGAATGACTTCGGGGTCTAGACCTTCCGAGTCATGAGCCTTCTTAGACATCACCCCAAGGGACCAGTCTAGGAAATTAAACACTTCCAAAATATGGAAGAGGCCCTTGAGGAGATGATCAGTCTCAGAAATCGCCCAAGTCACACGAGCTCCATTCAAAGCGTGTCTACGCGATGAATCAACCAAGGTTGAAAAGTCGCTTCAGCCGACGCTGGGAGAGAAAGGCCCATGTTCTCCCCAGTTCAGTACCAGACACCTCTTTTACCAGAAAGTATGGCTGGAGGCATACAGAAGGTGGTTCTGCCCAGATCCTTCTTCGACAATATCCACTTGTCAAGAGACTGTAGAGCTCTTTCATAGAGATTGTCGGTCTCATCTTCAAAACCGACGAAGACTTCGGTACGATCGCACTCGAAAACAGTGATCGAGGCGAAGGAGGAGCCGCAGGAGTCAAACGAATCTCCATACTCCTGCAAAAGAAGGTCCGTCAAAACTCTATAGTTAGAGAAGCCTTCTCTACCGTTAACCTCGTCTTCCGAATCTACGTCCACACCGTGCGGAGAATCGGCTTGAAATACGAGAGGATCTTCACCAAGTTCTCTCTCTACTGGCGACAAACTCCTACTAGGAGAGGGACTCATAGAGTGAACAGATTCTCTCTCAAGTCTACTAGTAGTCTCGCGTCTGCTTGACTTCTCACGCCTGGCAAGCTCTTCGCGCTTGGCTGGAGCTTGTTGCTTGGCTGGCATCTCGCGCCTGGCTGACGCCTCGCGCTTGTCTGGCGCCTCGCGCTTAGCTGACTCCTCGCGCCTGGCTGGCGCCTCGCGCTTGGCTGACTCCTCGCCTGCTGGCCGGCCGCCCTCGCGCTTGGCTGATCCTCGCGCCTGGCTGGCGCCTCGCGCTTGGCTAACTCCTCGCGCCTGCTGGCTCCTCGCGCCTGGCTGGCGCCCTCGCGCCTGAGGTATCCTTGGTCTGGAGCAACTCGCTCGGTATAGCTCCTGGCGCCTGGAAGACGTCTCGCGCTTGTAAGGCTCTTCATGCCTGAAGGACGCTTCACGTCTGGCAGGCGAAAGAAGACGAGACTTCTTAATAGGAAGTCTAGCGTCCTTCTTGCGAGGGGGATCCCTCGAAAGAACTCCAACCAAAGAGGCTAACTGTTCTTGTACAGCTAGCAATATCCTCTTGGAAGCCACACCAGCGTCCTCTTCAATAGAAGAAGCAGGAGAACTCGAAGGAGTGCGATCCTCAACTACCGATCGAGGAGGCGTCGAGACCATCTTAGCCTTCTTGATAGAAGAGGGGGCTTGCCCCGAGAAGCGCTCCGGGCTCGAGTCAAACGCGCGTTCTTTCCAGTGCCTTTTCAGTGGCCTAGAAAGATCCGAGTCCTTCCACCCTCGTTTAGTTGAAGGAGAACCGGACGACGAGAAACAATCTCGTAGGACGCTTCTATTAAAGCGGTCCTGAGCAGACTGTAGCGAAACAGAACCTGCTGAAGGGACGCCTGACCGTTGGGAATTCCCCACAACCTCCGTACGACTTTCGACTTTCCTTCTCCCCCCTCCACAACACTGGGAACACTCACTTCACTAAGTAATTCACTATCACTTCCCTTACCTTGCATGGCCGCCATTTTTGTCTTCATCTTACGAAGAGTAGCCTTCAGATTGGCGATTTCAGAAGCCGAATCCGAATGCAAAGCCTGTGAGGGTTCAGATACATAGGGAGAATCAAAATCATTAATAAATCAAAATCATTAATAACAGGAGAGTTAGACTCAGAAAAAGGCTCAATAGGCCTTGTACTCACACCCTTTTGTGCAGCCCGTCTAATTCTATCCCTCTCTAACTTCTTCAAGTAAGAAGTTAGAGTCTTCCATTCATTAGCATTCAACTTTTCACACTCAATACAGGTGTTAGCTAAAGAACAGTCAAACCCCCTACACTTACGACATACAGTGTGAGGATCAACCGAAGCCTTCGGTATCCTCACCTTGCAGCCTACATTCACACACACTCTCACACTAACACTTGAATCAGACATTCTATCAGAAAAATCAAAAGCAAGTCCAAATCCAGTCCACAGTAGCGAATGCCAAAACAACGATCCAGTACGTCACCAAGAAATCCAATATAGATGATCAAAAAGAAATCTTGAAAACAAGCGAATTCCAGTCAGGAGGTAGTAACAACAATGTTGATACCACCGGCGACAGAGAAAATATGATAGAAAACGGGAATGGTTCCTAGTCCTGCCGCCCAGGGCAGGCAGGTAGATCACCTGACCTACCGGTAGCGAGTGGCGCGAAATTTGAATTTCTGTCGGGGACGACGGAGTCTTAGCTAAGTATATATCTGACAGGTAAGTTCATTGTATGAAAATTTAGATTTATGGTGAATTTTTGAAAAAAAATATTTGTTTACGTCTGCGCGTTACGAATTCATGCATTATTTTGTGATATTTTCTCTGTGTTGCTTTTATCGTTTTACAATGTGTTATATACCAAAATGATTGCAATTTAGTGTATATTACAACGAGAAAAAAATTAACTCGTTACCTTTAACCGTTTTGCGCATAGCGCGATTTGAATACAATTATATATGAAATTTTTTGTTTGCGCTATCATATATCGCATTATTTAAATATGATAATGATGATTTTTTTCATTTCTGATGGTTGCATACTAAACTTCAGGCAATGACAAAAAAAGGAGCCAAAAATCAACTCTTAATCTTGAAAACTAAACGCGTTATGATTTTTTAAAAAATATATTTTTTCCGCTTCCGCGCTCACTCCGAGACCGCCTCGGCACACGGAAAACGATTTTTAATATACCCCTTCGGCGTTTAAGGGTTAAGCATACGTAATACATCCAACATAATGGTGTACTATAGGGATCATATTTTTGGGAAAAATACACCCCTCTTTACCCTAATCTTCAAAATCATTCATGATTGGAGGAGACATGGATACCAAGCACACCTGAAGGTCCTTTTCCAAGACATTATAAGTGATGCCCATAATCTGGAAATCCTTCCCAAAGGAAATCTTGGAGGTTTGCAATACCATGAGGATCATAGATAAATGAATACTTCACTTGGTATGTCCCTAAAGGAGCAAGACTAGTCTTCATTTACAAGAAAATAAACACTCAGAAATCTGATGGATCCCCAAATAGGGACACTCACCCACCTTCTCAGCTGCAGTGGTTTACAAACTTAGGCAGACAAAGGAAAGAAACGATCCTGGGAAGAATCTTCTTTTGTAACAGGGATGAAATCAGAAGCAACTGTGGGTCTAAGGCAAGAAACCCCAGTGGCCACTGTCAACATCTGCACATCTCCAGGACAACTGGGAACATCAGCAGGAGGAAACCATACTGAATCTCTTGGGATTCTCGCAGACAATTGGTCATGAAGTTCATAACTAACTAAACCTTCTCTCGGACCTTCAGTCCTAAGAAGGGGGTCAAAGAGTAATATTTCTTCTACAAGAAACTAGAATACTCAAGGGACATCATGGAGGATAACCTTGAGAAGACTTCAGAAGGGGGACCCCCTTCTTCAGCAGTCCAAAGACTGAGAAGGCAGGAGAGAACAGGATCCATCTTTTGCTGTAAAGTTGAGTCAGTAGTATTTAATATGAACCATAGCAATGGTTTATGAATTGGCAAAACCTTGTAAAATAATTTTTGTGAAGGAACCATGTTGCTGAGACAAAAAATATTAGGTGGTCAAGTACTGCTGTCATACTGAACATATGCAAAAAAGTAATAGTATAAAAATTATAAATAATTGCTATTCATGTTTCCCTGACATACTGAACAACCATCAACACAAATCAGATTAAAATAATGAACACAAAACACCAAAGGAAAGTCAAGATCCAAAAGCAGAAAGCCATGGAGATATGTAGACTCAATGGTAACTGAACCAGCTGTCACTGAAGATATTATCTAAAAGACCAGGTTTTTATTCTCACACTTGACCTTCACCTTAGAGGATGCAGTATGAATTTCCTTGAGTTTTCTTTTTCTTTTTTTTTCTTAAGAAATAAAAAGACACTCATACCCCAGCACCAGAAAAAAATACAAGTTACATTCCACCTATACAGGTAAACCCTGTGGGGGTTAGTACCATCAGTGCGCCTCATGCTGTGCACTGTAGGCATTACTTAAGGTTTTACAGAGTCCTTTCAGCCCTTAGCTTCAACCCCTTCATTCTTTTTACTGCACCTCTGTTCATATCTTTCTTCAGTCTTACTTTCCTGCCTCTCCTAATAATTGTTTGGTAACCCAGTTCAACAGGAAACTAGAGGTATTATGTTCGGTGGTTCCAGATCCTCTGGTGTTAGCGGAGAATGCATTCCAACATCCTGGGACAACCTACAGGTGTACAAATTCCCTCCGTTTTGTTTGATCACAAGTTCTGAACAGGTTGATGAGTTCGCAGAGTTTCAGGATGACATTGGTAGCTCCTTTGTGGCCTTAGGTGGAATGGTTTCCGGATCTACTGTCATTGTTTTCGGAGGTTCCAAAGGAGATTCCCCCATGGCAGCATCATCTTTATCAGCCACGCGTAGAAAGATTCCACCAATCAGTATAATTTCTGTCTCTTCACGGTTAGAGGTTGTCAAGTATCTCCTCCGAATGAGAGGCTTTTTTCAAAAGACAGCCAGACATATGTCCAGCAGTCTCAGAAAGTCTACCTCTGTCATTTACCAAGGCAAATGGGTGATCTACTGTAATTGATGTCGTTAACAGGGTTTTTCTCCACTCAGAACCTCTATGCAGTGCATAGCAGACTTTTTGATCTTCCTCATGGATGAGAAAGGCTTGTCTGAGAGGCTACAGGGCAGCCCTGAGTTTAGTGTTACGTCTTAGAGATATCGACATCTCCTCATCCTGGGAACTCTCCTTGCTATTTAAGGGGTGTGAGCAGTCGTGTTCTCCTAGAGAGCTCAAACCTCCAATGTGGGATGCTTCCTTGGTCTTGACAAGTTTCACTAAAGCTCCTTATGAAGCCTTTACGTCATTCATCAGACAGGAACTTGACACTCAAAACGGTTTTCCTCCTGGCCTTGGCTCCTTGGAAGAGAGTGGGGGAGCTACATGGCCTGAGCTATGATGTGAAGCACACCAGGGGTTGGGGGTCAGTGTCCTTTGAATTTGTCCCGGAATTCATGGCCAAGACCCAGAATCCCTCGGTGCAGGATGATAGGTTTGCCTCCTTTTCCGGTCCATCACTGGATGACTTTGTGGGCGGTGATTCTCTAGAGCTCTTGTTGTGTCCTGTCAGGGCTCTGCATTGCTATCTTAAGAGGACACGACATCTTAGGCCAGGTTGTTGTAGGCTTTTTGTTAGGTGTCCAAAGAATCTAATCTCTTTTTGGATACATGATGCTATCAAAACAGGCATATTTGACTCTAGATGATTTCGCTGCACGTCTGTGCAGGCTAGAGCACATGATGTCAGGGGTATTGGTCCCTCTCTGGCTTTCAAGAAGAATTTGGCTGTTCATATAGTTCTGAACCACTGGTACTTGGTTACAGCAGTCTGCGTTCTCCTCTTTTTATCTTAAGAATGTTGCCCACAGATCTAAGGACACTTTTTCCCTAGGTCCTGTGGGGGCTGCCCAACAGATCATGTAACTCATCATTGCCCTTAACCGAGCACGTTTGTATCTTACCTAAGATGAAGTGTGGGAGAGAGAATGAGTGAGTTGGCTGGTCTATTTCTTTCTCTGTTCATTCACTAGACTGGTCTGATACAGGTGAGTAAGGTAGTCATACTATCAGTTTGGTTGCTTTGTGTTCAAACAGTCAAACCCTCTATTCAGTAGCATATACTCTGCTCCCTAGCAAGGGGGAGTGAGGAGTAATAACAAACCCTGGTGCATTGGTTTGTTATTGAACAAAGTTTCTCTTTAGTTCTCTACTGCAATGAATCTTCCCATATATCATTGTAAGTAACCCAATGGGTGAGTTGTTGGATATCAGTTAATCTAGCTTCTCAAGGGCATCAGTCCCTCTCCTGTAGATATTTCTTTTGGAGTTCAACTGGTGGGTAGGCCCCCAGCCAGTTTAGGATGTCTGTACCCCCCACCAAGTGTAAGTCTATCCTATTGTTAAGACTAAAGGTTTGTTCGCATATGAACAAATGACAAATTTTCTAAGACAAATTATATTTTTCATGGCTACAAACCTGAGGTCTTAACATTTTACTACCCACCTTAGCCGCCCCTCTGTCTTCTTATGACATCCTGGGTTGGGAAAGACTGAAAGCGGTAGTGTGGGTGCAGGGTCTTTGACCGGTTTTCACCCGATATATGCACACATTGCCAGATCTCACAAGATTCCTATTGCTAAGACCTCAGGTTTGTAGCTATGAAAAATACAAACTGTCTTAGAAAATTTGTCATGTTTTCCTCCTCTTACACATTTAAATTTTTCTTTACTCTTAATTTCTTTTTCAGAACTGAATGGCATCATAGGTCACAGCACTTGGCCTTTGACTGAAATTCTATATTCCAATTCTATATATTCTATAGTAGAATGTAACTACCTTAATTCAGCCCTCACCTTTAGCCAAATCAATTAGTTTGGTTTCAAACAGAAAGCTGTTCTTCTTCATAAATATATACACTGCTCTTGAGGGCTGGGACATCAGATCAACATACAGTTTCATCTGGAACAAAACAGAAACATTTATGGATTACAGAACCAGATACTAGCTTACTTTTACTTAAGCTCACAAAACATTTCCTATTACCTATACTTATGTTTAGAATGGCCACAAGAACTGGCTTAGCTTATGTAAAATGGGCTGGGTAAATGGGAGTCCATAAAATGGGAACCAACTATAAAGTTTGGAACAAAGGGAATAGTACTTTTAAAAGATTGTACATATCAAGTTACTGTTTGTTAACTTAGCTAGCTTATCAGCATTTACTGAATTAACAGACTATACTTTAGGGTAGTTAATTTGACATGTTAAAATACCAAGACACACAATCAAACTGGAAAAAATGACAGTAACATTTTGATAGATTTATTTAATCTATTAGATGATGAGGATTTTGCCTTGTTTCCTTATGGAATATGATGGACAACTTATTAAATAGCTGGATATGTGTTAATGAAGGGTCTTCGACAGTTTTTTGTCTAAATTTCATTTTCAAGATGTCTCTGTAAGCACCACATGATGCCTTGAGAAGTTATTTCAAACACCTTAGGTATACAGTTCACACAGGTCAGAAAACTGTTCTAGGACACTATTTTTTTTTTCTTGTCCAAAACATCAGCTTTTAGCTGATAAAAATACCTTGTAACACCTCTTAGTGAAGTTCCCAAATAATTCCAGACTACAGTTTGCCATAATTGTCCAACTCTTAGTGGTTATCATCTTACAAGGTGATAAAGGATAAGGAAGAAATTTTAAACAGTTCTAATTGAAGTTTTGTGTGCAAACAAACATCACAATTTTTGAAAATAAATTGTATTTTCCCTAACTATACAAACCTGAGGTCCTTTCAGTGTAGGCTGGAATTACGGTCGTTAAATTCTTGAACAAGGTGGGTTAGGCAGTAACTGCCATATGGTAGGCGGGTACGCCCGCCTGCAAACACTCTACTTTGCCTTTCGGCCCAGGTTCAGTTAGAGGGGTGGCATGAGGTGGGCATAAATGTAAAGGACCTCAGGTTTGTATAGTTAGGAAAAATACAATTTACTTTCAAAAATTGTGATTTGTTCCTACACGATATACGCCTCAGATCCCTTTACATAAGGAAGATTCACCGATTGGTGGGAGGAATGTGAGTGAGCCTCTGGAACTGACTGAAGTTCTACACACCTGGGCTATTCCTCCTGGTCGTAAGAGTGAGGAGTGCCCTGCCTCTGACAACTTGATCGGAGTATAGGAACTGCACGATCAAGACTCGGGTTTCTGGGCCTTTTCGGAATAAGTGAGGAATTGTAACACATCCGAAAAGGGCTGGGAAGAATATTTAGAGTTGGAGGCATTAATGCAAAGTTCTTGGAAGGGTTTGCATTATTGCCAGTCTCCTTCCTCCCCTTGCTATAGGAAGGAGCAGGATTGCTTCTATGATTCTGATAAGTAAAATAGAAAGGAAGCTCGATGTGTAAGCTTACTGCATCAATCGCCCGACAGCCAGTGTAAGTTCGAGTCCTATCCTCAACCTGAAGGAAGAGGAGTAGAAGGACAAGAAGGGGAAGGTGGAGAGGCCAGTCACTTTCGCATCCTTACCTCTAGGACCACACACCATAGGCGAGATGCAACTTGTCCTCTTGAAGGGGCCGGGTAAACAAACACAACCTGCAAGCATCCACCACTGGTCCAAGGAAAAGAGGTTCCAAGGATCTGTGGGCAGACCCAAAGGAAGAAAGATATAAATATGGTCACAGTGAGACCTCATCTATTTTCCGGTTCAACATATTCTTTGGAGTGATGAAATGTACCCATCCACTGGACTATCCAACTGCAGAGAAGTCTCTCACGATCTCATAAGACTCGGAGAAAGACGTGTCATTGGACATTTCTGCATTGGCAGTCTGCAGTGGATAAAGGCATCGTCACTCAATGAAGGGTGTCAATCCTTCATGGTTACAGCAACACACCAATAAGACAAAGTAATGACTATTCTGGATCAACCAATACAAAGTCCACAGCGCAGATCATGAAGGACTCTGACTCATCAGTAGTGCCGACTGACTGCGCTGTCATGCATCCGAGACGTAGTCACAACTTGACATCCGCCTTTTTAATGGTTATGCTGAGAATAACCATACAAATTTTCTATCTTGTTCACCAACAATGTATAGAGACGAGATGATGATTCTCGCAAGGCATGTGCACATTAGATGAGTCAACAGCCTTCTAGAGACAGAGGTCCCTGTGATGGGAAGGCACAAGTTTCTCTTCAGTAGTTGAATCTCAACCAAGAAGAAACAACACTACATTACTAGTGAATGACTGAGGTGAATGTGGACCTATGTCTTCATAGTTGAATTGAGAGAAGTAAACTCTCAAGATTCTGATCACAGAAAAGTCCCGTCGATGACACCAACCAGTGAAGACAGCTTTAACCCCTGTTTTTTACAGAGGACTGAAAAGTTAATCTGCTATTTCATTGCTGCTCAGCAAGTAAGTGGAAGCTTGCAATGAAAGCAGTCTTTCAGTCATGAAAATACAAGGATTGTACTGCCTGAAGAACCGCTGCTTGTGGGTTGGATCAGGAAGGAAGTTTCTATTTACTTTGGCAGTAGGTAGAGCCAGTCGGGCAGGGACCAGGCAGTCTTCCGTTATTCATTTATAATCCAGGGTGAACAAAGAATAATTGAAAACCTTACGAATTAGGAAATGTATATTAGAATACAAACTCAAATTCTCTGAAGAATATCATAATACGTCATCGCAGCTGCCGATGGGGCAGGTGTGATGAAGCGGAAGACTAGGCTACATACTTGTTATACCATGGGGTAAACAGAAAGATGATAAAGAGTCTAATGAGATATATATCTCTGTCTAAAAATTCTCGCAATGGCAAATGTGGGGCAGGAGAGATGGGCATACACATATGCGGGAATTCTAGCCAACCAGAGACCTAAGTCTGTGATTGCCGGGCAGAGATTTGAATTGGTAGTCAATCCTCAACAGAGGAGAAACAATACCAAACCGAAAAGAATCTCGGAGAGCAAGCAGTACTGAGGCAGAGCCATACGGCTCGCTCAAAACTTTATCATCAATCATGAGTTGCCTGGTAGAGCATTCCATGAAAGGAATGCGTTTAGCAAAAAGATATACGTACTCGAGCATCTGCATTTTAAGCGAAATGGGAGGGAAGAAAATCCTCTTGTTCGGTGATAATGCAAATGCTGTGGTGTTGTTGGGAAACAATACCACTAGTTATCTCAAAATCAAAACCGGTAACTCTTGGGAGGCCAAAATGCTGTCCTGAGTTCCAGGCTAATTAAGAGTAAGTGCTACTCGTCTCAGTCACATACCAGAAGAGTTAACTTACAGGCATGCGCCTACTACTCGGACAATGCACCTAATAGCAGAAGCATGTCGCGAGAGAAATATACTAGTATATATCTAGGTTCCTGTAAATTACACTTCACCCTAATTCTTCTTCATTCGAGGGACAAGAATAAGGACTGGAAGCAGACCTCCTTCATTCTCTAATGAAGAGAGCGAAGGTGAAGTTTTCCTGGAGGGAGACTTCTACGGTGATAACAGGATACCGAAGACGACTAGTTCAAGCTGAACTGGTTGTTACAAAACAGTAGCACTGGAGAGGCGTTCAAACCTCTCAGTGCTATCCAACCTGAATGGATTGACGTATGTTTGGTAAGATCCTAAGATTGAACCAAAACCATAGTCTCTCGGGTTCAAATTCTGAGGAGTAGACTCCACAGAATTCCTCTTATTTCCTTGTTCATTCTGGTATAACCAGGAAGTAGAGAGGGGAGGATTGACTGTTCTTGCCCACTCTTCCCTAAATTTGTGATGCTCTCACTCTGTTAAACGAAGCATTCACTCCTTCAACGGTTTCGTTTGTGCAAACACAAGCGAAAGTTGACCTGAGATAAATGCAGTGAAAGCTGGCGAGAACTTGCCACATCTTGCTATGCATCTATCTTCTCCGAGATCGAACCTCATGAAGAGGACTACACAAAGGACCTCCTCCTATCTCCTTCAGATGCCTTGTCACCTGAAGAATAGCCTTTCCTGGCTTTCACAGGTGGGTCTGAGCCACCAACACAGCTCGGTCCCTTCTCTCATCCTGCACCACTATCGTGATGGAGAGAAGACTACCTATCACTGACTGTGTATGTATGAACCCCCTTGGGGGTTGTACACTTGGACACACCTATACACGAGTATACCTGATGCAGCCCTGGTTCCATAAGCAGTGCCCTTGGAACCAGAGACAGGAGAACGAACCTGGGTTCGAGCTCCTGGGGCTCCTGAGACACCATATTCGTGGATAGCATCCAGGTTCCCGCTCACAGCCAATTACTTCCTCTCCATGGAAAGGGTGCAGACCCTTAGAAGTCTCGAAGCGAGACTTCTTAAGGGGTGGAGAATACGTTCCTCTTCTTAGGACGTGGAAACCTTTGAAGAGGGAGGTTAGGAGGTGTCAGATGACGAAGACGAAAGAAACAATGACCCTTGAAAACTCGCGCAACATGGGAAGGGAGGGTGCTATGTCATGGCAAGGAACCGCACCGATAAAAAACAGAGTTCATTCGTTAGAGCCGAGTACTCAGATCGACAGATTGAGCTGTCTGGTCGAGCCGAGCGAGCTGAGCAGATCACCACCACATTATTATGAGTGGTAATCGTTAATGAAGAACTATCACTTCTTCCCAATTAACTGTTCTCCTTCGAGGCCGAAGCTCCAAGAGAAGAAGAAGAGGGATTCTGTGTCTGCTGTCCTACGTGTTTGGACCCTAAAGTCCAATATACGAGGAGAGTACTTGACCATTCACCCTGAAGGTGTTGCATGCAGTTCCAAGCTCTACACAACTCCAAACCAGACTGAGAAGTGGACTCATCTGTACTGGTAAAGACTGGTTTCGTCATCCAAGCATCATAATAGTGAGCGCTCGGCAAGTGATACAATTTGTAAGAATTCCCACGCCCAGCGAGAAAAACCTGACTCTTGTAAGACAATAATCAGACAAGCCTTGTCTCGCCTTGGTACTCAGCAATATGATGAAGCCGAGCACTCAGCAAGCACCAACAAAACCAAGGGATTCAGGTGCTTGGTGAGATTCCCAATTACATATTGTAATAATCATCAGGAATCCCAGTTGCTCGAGTGTTTGGAAATCTCAGAAAACCAAATCACTCTGCGAATGCTAGAAATTCCAAGGAATTTAATGGCTTAGCCAGACTCCCGATTTTCATAATAACAATTACCGGAAATGTCTTTCTCACCCGAGTGTTTGGAAAATACAGAAAAACCATAACATTCTGAGAATCCCAGAAATTACAAGGCATTTGAGCATTCAGCGAGATTCCCGGGTATCGTAGTAACAATTATCAGGAATTCTCATCTTGCCCAAGTGTTTGCAGATTGTAGAAGACCAAAACACTCGGAGAGTGCTATAAATTCCCAAGAATTTTAAGCGCTCGGCGAGACCCCCGAATTTCATCAAATGATCATCAGGGTAGGGGCCCTCCCAAACTCCCGTAGAAATTGAGGAGGAACAGGCATAAAAACCAGTCCTAAATGCAAGCATTTAAGACTGGAATGAGATTACAATTCAACAGAATACAGTTGCGCCTCAATAATCGCAGGAGATAGGCCGAGAACCTCCGAGGTAAGTAAATACCCATGTTATCCTGGTACGCCCCCTCAAAAATTGCTTAAAACTGCCTACTTTAAACTAAATTCAAGACAGTTTCAAAGTTATTTTACAACATTAGCCTTAAAAATATATGTAGTATACGTACTACTGTACATATGTAGCCTACTAGCCTATGGATTACAGCTAGAAGCCTACATATGCATGTGCTATTACGTACTCATGTGGGCCTCTTTCCTTTTACAAGGAAAGAGAGGGAGAGAGGTAAGAGAAATATCAAAATTATGTAAATCATATGGGTAATCACCAACAAAAATCTATGTTGATAAAGATGGCGACGATTTTTGCAGTACAATCAGATGAATAATAAAGATAATGCTACCAGCAGCATGCAGCGAAACATCTCTTCCTTCTTCACAACACGTTAATATATTATACGTAATAACCTTCATCTGACGTTTAGGCTTCTTTCCCATAAGTGTAAAAGAATCAGGGCTTTTGGATGCCACATAATTAACTCGTTTATATGGGTACAAATTCAAGAACGCGGCGAACACCAATTCAATAACAATATACGTAAACGTAAACAAAATGTGGGTAGGCCAGTGTTGCTAGATTTTGCTCCATAAAGTGCTACAAAAATTCACATCATACACAACAATGCCACCCAGCCAATTTCAACCGATTGCTCTCTTTTTTTATTCAAACCTATTTCTAACATACACCAGTGTACTTGTACATTATGTTACATAATTCATAATAATTTTGAAACCTGTTCAATTCCTAAAAATGGTTTTGCAAGATTTTGTTCTTTTTTCTTATACGATATATCAAGCATAGTAGAATAAAAGACATATTCAACTTAACATTACATACAAAGATTTAATGTCAAATACATATTCTAGATGTATTTGAAAACAAATATAAGTTTTCCTGCCAGATGCTAGATTGAAAATTTTCTTGCTAATTACCTGAAGAAAATGAAAGCTAGCATTAAAAATGCAAAATTGGTAACACTGGACTCAACAGCTCCGCGCATTGTACTACTGTACATTAATTATGTGAAGATGGTGTTAGTAGTACAAATGATAGTTATTGTGTCATTAAAAATATCAAAATAAACGAAGTTGCAAAGCCGATTCTATGCCATGTTTTTCCTAAACGCATAGCCTAAAATGAAAACGTTTTGTTTGTTTCATCGCTGCCACAGACCCCCAACAATGCAGAGTACATATGATCATTCTAAACTATTATTTGCTACCAAAATAACGATGATATTTTGTATTGTAAATGAATGTTACGTATATTCCAAGGATTATTACTACTAGGACTAGCACTATTAAAATTTTGAAAGATAAACTTGCTGTGAACGCTACCATAATTTGATTTTCATATACGTACGTACATTTTGTCAGCTGGCTGGCCTCGCACAGATAAAAGTTGATTTCACTGATATGAAATTACTCCACGAATAGCCTTTTTACTATGAAAATAAGACGGTAATATATAAGGTAAAAAATGGTTTTACATATTTCATTTACGCTTTGTCGCCAATAGCAAACAACAATACAGTTCTTGTTTGTATGACTGCTTGTTCGGAGAAGTTATAAATGTATGCTACCAAAATAATAATGAAGTTCAAATTAATTTTGGCCTTAATGTTATTACTGCCGTAATTACACTTCTACTATTAACATTTCTAAAAGGTTATCGAATAAAGGTTGCTGTGAATGCAACCGTATACATACTACATTTTCGTAACTTTATATGTTAAGATTTTGTGGCTGGCCACTCGGAGTGTAAGTTGAATGCAGTTATGTGGAATTATTTCTTGAATAGGCTATTTATTATGAAGATATGCCTATAATATGTAAGGCAAGAATGGTTTTATTACCTTCATTGTCAGTTAATATCATAATGTGAGTCTTTTCATGTATGTTGGTGGTTATCGGACCGCGGCCGATGCTTAGCGTACCGATAAACATCGCATACGCAACACAGACAAACCCGTGATGGTGCGATTCATACCAGCGATATAGCATGAGAAGCGGTCCAAGAAAAAACCTCTGAATAAACTGATTCCGTGATTGCTGATCCGTGACTAAGCGATGACCCACTG